>NW_020925744.1:3957571-4296548 GCF_003984885.1 Neopelma chrysocephalum
AAGGTTCCGAAACTCCCAGTTTATATATTCTCCAGTTCAGGCGGGAGTGCTCAGTCCCTCCCTCAGAGTGGGGAATTCCATAAAAGGGTATCAGAGCGGGGAATTCCATAAAAGGGTATGAGGACAGGAACATCTTCCTACCTCGCAGGCCTCTACTGACAACAGTTTCTGGGAAATGGCATGGAAGGCTATAGAATACACAGTTTTGGGCTACACCCATCCAGTGATGAATTGGTCCCAGCTGTTCTAACTAGGACACTGAGGTATGATCTTCCTCTGAAGACTGGTGAGATGGGGTGAGTGGACTATGGCAATATCATAAGTAAAAGCAGCCATATCACAGGAAAGGTTTTCTCCAAGGTGTATTTGACCCAATCTGGATTAAAATCTGGGAAAGCAGAGATGCCATAACCAGCTGCCCAAAATATCATGTGGTCACTTCTAATACAGGTAGGAAAATTCAAAGGCAATAAAAATAAATTACTTTTCTAACAGATCTGTCTACATTGCAGAAGTGGAATCTTTTATTGCAGTCTTCCAGTGGTACTTCTAATAAAATCTGCTGCTCAGACTCCTAGGGACCAGAGACATGGACAAAGTAATCTCAGCAACTGTCCTGGACAATGCAAGGAAGATACAGAGGGCCTGCAATCTCATGGTGTGATTTCACAGGGGGAAATAAAAAACTTCATTCAAGTCACCTGTTTCTGTGAAGTCAGATGCATCAGATCACTACTAGTGGAAGGGCAGATGGAGATGTCCAGCAAAAGGTTTTGGGGTTACCACAATTTACCACTTCTGCAGCAAAATTTATTGGAGGCATTTGATGTTCATTGTGAAGACCATAGCAGAAAGAATCACACAAGAAATTGTAGTCCGAAGATGGGGCTCCCATTCTTGTCTGTGGTGGATTCAGGGTTCAAGTTCTTTACCAAACAGCGAGGAAGCGTTTTCAGCTGGGGCTTCCATATTGCAGGAGAACATCTTTGACCAGAAACTTATTCCATGCTGAGATCCCTTGATTTATTCCCAAATTTGTTTCCTTTAATCATCTGTTTTTCTGTTCTTTTTGGGGGAAAAATTAGGAGAGGAAACAATTATTTTTGCTAAGGATAGGTTGAAAAGAATCAATGGGAGCAGTGCCTATGAAGGAGTGTCAGGCCATATGATATTGCCCTAAGCACTCTCTTAGCCTGAACTACTGCAGCCTAGGGGACATTCTGACTTAGATGGGCCTCTGACTATTTGTTTTTCCCTGGGTACTTGTCCAGTGTCTCCTTAAGCCCCTGCTAACCTTTAGTAGTTACCGCTTTGTCACTCTCTTGTTTTATGCTTGTACGCTGAACACTGTCAGCTTCCTTAAGGTTTTGCTTGATTTCTCTATGTGGAGAGTTATAAACCAGCCTTTTCAGTAAAGAAAGTCCTTGAAGTGACACAAGGCTCATGGTCTGCAGCTACATTAATTTATAGGAAAGTCCTTGTTGAAGACAAGAAAAATAAAACATTCTAGATTTTTCATTTTATCAGATCATTATATCAGCACCATCACTTCCAATTTAGATCCTATACCCACTAAAGATAGCTTTCAATCTTTATATACTGAACAGAAATTTACATTCAACAGGATGTATAATTAAATGACATTAATATTTTCCTCATTAATTTCTTCAGTGCTCCTGGACATAAATCTCAGACTGCGTTTTTCTGAGATGTCCTGAACATTATCTAATGTGGAAGTATCTGTTTGTACTGACCACCACTTATTATCTGGAGGCACACAAAGCTCGTTCCTAAGTCTACCCATAGGAAGCTCTAATACCTCTAGTGATAGCCAGAGTGGGTGTGGGCTGAGCAAAGCTTGCTGGTAGGGTGTACTCTTCCCCACGCTACCCCATCTGCCACCACCTGTGCCACTTCTCCAAGGGTAGGTTTTAGAATAGGCTTTGGACCAGAGGGAAGATGGGCCTGGCATGAAGCATTAAAAAGTTAAAAAGCCAGAACTGGCTGCCATTGCAGACATGGGGCATTGAATTGAGTTTACGACAAAGACATGTTAATAACTATACTGGGGCACAATTTTTTTCTCAACTTGTGGGATTTTTTTAGGCCTTTACAATTTTTCTCTATCTCATATCAAGGCAGAGAGTTGAAATATCAGAAGCTAAGTCAAATCCTCTTCCTCTCCTGCCTTCTGCATTATGTTTTTGAAAGGTCTTTCACTGTTATTTTTCCTTTTTCTTTTATTTTTGGGAGGAAGTCATATGTCATCTATGATCTGCTGTCCCTTTCCCACTGCCCTCCAAAAGGTACCCTCTTGGCAGTAAACACCCACATCTCTGACTGTGCCCTCTCACCACCTCCCTAAAAACATTGATGCTAAGCTGGTATAGGGGTACTCAACGCTTTCCCTCTAAATGCTACTATAGTACCTAACCAGCATGATACAGCAAATGGTTAAATTTTTACTTAAAAACCACTTAAACGGGATGTTTCAAATGTAAAAAATCTTTTCCATACATTTCAGGGCAAGAGAGCCTTCCACTGGGTATATTGTTATAAAAGTTAATTTTGGATAAAACTCTGTTTTGATGGCTGCCTTTCTCCCAGGTAAAATGCAATGAAACTCCAGGACATACCTTTATGAGAGAGAAGCAGGAGCTTAGCTTTTGCACCCTATGACACAACTGACTGTAGAGGGAACTGACCTCATTTTCCAATGCTGGTTACTCTAGCAGGTCTAAATGAGGTTTAGCATTTTTGAAGGTCAAACCTTGTTATCAGGGATGCAAGCACAGATCTTCAAATGTGTTTGTGCCCAGTGTTTCCCTACAAACACTTATAGGAAGAACTTTCACCAAGATGGCAGTGGAAATGGTTGAAATACAATTGTTTTTTTCGGATTATGGCTATGTTATGAATGGATCTGTGCTGCCATAAACTTCTCAGGGCACCTTTTCTGGAGTCTGGCAAGCCTTTCCTCTATTTATCTCCTTTATTGACTTCCTTTGATTGTTTTTCCAGTTGATTTTCTTAAATTTAAATTAACTTTGTTGAATTCCTTAATGCTCTATCTCTTCACAAGAAAAAGGGATAAAACCATTACTTCTTTTTTTGTTTCCATCACCAAAGTAGTTAGTACAGTCATGTCTGTAGTGGACTTGTGTACTCTATTAAAGCAAGATGCAGTGCCCCTTCAAAGACACAGAGTAGTTTTATTCAAAATATATGTGTTAAGCATAACAACTCCTGACATATGCTCTCTTTGCTCGCACTGCTAATGCTGGAGGGTATATACACCTGAAAGAATAAAAACATTCAACATCAGTGAGGAATGTCATACCATCCAGGTAGGGGTGTGCATCATTCAGTTGTGATCAAATGACATTCCCTTAACATGTTGCCTTCTTTTTCATTGCTCATTTGCATCTGAGGCAGATTGTAAGGGAACCCCCCTTTTTCCGCAAAGAAAGTTGTCTTCCTTTTCAAGAATGCTTTTGTGCATTGCTACCCCTGCCATGTCTTTGTATTGCTGTGACATCTACAAACCCTGGTCAAGGCCCATGGCACTCTGGTTCGTGGGCCAGATAAGCATATCAAATCCATGTACCTTATTTCTTTGCTCTCATTATGTCTCTGTTAATGACAGAACACAGCAGTCGAGTTAAGACTCCTAGGCTGCAACTTCTCTTGCCCCAGCAATGGCAGCAATAAGAGTCAGCTAATATTATTATTGCAGGATCTGGCAGTCTTTTGTTGCACACTGGGAACCACAGCGCCAAGCAGTGAGCAAGTGCAGAGCAAAGGCACTTTCTTCTTCCAGGGACTCCAGCATAGCAGAAGGAGGAGGGCTTGGACTGATGAAAGAGTGCTGGGAAGCAGTAGGAAGGCACTGACTAAACAGACAGTATCCATAGTCAAAACAGCACATGGGCAGCCTGTCAGGTTGTCCATGGACAACTGCAAAAATGGCAAAACCAGCTGTACCTCCACAAGTTGCCTTCTGATTCTTCCTCAGCCATCACTTCAGTACACAAAAATCAACCAGCAAGTAGAAACAGAACCAAAAGTCCATTCCTGTGGATGCTGTTGGGAACAACTGATCAGGGCTGGTACCCAAGGACGTACTGAGCAACCTGAAGCCCCAGGCACCTTTTCACCATGAACCCCACTCAAGAAATATCCCAGAGAAAATAACCATGGTCCTAAAAAGTCTTCTGGGCACCTGAGTTCACAGCTATCAGGGATGGGAAATGCCCTAGAAAGTTTTGTCAGTGACACCAGGAATAGCAGAACAAATAAGGACTTTATTCATTGATATTTGTTCTGTGAAATCTCACACTGATGCAACTTTTGGCAAATGCATAGATGAGTCAATCCACTTTTACTTCAGGTAAATAGCATTTATTTATTTTCCATGCCTGCAAATTAGAAGAATGAATCTGCTTTCTTGTTTAGCCTGGCATGATAGGCCCAATCAGCTTATCCAGAAGCAAGAAGTGATTTTTGCAAATCGACATGGCTAACTTTTTGAGCCAACTCTATTTCTGCAGGAAGTCCTAGAAGACTGAAATGGCAGGGATGACAAAAAAAAAATACTGTAACTGGAGATTCAATAAAAAATCTGCTTAACACAAAATGACTTTGTACAGTGTTTCTGATACCTTGGCTTAGTGCTGTGGCTTAGCAGGCAGCACGGGAAAGTACTTAGCCTTGCATGCCTAGCTCTGGCACAGATCAGTCCTTCATGTAAAGAAATCCCTGGAAGAAATTCAAAGAGGAGTGATGGCAAGGACAAGGCAATGGGGTCCCCTTACCAGACATGCTGTCCTGGCAGATCCCAGCAGGGACAAAAAGTGTGCATACCACAGATACATAGCATACTGTGTCACTTGCACTGCGGGGCAGGTGTAAAACAGCATGTTCGAGCCTCTTCCAGCTCCTCCACTGTCTTCAAGACCAATGAGGGAGTATCAGAATTCAACATGAGGGTTCTGCACATCCCCTGGCAGTGATGCATTTCAAACACAAAAGGGAGCTCTGTTGTTTGTATGCAGGGCTGCTGGGCTGACTGCAGCAGTGCATGGTCTCATCCACTAACTCAGTCTTCAGCAGATTTTTATTTGCTCAGAACTATTTAACTGCCATTTTTAAATCTCACACTCACAAGATTTCAGCAATTGAAAATACTTTACACCACTTTCATCTCTCTGCTTCATTTCTATGTTGAAAGAACAGATACCTCATACCCATTGTTGAACACTGGAGACAAGGATGGAATCAAAAACCAGAGAAGCTAAACCTAAATAAAATATACTTAACACTATTTCTGTTATGGTCTTGTACAGGTCAGAAAGATCCAGTCAAAATTGCCCTGTGATACCGAAATTATGCTCTCTAGTGTTTAGAAATCAGAAGTTAAGGAAGATCTTTGGCAATGTTTTGTCAGCAGATAAGCTGGCTAAACATTAACTTCTTTTTTTGCAATCCCTAATCAGAGGTTTTCATTCATAGAGCTACTCTGTACTCTGAACCTTGAGTTAATGTGTCTCTGTTTTACAGGAAAGCTTTGCTCATATTGCTTTTGGGTTCTGCAGACTTCACAATGTGACCTCCTTCTGCCAACTCGGGAGGCAACCTAATGATGCCTTTGCTTAGGTCATGTTAGTGAGTTCATGTCAGGTCCAATGCTTAGCCTGTTAGGAATGGCTTGTGGATTCCAAATTAAGTGTATCATTCTGAAAATAGAATTTTACTGACTGAGAGGAAGTATGATTTGGAAATTCACAATAAATGGACAAAAATATTTCCAAATCCCTGTATAGAAGTGAAGCAAGTCTGAATAAATTACTTTCCTGGAAAAGCAGACCCAGCCAGTAGAGTATCCACAAGTTATTAAGAGTTTTCTTCCATGAAAAAAATCGAATATAAAATCTGACATTTTGGTGTTTCTGGACAGTATACCAATGTTTTTTTCATTAAATAAGACAGAGACACTAGTTCAATGTTGTTATTTATAAGTACTAAGTATTAATAAGGAAATAGAGATAAGAGGAACAGTAGCAGCAGAAGTGTTAGATTTGAACTATGAAGACAATTTTAATTTTGTTATGTTAGAATGTTTTGTGATTTTTCAGAGGTGTGGAACAGATGCAGTTAAACTGATTGTGAGACACATGTAGTGTTCAAGGGTCAGAGCAGCTCAGTGGTTGGCTCTCTGATCTGTTGTGGAGTCTGGTCAGCATAATGGGTTGAGCAAAACTGCAGGATCTGAAGGAGAAGAAGCACCTAATAATATTCTCTATCCATCCTGGCCTGCCTGAATTCTGGGAATGTTTTGTGGACTGTGCTGGGCCACACAATGGAGCCATGTTCCCTCTCCCTCTGCCGGGTTCTGCAGCTCTGGGACTTGCTGAGCTGCAATGAGAACTTGGGGCAAGTCCTGCTTTCAGTGTCTTGGGTATCTGACCCTCGTGTTGAAGTGTGCCTCTGCAGACTTAGCCTGTCTCTTCTGTGTCCTGAGAACCTAATTTTGTAATGTTTTTCCTCAACTCCTCTTAGACATTTAATTTTCCAGGCAAGAAATATATCTGATTCAATATTCAGTGAACAATCCCTATCCTACACAACACTTAATCTCATACTTAACTGTAACTTTAGCACTGACCTGAAGGGGATGTGAGCATATACCCAACTTGCTGTCCATGCTAAATTATTTTCCTGAGCAAGGACTGACAGAAGGATCAATCCTGAGCTGAACTGGGGCCTTGTCAGATTTTATTTCTTAGAGCTCAATTGTTTTTTGATGTTGTTTAGCCAAAAAAAAAAAAGCAACAGCACAAGAGCACTGCAAGAATTTATTTTACAACATAAGAAAAAATGTATTTTTTACATTCTGCCATAACTCAGTAGCAATTGAAGGGATAAAGCTCACTAAAATAATTTATGTCTAGAAAGCAGAGATGAACATTTTCAACTCAAAAAGTGAATGATTTTTTGACTCACAAAATGTGAGAACTCAAAGGCGATAACTGAGGTTGCCTTGTGGTCTTATTGCAGCCTTCATGCAAAAACTCCTGGATAGATTAACTCTCCTCACATGCAGTCTAAGGCAGTGAAGCCTCTGTAGAGGTCCTTGCAGTACTGCAAAGCAGTTCGGTGAACATAAGATTAGGAGTTACATTTATTCTTCTAGTTGTGCAGCTCCAAGCACACATTGACATTAGAAAAGCAAGGGACAGTAGCAGAGTACGGGGTCAAATGCAGCCGCACATTAAGAATGCAACACTACTGATTACATTAGCTTTGGATTTGAGTGCAGATAAAGATACCATTTTCTGATTGCATTACAGCTGTGGCCAGGATGAGCTCTCCATCAGCTCTCAGCAACCACAATTCTAGCCTGAGGACATAAATTTTAGGCAATGAGGAACAGTAACACAGAAGCTTCCCCTCTCTCTCCACATCCTTTGTGTATGCACCACGGGGTTGAGGTACAGTGTTGCTTACAAGTATTACTGCAGTATTGCTTACAAGCTGTTTGTAAGTGTGTGGATCCCTACTCCTGTTCCAGGCACAAATCCTGATAGAAAAATCTCAGTCCTGTGGGTGTAGGAGGCAGCAGAGCCTTGACATGGAGCCCACCTCTGTCCTGCTGCCCTGCTCAGTTGCCTTTCCAGCTCTGCATGCCACTGCTCCTTAGGCTTTTTCCAGGGGTACTGAAGTCATCCAATATCTCTCCTGTCCTGATCCTACTAAAAGCAGTTATCTCCTGAGCATTCTTCCCTTATGGACGTGTAGAAAGTCTACCTACAGCCTATTTCCCCTCACCTAGGTGGATTTGCTTCTCTCTAGGATCTTTCTGTGCTCATTTAAGAGACTGAGGAAGTAATTTCTTCCTAAGAAACTGTATACAGCTTGACTCATAAATCCCCTGTGACTCACTGCCCTCATGAGTACATTTCTTTTATCATTTTTGGTGTCAGCTACAATCCACATTTTATTTACATGTGTCCCAGGCCACTGATATGCAAAGGATTTCCAATATATTGAAGCAAAACCTGATAACTTCTTAGAATAAAGCGATATAATCTGATTTTTTTTTAGTGTCTCAAGAATAGTAATCATACATTACTCTGCAGTAAAGTCATTGTATAATGACGCACCTGTGGAAGAAAAATTCCCATTAACCTAATGGTAAAGGGACGACCCATTTTAGCTGCCAATCACTTCCACATGAAGCAGAAGAACATGGCCATATTGATCAAAATTACGTCTTCCAGGAAGGCTGGTGAGAAAAAGGAGCCCGTGGATGGACCCTGCTTTGCTTGAATAACATTTAGTATGGATGGGTTATATCATTGTGAATATCTGTATCTGTTTAGATTTACCTCTGTGGTCACTGAGAGATAGCAGAAGCATATAGTATCATGTGCAATTACAGACTTCGTCTTTCTCTGTGTGGGAGGAGGCAGCATAGCTTTCATTAAACATCTTTTTATTTCGCACGAAGAACCATACATAACTGATCAATAAACTGGAAAGCAAAATATATCTTTTATTCAAATTAATAAAACTTGAACTGAAGTATAAGCACAAAGGGTCAGACTGTGATGTCCTCATGGCCGGAGAACAGCACTAAATACGGTGTGATGGAGGCAAACAGCAAAGACAAGGGAGCTAAGGGATTAGACAGAGTCATTAAAGCACCAACGTGAGGCAAAATCACAAACAATAGAATGAAAGAAGGACAAGGGAAGAGGAGAAATCCGATGAAGTACTGTCAGGGTTGTATGGAAATGGGTGGGGTTTCCTCTGCAGAAGTGTGTGAGAAACGTTTGGTGATATTCAGTGCCTTGGTACACTGACTCCCAGCTCTCAGTGGATTTTCACAAAGTTTCCACGTTTCAGATGAACATATCTGAAGCTATATGATATGTTGCTATGTATGTTATGTACAGTTATAGGGTATATGCTAGAGAACATATAATACATATTTTCTGCTTTAAGGTGGCCAGAATAACATATAGAAAAACAGCAGTGATGTTTTAGGACTTTCAGTCAGCTAAGTAAGCCATTAAAGGTAATCACTGCTCTTGTAGCACATGGAGGAAGAAAGCAGCTTCTCAAGATTGAAGTGGCTCTGCAACTCTTATTTTCATTTCCACTGTCCCAGTTTCTACCAGCTTACCTGATTTGTGCCTCTCTCAAGGCAACCATTGGTGATGATGTGAAGAGCAGCAATGTGAGGTGTTCTTTGAGTTGGCTGTACTTACAGGGGATAGCAAGATTTTGGTTTGTTTGTTTCAGGTGGTATTTTTTTTTTGCAATTTCCCTCTTTTGGCTTGTAGGTATGATTTATAGCTGGATTTACTTTTATGTAGGGGGCAATTATTCATTTCCTTTCTGCATGAAAACTTTTATCTACTCTTTTGTTGCTGCTTTCCCCTTCAGGTTTGCTGTTTCATATTCAATAAGTCCTAACAATAATAGTTAAAACTGTCAATTTCTGCTCAGCAGTTAGAACACTACGGACACTAGAAATAGATGTAAGCTTCAGTGCTGGTGGTGGAAGGGAGCTAAACAAATAATGCCAACAATCTCCTGTGTGGGCCAAAGACACACAGGGACAGGCAGGACTGTCTCTGAAGGTGCATCTCACCCTCAATCTGTGTCTTCCCATGCAGAAGGCCTTACAGTGATTATTTGCAGAATTTGATAAGCCTTCATTTGTTTGAGGAACTATTCTCTTTAACCAAGAGAATATGTTAAGACAGGCCCCCAGTACACAAACAGTAAATGCTGCTAATCTGCCCTGTGCTTATTTTACACCAAACTGACTACCTTAATTTTATATGTCAAAGATGGACATCCTCCCAGCTCATATGCACCTCCAGCAACTGCCAGCATTGCCCCTGAAAGTGAATGATTCATTGAGAATTCTTTTGAAATCTAGTCTCACAAGATTTGTGCTTTGCCACAAAGCATAAACTCCAATTTATCTTCATGACTATGCACGACTGCAAGTATAATTGCCTCTGACAAAAATAACCTCCTAGCACCCAGCCCCAGCTTTTAACTCTATAGCCATTTCCGAAGTGGGAGCCATATGTACTTATAGTTCTGCTGACAAAAGATGGGGTTTGAAAGTCAGTGTGTTCTTCTGTGTAAACAGTGTACACAACCCAAAAGAGCTGAACATTTTACCCTTTCCTAAGACAAAGTTCCCAAGTGAAAAGAGCAAGCAAAAGACATAAAAAGACAGATCTGGGACATTCAACTGGGATTGAGTTTGCCTCTCATAATTCCATAAACATGCCCTGTTCTCATAAGCCTGTGGAAAGAATTTATGGACACCAAAGGTTTGGGGCGATAGACTTGATGACCTGAAAAATGTGGTTAGTGGTAAGGTATTTGCATTGTACAAAATGAATCTTCACATTCATGCAATGCATCTCTCTATTCTGCTTCTTACAATGCCTTTCACAAAACTTGCATTTGCAGAGTGTCTCAGCAAGAACAGGAATGCTTTTATTTCCACAGATGAGGAAATTGCATCACAGAGAAGTCAAATGATTTTCCTTCAGTCACGTGACGTCAGAAACAAACTACAGGAGCATCTGATTCATTTCCCTGTCTAGAACCCTCAGATGACAGTTGCTAGGGATGAAGAATAGGAAGATCGTAACACCACCGTTTCTGATGTTTGTAACCATTGTTAACAAAATGTGAACCATCATTATGAAATGATGGTGCCAGTCTCAGTCCTTCTTGGTGGTGGCAGTAGCACTGCAATCCTCTGTGCCTTTCTGAAACCATGTAATTTTTGTCCCTCTTCTTACTCTCTAAGGACTTATGCCACAAGCTCTGTGGATGTATTTCCTGTTTTTGATAAATCTTTTTGTGAGTGATCTTAGATAATGAATGTGATAAAATCTAACTCCCTGTATATGTGCTTCCAGAACCTTTCACAAGTCAAAATGACTGAATGCTAACTCCCGACAAGGACCAAGATTTGACTAACCAAGTTCTTAGATAAACTTAGAAGGAGACTACACAGATTGTCATCTTTCTTTCCCAGAGTGCTCAATTTGAGTCAGATTTAAAACAAAGAAAGTGGGAGGAAGTACAAAAAAAAATTCCCAAACCCGTGATCTAAATAAGGAAATAGAGTGAAATGAGTAGAGCAAGGGATCCAGTTCTTTAAGTAAAAAGAAGTTTAATTGATTTTAAAATATTTAAACTAGGAAATCTACTGTAGGAAACATCTCAGATAATTCATTGCACTAAAAAAAGTATTACCAGAGATGTGCGTGAAAGACAGCTAGAATGATTCAAACCCAGGATGGTGATGCATTCATAATAGGCTCTCTGTTATTTTCTGGGCCAATACTTCCTATAATTCTCTGGATCCAGTTTTTTTCTAATTCTGCTGGCAACTGTGCTGTAAGCATAAGGAGTAGGCATGCTGGGTGAGTGGGCTATGGAGATGACAGAGGCAGACTAGTATTCAGGGAGGTATCAGCACATGAAATAGCCCCAGCAACCAGAGCACTTTCCAGAGGAAAGCATCATCTCCCAGACAGAAAAGAGACAGGGGAGAATGTTGCAGGGACACCAGTGTTTTCCTTGGATGAACTGACTGGAACTGTGCTAAGTTCTTCGTATCTGGATGTTGATAGATACCAAATTTTCACAGAAAAGAAAGATGGCTTTTGGTCTTATAAGCTCAACCTCTGTCTTTTATTCAGACTTTAGGGGTTCTCTTTCTTACTCATTCTTGTTTTCCTCTAGTCTATGATTTCAGAGAGAGAGAGAGAGCGAGCAGTGCCATTTAGGGTTCAGAAACTCCAGTTTTTGAAACTCATAACAACTCCCCATTACTTCTAAGAGAACAAAATTAGGCCACTTATCTTGTACTCAGTGAGAGTAGATTATAGAGCCAGAAGACAGTTTGGGGAGCTGCAAGAAACCCTTTTTGGCTCTATACATTTGACATTGCTTGACTGCTTCCCAGATTCTGTAGAAATAGTTCTGCACGTTTACCTATTCAGAACAGAAATGGTCATGGTATGAGAGGATGACGAGAGGATCACTGTTTCCCCTCTTTCCACCAAAGAGGGGATGTTCATTTCCAGGGTGCATAAGCTCCCCGGAGAACAGAGTCACCCTTCAGAAGAGGCCGCAGAAAGGGTCATCAAGTCTAGTTTGGATATAACAGTTTGTATTCTGAGGATGCTGGCTCTTTAATTTCCAGGACATGCTCTCTTCTCCTCTTCGTGTTTTGATTTCCTTTCTCATTGAGAGGGGTAGGAAGAAAAATATCTGGACATGGTTTGATTGTAAATAATGTCTTTTTTCACACATGCATACCAGAAAAAGAAACTTGCTTGGAGTCCGAAGCCAGTAAAAGGAGAACAATGCTATATCTTTGTACCTTGGAACATTTGGCGGAAAATCATCCCAAGAAAGTGTAACTTTCCTGGAGGAAGGATTTTCTTCCCTCCCTCAGCTTCCTTTAGGCTCTTCTAGTCTTGGGACTATAAGCAAAAAGGCTTTCAAAGAAGCACAAAATAAATCATGAAATCATAGGATGGTTTGAGTCAGAAGAGATCTTAAGGACCATTTAATTCCAAATCCCCTGCCATGGTTAGGGATACCACCCACTAGACCAGGTTAAATGAGAAATAACTCCTCAGTCAAATGTAAGGCCATTTGTATTGTAATCTCTGTATGCAGGAACCTTCTTTGCTTGCTAAAATTCTCTCCTGGTTTCAGCTATTTTGAGGGATATACAGAATGATCAAGTCATCTACCTTTCCCTGAACTTCTTTTTTGCCACCCTGTGGCACATTTGCTGCATGGTGAGACAGTGAAGAGCAGTTGGCACAAGTGGAATGAGTCTCTTATATGCTGCCCTAGGATTGTTTCTGTTTGCCTGCTTCCAGATGTGGGGTGTTAAATGCATTTTGGGGTTGCCATTAGACATTAAAAACTCAAAACTCACAGTTCTTCAGATGAATCTAATGCTCATCTAACACTCAGTGTTTAGCTCAGGCAAACAGCCTGAACAGTCTGAACCAGACACCCTGCTGAATTATCATCTATTCTGATGCTGCAGGAGCAAACTTCTTTGACATAGAGGCTGTTGTGAGGTTGGTTGCTCTTCTGCAGTGTTTGTACTCAGGTATTTTTTATTACTTCTCTTTGGTGTTTGCTGAAAGTTCACCCTCTTCCTGTTATTTTAGTTTTAATCAGAACTGATCTCTTTCAAAAGTTTCTTCTCCCATCCCCTGAACAATTTCTGAATGGAAGTGCATACCAAATCCCATCAGCAAGAACAGGTGTTGTTTAACAAACTATAGGTAGATGCTAACTTCTGTTTCTGAATATGTTACAATACGACTTAGTCTCAGTGGTTTTCCAGTGGTCAAAAGATTTAAAAGAAAATATTTCTCTAGTTACTTTATAATCCTCTTACTCAGAAGCACTTTGGAGCCAAGCATAATTTATAGGATCAGTCAGGTCCGAAAAGTTTTCCCTGGCGATGCCAAGCTCTGGTTTTGAAGAACTACCTTCCTCACGGCAGTGCTAACAAACTATCAATAATGCTGTTCATAGGTATTTTTCATTAGCTGTGGCAGGAATTCATTTGACTACACATGATGACTCTGATTTCTTTCAGCACTTCTTTGATACAGGCCTCTGTTAATGTGCTGAAATCTGGAAGAAGGGGAAACATATCCTCTCCTGTGCCTTTGGCGTTGCTTCCCACATTGAAAGGCCTTCTGCAGTGCCAAGGATACCTGACACATGTGTCTGCCAGTCCCTGACATTGTATAAAGCTGATTTCTGGAGAGAATGGGAAGCACTCAGGGTTGACAAGAAGATGCAGAGCTGGGGACAGTGGATTTGGGTAAGAATTTGGCTGCTGCAAAGGCAGCACTGAAACGCCTCCCTGCCTTTGACACATCCATTTTAGAGGATGTGGGGAGCGTTTTGATTATATCTGAATCTGGTAATCTTTTTCATGCCTTCTGTTTTATTTTGCTTTTTCAGGGTTAAAACTGTTTTATTCTGCAGGAATGGCTAGGGGACAGCTTACACTCCAGTGATAGCAGTCCTTGTTGGTATTTAGCTGTAATCAGCTTTTAGGTGCTCAAAGGAAGGGGCAACTTCATCTGTGAAGCAACGAAGGGATTTGTGGTAGGCTGAAGGTGGAAGAAGAAGCTAACAGGCAGAGAAGTATTACTCTGTTGAGTTCTAAGGTACAGTGAGAATAGTGCCATACCATACATCTCTTCATTCATACATTCTCCATGTAGTATAAAGTGCCCTAAATGTCTCTGTGTTTCTCTTCTTATTGGAAAATATGTAAAGAAAAACAGCAAATCATTAAAAGAGCCCTTGTGCACTACATAAATAACAAAAAAAAAGGGAAAAAAAAAGGAAAAATCTAACACACTAGAAATATTTTGCAATAAACCAAATTAATTCTTTAGTGTCATGCATTGATGTGTGAGGTTCTCAGCTTATCTGCTGTTAGGAGATTTTATGCTGCCTACCTCAACATTATAAATGCCAACCCTTTCCCAATATACAGAGGAAGGTTGATTACCTGCTTGTTCAAGTAGGTACGTACAACAAGCTTTTTGGTTTGGCAGGATACAAAGGTGCTTCAGTCTTCCTATTCTTAACTTGAAAGAGTTATACACAGACTCTGAGAGTTTAATGAAAAAATAAAGGATGGGGTGACAGACATACATTGTAAATGAAATTTGGATTTTACCCAAAAGAATACAAGTCTTGAGAGTATCCAAACAGAAAATCTGTACAAGCACACTGATTACCATCAATGAGTTTGTGTTTTTCATAAACACAGTCTTTAATACACCTTTCACTATAGAGTAGCTTCACATGAATATCCCTCATTCTACTTTCCTGTGCTTTTGTAGCAGAGGCTCTAGTTATCCGTGCTAATGCAGTAATTCATAGCTCATGTCTCTTAGGCCTGATTAAGCCTTTTGCACAGGCACTAAAGCCTTCAAAACACAATTCCTCCCTTCTGCTTGGCCCAAATACACTCCTTTCCCAAATCATCAGAAAGACTAGCTCAGTCTTCTTTCAGGAGTCTGGTCTTTGGACTGTTCATCCTGTATCTTCTTTCCCTGCTGCAGCACTTTGCTTCCTGCAATGCAGGTGAGTTAAAGACAATCTATCTCAGTGAGCCAGTGTAACCAGTACTGGATACCTTCCTCAATAAACAGTAGCTGCCAGTAAGGTGATGCACCTCTTGGCTTGTGAAAGATTCATTCCTTCAATGTCATACATTTTAGACAGAAGATGTTTTTAAAATTAAGTAACTAAAATGTAATAATTTCATAAAGAAATTTCATTCAGAAATAGTGGTATCCTTAGGAGACTTGTGGCTCTTAACCAGGTACATGACAGCAAGAAAACCCAAATAACATCTTTGATAGAAAAGAGGGTGACTGATCACAGAATTCAGTGGAAAGGTGGAGCAGCCTGAGCATTATCAGGCAGAGAAATTAAGAGGTGAAATATTCATAGCTGATAAGGAGTTGGTGAATAGAGATTTGCCCTGTTGCTCCAACACCTCACTACTCTTAAGAGGAGTAATGGTTTGAACAGGAGCTCCCGAGAAGAAAGAAATTAATGCACAAAACTTATCTCTGAAGGACTGTAGGTAGCTTAGACAGAGGGGTGAGGATTTAGCATACAATGGGAAGAAGGAAAGATGTCCCTTCCACATTGGGTTTAGTTGAGACAGTGCTCTGCCTGAGCAGAGCTGGGTGTGGAATGCAGAAATACAGGTGAAAGAGCTAGTGAAGAAGTGGTCTGTAGACTGCTGTAGTCAAAGGCTTTAGAAGAGCAACTTGAAATGAATACATAAGCAGGAGAGGCAGTTTCTGGAAGGAAACCACAAATTCAGAAGGAGCACTGGAGAAAGAAATGGAAAAGGCATGTCTCCATCAGCACTGAAATAATAAATGATCGGCTAGTGGAGAGGAACTATGCAATGAGCTATGAATAAAGACCATGTTTGGCTTTGTCACCAGCCTCTGTGTGTGATGACAGCCAAATCATTTCACTTTTCCTGTGTTTTTTTCTCCCTCCCACTACGGAAAAGTTTCTTGCTCAAGGTTTGCATGTTTTCTGGTTCTGGTCAAGACAGCGTTAATGTTTTGCAGTAGCTGGGAGGGTCAGTGGCCGGGACCCAAAGGTTATTCTACATCACTTCATGTCATTATTGGGACAGGGGAAAGGAACTCTCGCTTCCGGGGAGAAGATGTTCCTTCCAGGCAAAAAAGCGTGGTGGAGGGAGCCATCTGCTATTGTCTATTATTGGTGAAATTTGTGAATAGTTTCTTTTCTTATACCTTTTATTATTAATATTGTTGCTGTTACTGTTTGTTTCCTTATCTCAATGCTGTTTCCAGTAAATTGTTCTTATCTCAACCTGTGATTTTTTTGTGCCTCCAATTGAACAGGGGAAGGGGAGCAGCATGTGGTTTGTAGAGTCTCGAGGGGGCACTGAATTGGGGGGTACCATTTCTGAACCACAACAATATGGTTCCGGTATGGGAGGGCCTCAGGTTTCCTGGGGCCTTCAGGCACCATGGCAACAAAATATTACCTCACTGTAACTGAAAGCGTAGGAAGGAGGCCAGGTCCAAGCACAGATCAGGAAAATGAAAGTAGTAATTCGGAAGTAAAGTACAAAATGTCCACAACCTTTTCTAGGCAGGAAGAGTGCTCACTGGCTCTGAAATCTCTGGATCTCCTTCTTTCACCCATCCTTTCCCTCTTGTCATTCCTCTTCTATTGTGCCATCATTTTATAGCAATCCGGAGACATTTAGCAGCTAAAATCTACATATGTCATTCTCAACTATAGCTTGAACATTGCTGCAAACTGCCTTTCTAGCCCTGTTTCCATGGAAATGGAAGCTAGCAGGATGACAATAAAATAGGAGAAAATCATCAAAAGAGAGCAGCTGAATACCTTTATCTGCTGCTTAGTAGTAGCGAGAAGGCAAATGCTTTCTATCTAGAGTGATTTCCAGTGATGCATCTCAAAATGCTTTCCAAGTGTTACTGCAGTTAGCCTCAAAACATCCCTGAGGTAAACAGTACACCCATTTCCTAATGGACAAATGGGCTTTTTAGGCTCCCTTCCCACGTAGGTGTAGAGTCCTTGTTTCAGGCTGGGCCTTTCAGACACTTCATAACAGTGTCATATAGCATGTGATGTGACTATGTTAATATGATCGGGAATAGACTCCAGGACTGTCTACCCCATCAAATCACTTTTCCCCAGGAATGATCTTCTTTCTAGGTTGTGAAAGGAAGTAAAATGGCCTTTCCTGGCTTCCTGGGAATAAAAATTCAAATGAATTACCATAAAAAATAACAACAAATGAATATCTGACTTTTATTCCCACCTCCATTCTCAGTAAAAAAAAATAGACCAGGGAATAGAAAAGCCTTTCAAGCACTTTTAAAACAATTGCTTATTGCCTGATCTTCTTTCTCCCATTTCCATGGAAACAGAGCAGAAAAAATGCAGTAGAATGGGACAGAGGACAGTTATGCGAAGTGTATGTAATTGTTCTCACTAATAGGTCTCACTTCAATTTCATGTTAGGTGCATTTTAAGGAAGGGGAAACTTAAAATCTGGTAGTTATCTAGAGGTGGATCTCCTTTTTCTTATCATTCATACCACAGTAAACTTTACTCCATTGATGTGAGAGTGACTGAGCACCGGAACAGGCTGCCCAGAGAGGCTGTGGAATCTCCTTCCCTGGAGATATTCAAAGTTTCCTGGACACAATCCTGAATAAAGTGTTCTAGGTGATCCCACTTATGCAGGAAGGTTGGCCTAGATGACCTCCAGCAGTTCCTTCCAACTTCAATTCTGTGATTCTCTGATTGATAATTCTCTTCAGCTTAGTTGTTGATTGCACCAAACTTTGTCTTGTAATCCTATAGAACAAATATATTAGAATAGGTACAAATGAACACCATAGCCTTAAAACAAACCTTAGACACATTAAAAATAAGTCTGTCTAACTATCTGTGTATATGCATATAGAGTGTAGTGGGTTTCTGATCCTCGATAACCCTGGCTCCAAAACCCTAATGGTCGACCTCTGGTTTCTCCTGATGTTCTCTGCCAGAGGCTCCAGGTAAGACCAGCTCCCCAGCTGCAGCGTAGGGGATATTTTGCATAGTTGGTCCTGCCCAAACAGATCCAAGAGCTACTGCATGGGCTACCTCCTGTTTAATCTGCTTAAAGGCCTGTTGTTGCTCAAGGCCCAGTCAAAATGGTTCTTCTTCCAGGTCACTCAACAGAGGGCCCTCACCAGCTGACTGTAACCTGCAATGTGCATCCTCCAGAAATCCACAAGACCAAGGAAAGCTTGTGTTTCCTTCTTGTTAGTCGGTGGAGACATAGTTGGTATTTTGTTTGCCACAGCCATGGGCACATAACGGTGTCCATCCTGCCATTTTATTCCCAAGATCTCCTGTGCAGGTCCCTTTATTTTATTTTATGGCAAAATCAGCTTCCAGAAGAATTTGGATTATTTTCTTCCCTTTCTCAAAAATTTCTTCTGCTGTCTTGCCCCAGACAATGATATCATCCATATATTGCAGGTGTTCTGGAGCTTCTCACTATTCCAGTGCAGTATGGATCAGTCCACGGCAGATGATTGGGCTGTGTTTCCACCTCTGGGGTTGATTCCAGGTATACTGGACACCACTCTAAGTGAAGGCAAACTGTGGCCTGCACTCTGTTGCCAGAGGGATTAAGAAAAATGCATTGGCAATATCAATTGTGGCACCATTTGGCTGCTTTTGACTCCAGCTCATATTGACGTTCCAGCATGTCCGGTACAGCAGCACTCAGAGGCGGTGTGGCTTCATTCAGGCCACAGTAGTCCACTGTCAGCCTCCATGCTCCATTAGACTTTCACACTGGCCATATGGGGCTGTTGAAGGGTGAACAGGTCTTGCTGAGCACTTCTTGCTTCTTCAGTTGATGAATTAGTTCATGGATGAGAGTTGCGGAATCTCGGTTTGTGCAATATTGCTGTCAGTGCACTGTTCTAGTGGCAATTGGCTCTTGCTGGTCTTCAACTTGCAGCAATCCCATGATGAAAGGATCTTCTGAGAGGCCAGGCAGGGTAGATAATTGTTTGATCTTCTTTGTATTTACACTAGCTACACCAAAAGTCCATTGATACCCCTTTGGATATCGAGGCCATGTTACTGAGAACACAGCTGCGTTGGGCAGGGCATGTCTCCAAGGATGAAGGACCACCGCCTCCCTAAGATTGTGCTTTATGGTGAACTTGCCACTGGCTGCCGCAAGAGAGGAGCCCCAAAGAGGAGATACAAGGACTCCCTGAAACAATATCTCAGCTTTGGCCATATTGATCATCATCATCATTGGTTTACTTTGGCCTCCAATCGGGAGACATGAATACACACTACTCATAATGCTGCTGCTTCTTTTGAGAACACACATAGATTCATTTTTGAGGAGAAAAGACAACACAGAAAGAACTGTGTCTTGCCAATAGGAGACTTTCTGCTGTGCCTTTTGCTACCAGACTTGTCTATCTCGCATTGGCCTTTTTAGCCATCAGTATGCTTCTGGCAAGTGTGGATAGAATCCTTCTCAAATCTTCGTTCACAAAGCCTAGCCATGATGACCCCTTTGGATACTTGAAGTACTCCCTCCTGAGGCAGTTAATGCCAAGGATACAAGGGGCCTTTGGGCCAGTCACAATGGGTGCTTTTCCTACTTGTCCCCTGTTAAACTCACTTCAGCCTCTAATATAGACAATTCCTGGCATCCCCCTGTCACTCCTGAGATCCAGATGGGTTCTGCACTCCTGTGTCTTGCTGGCAACAGTGTGCACTGTGCACCAGTATCTACTAAACTCTATACCTCTGTGGATTTAATGGCCTGGTACACTTACCTTCAACAAAAATTCATGTATGCATCAACACATCCATGGCAGGCAGCAGGCTTTGGATTTAGGTTCCTGGAGTGGAAGGCTCCCAGTTTCCTCCTTTCTTTGACAGAGAGATGAGGGACAAAATGGAAACTTTTTTATTTTGTGTCACTAACAGAAGTAATGACAAAAAATTCCAGAGCAATCTGTAATATACAGCTGTAATATTTTATAGATCAAACTGACATTAGGAAAATGGAAGGAAAACACTTCCAGTCCCTTTTGCTGTCATTCTAGCATTGAAGTGGTCCTGTATGTCCATGAGGGACATGTCTTCATGGTTTGACTGTTGCAAAGGTCTGTCTGGGCTCAGGTTGTCTATGGGCATCATTTTGCAAGTTAAATCAGTCAGGAATTTCCCAATGACACCCTTCTAAACGAGATATATCCTCCAGAAAAGCATCTGATCTTATACAGAAGGAGGAGGGGAATGTGGGCTGTCAGGGTTTAACGCAACTGAAAAGAGCTCACCGTCAGGAAAGACTCTTTGAGTAAGAAGCCTTTGTGACCTTAAACAAAAATTTTGTAAGATGCCTTGATTCTTTATTACAATTGCTTCAGAGCAACTTCAAACTTTCTTCTGTCCTATGGATCATTCAGTCAGAAAATAGAGAAAAAAAATGCCCTGAGGCCAGTAACCTCTGAAGGCTGAAGCAGGTCATAGAGTACAATCACTCTTGCAACATAGTCATTAGGAAAATGCAAACAAAGAGTAAACGAGAGGGAATCATGGGCTGCATATGGATATTCTGGAAGCAGACAAATAGGCTGACTTAATTGGATAAGTTATTAACGATGAATTATTCTTTCCACCTGGATGATTAAAAAGTCTGTTTATTCTTGTAGCCATTTTGTATTTCTTCACAGATCTCATAGGTAAATGCAGAACTGGTTACTTAGGTAAGGGATTTTGATAAAGAAACTAGGTAAACGAGTCACCTTGATTACAGTGGCTTCCTGCCCAAGGGCATTTGCTACAGATTACATTACACAAAGAAATAATTCAGATATGACTCTGAAACAACCACATGACTAGCTCTGAAACTTTATTAGAAATCTTGGTACGTATTTACATGTACAATTAGAAGTCTGCATCTCGTTTTGGCCCAAATAGAGTCAGTTCAATTCTCCTTCAACTTTACTTCAAAAAAGCTGAGTTTAGATCAAGTAAGATCAAGATCCATAAAGCTAAGATGTTTTGGCAAGATTGATCTAAACTGTAGAAAGCTGTTAAGTGACAATGTCCTTTCAGTCCAGCAAAGGAAAGCAGGAACTGACTTACTCACTGGCTAATTTATTTATCTTCAGCTATTGCACAGAGAGAGAATTGTTGTCCTGGGAGAGCCCTACATTTCTGGTGTTAGGAAACAGTTAGAGAAAGGTTGGTCAAAAAAAAAAATGTGCAGCATTAAAATTCAGCTCCTCTTTGAACTGTTTAGGAAAGTTTTGCTTTCCGCCCCATCTAACTTTTCAGTAAAGTGAGATCACAGCATATTGGACACTTTTTTTGCCTGTAAGCTGGGTCACCCAGAGCAGTCTGCTTCTTCTGAGAGAGAGTAGTTTGCTTCTGAGAGAGGGAGAATAAAACTCTACTCTTTGCCTGATTGCCATGGTCATCTGTCCCCGTCCTGCTAGACCTGCCTGTGCCTTTGTGAGGGCACAACTCACCCACTTTCTGAAGAGAAACATCTCTTCAGATCCAGGTCGTGCCTAAGGGTTTCCACATGGCCTTTTGAGCCTGCATAGCTCATGTTAGTCCTCCTTCCATTATCACACCTCTCCTCGGCATGGGTTTCCTTTTTTTGCTGTAGCCCACACTGAATGCAGAATTGACAATGTAGGTCCCACCACCAATAGTGCCTGGATTTTTATTTGCTTACCAAAATACTTTGGGTCTGGTACCAGAAATTCTTCATGTAGGAGAGATGAAGATGAGTGACTGATTATAGCTACTGTGCTTCCCAGCCTCCCCACTCCTTGTTCTGTGCCTATATTTCTGTTAAACACTTCTTGTTTCATAGCAGTTCTTTCCTGGTCACTTGTTCCACAGCTGCCTTAGGAGGAAGGCGCAGGGAGGAAGGCTGATGTTCTCTTTTAGGGTTTTCTTCCCCCTTACTCTTGGTTAATGCACAGATGCAAGGCTTACTTTCAGAACTAGACTGTGGTGCCTCTGCTCTGTTTTAGGGGAATGTGAGCAGTGCCCAGCTCAGGGTTAGTCCTGTGGGGAAGGGTTGTCCTGAAGTGGGTCCTGTGCCACAGAATGAGGCTGCTCTTGGCCCACTAAGTCATTCTGTATTTTTGCCTTATACATATTTTTGGAAACGAGGGGCAGGTCTCTTTCTTAAAAGATTCTCAAAGTTCTGACTTTCTTGCAGTGACCTGGAATTAATACACCAAAACAGCAAAGAAGGCATACAGTAAAGTGGGGTCTGGTAAAGCTTGATTCTCTTTTAGGAGTCGTGTGGCTTGTTTACTGTAAATCCTTTGGGTATTTTGAGGAAGGTACTGGCCACTTCCAGAGACGGTTCTGCACATCCCTGGATCTCAGGAGCTGTTCTCAGAGCTGCCTCTTTGTTCCAAAGAGCAGCTTAGTTCTAGTTCCTTCACAGTGCTGTGCCTCCAGATTGATGTGGTGCGGTGTTAAGTGGCACTGTTGGGAAGTGGCACCAGGATGCCCCAGGTATGCCCCACTCAGAGATCACAGCTATCAGATACTGTGATGAATATGGGTGTGGGGCCATCCATCTACTTAGAGACCTAAAATTGCAGCTTTTGTCTTTCCTGCTTATGAGCTTGGGAATGTAACCTTGGAAATGCACTTCAATTTTGCAAATATTACCTTTTGCTTTCAAATGTTCTTCAGGAATCTTATCAGCAATGCTGAACAGTTTTTGCATTGAACTAAATTGCCAAAATAGCAATTTAGTTGGGTTGTGACTCAGAAGATCTGGCTTCTGTTCAATACTCTGCTACCAAGATCATCCGCAAATGTAAGCAGATCCTTTCTTCTGGCTGTACCGCGGTTAGGTAAACTAACAGCAAAGTAGGGGGATTTAATCAGCTAATATTTTGCTTGTCCAGATGCAGAAATTATCATGGCCCCCTAACATGTTAAGGAGTAATGTAGTGAATGAAAAACAGAGATAAGGTCTGCAAAGCTTCAGCATAGCACTTGAGAGCAGAGAAAAGGAAGAAACAACATTCCAGAAAATTCTATCCAGTTCTGCAGCTGCCTGGAGCCTCTTGAAATGTTTTAGCATTTATCAGGTTAGGCTGATATTTCAGTTCATTTATAAGAAAAGCAAATATGTGTGTATGTATTTATAAATGTAGTTGTACAGTTATGTAGTTATAATTATAAATGTAGGTTAGAGTTTGAAGATAGTTTAAAGTTCAATAGTTTATATGCATATATATAACCCTCCACATGCATAACTGGAGAATCATACACACTCTTAGATGTATATATATTTTTTCTGTTTTAAAGAAAGAGTGAAGACCACTCCTATATAACAAGAGGCTCTACTAAAAAAAAGAAAACCAAATCCAAAATCAGCTCAAGCCTAACTCTCTGCTTTTCTAAATGTGGTAGAAATCAACAAATATATTCAAAATATATTGGAAAGACAGCAGGCCAACGACATAGTCTTCATTGCCCTGGAAAATCAGGCCAAAAATCAAGCAGAGCATTTCAAAGATTTCTATAGTGCTCATACTCTACCACTTGAATAAATAGAAATAATTATTTTAGAATGTTCTTACACAAAAATTGTTTTATCATTCTTTTCCCCTTTTTACACTCTAATTTCCCTAGCTTCTTTAATGTGGTTTTTAGGCTTGTCTCCAATTTTCTAACCCTTTACTGTCTACTGTTGAAAACAGCTCATAAAAGATCCAGTCGAAAGTTGGTGTAGCCTCAGACTCAGGTTACTGATATGTTGGATCAGCTCCTCCCTATTTAGCAGCCTTATCTTGGTCTACAAGTAATTTTGAAATTAAGCTTGTCCACCTGGCTGATCTGTTACTGCACCCATCCTTTGAGCTGATTATGTCTAGCTTCTTAACTGATTTTACCTCTTTCCACATTTTAATGGATGTCTGTGTCCTGAGTTCCTCAGCAATTGTTGTGTCTATATGTGTGTCCTCAGTCCCTGAGCCATTGTTGCATCCAAGTCATTGGCCTGTAGCTTGGGCCCAAAACTGACACCTCAGTTTTGGAAAGACTGCTTGATGCAGGACTCTGAATGAACAACACAACTGTTGTCTTTCAGCCAATACCTAGAATTATTGCGTTGGAAAAGACCTCTAAAATCTTCAGGTCCTAGCATATAATAGACAAAAGGCTCTTGTTCCTTTCCTTGTATTGCCCCCAAAATCCACCAAAGAGTACTATAGAACTTGGGCACATGGAGAAACAAACACAGAAATACGGAAACCATGAAGAATGTGAGAAAAGGGCAAACCCACTAATTGCTTATATTATCCACTGTTTAGTTTTGACCCAGAGTGTTTATTCCTTCTCATTAATCCTAATTAGAGAAGTATTTTACATTGTTATCTACATAGGGAACATTGTTATCTACATAGGGACCATAAGTTTTCTTATTCTGAAGAAGAATGTGGAGACATTACTTGTCGCAGAGCAAGCTTATCCAAAGTCTTGTTCAGAGTCTCTGTAAAAGGCCACCAGAGCTGTTCCCTCAGCTCTTCAATCCCAGACTGCTAGCACATCCTGTACAAACTATTTCAGCAGTGGTCATAGGACTGACAACATTTTCTTGGAGTATTCTTACTAAAGAGAGCTCCAGTAGTGTTACTTCTCCATTCCACTGAAAATTTTATGGGCAGGACTCCCAGATGTGGACAAAGATGCGGGACTGAACTGCTGTAGACTGCTTGTGATCTTCAGGTACTCCTGCTAGGGGCTTCAGCCTGACTCCAGTGATATTAGAGAATATTGAAGGAATTCAGGGCCCAAATAAAGATTGTTTTAGAAGAGTTTTTTAATTTCAAATAGCCTCTTGAGAGTTTACATACTCATGAAACTGTCAGTTTTGTATAACATTTTTTAGTGAACAGGAGTTGAGAGTACTTATTTTCAACAGGTTCCCATTTCTTGTGACTTCTCAACTACAGGAAAAAAAGTTCTCTTAAAACCTCACCCTGACATGAGTTCCCTTCCTTTCCTCTCTCAACTCCACATCTGTGACCCTCATTATCAAACACAATTTAATCTTCCAGGGTTTCTCGAGCAGCAGCCATAT
Source organism: Neopelma chrysocephalum (assembly GCF_003984885.1). NCBI lineage: Eukaryota > Metazoa > Chordata > Aves > Passeriformes > Pipridae > Neopelma > Neopelma chrysocephalum. The sequence goes on from NW_020925744.1 coordinate 3,982,878, forward strand.
TTCCAGGAATAGAGGAAGTCCTCGCAGCTTTCTGATGTGACCATTTATTAAACCCCATGTGCTGTCACTGCTTATATTTTAGGTTGTTGCTTACATGTTGTGCAGTCACTGGCTTTTTCCCACATCTACATGCTGTTCTAGGAGCCCTTGTGCATGTTGCCCTTCCTGTTCCCCTTCTCTCCATCTCCTCCAATATCATGCCTCAACTTCAGTGAACACTGTCTAATGACAGAAAGCATAAAAGTTGCAAATATTTACAAAAAACACCATCTACTGTGGAACTGAAAAGTCCAAGCACTTTACTTATTTTTCCTGTACCGTATTTCTTTAGGTCTTTCTACTTTTCAAATTACTTTTGTAAGCATATAGGGACGAAGATGGCTTTTTCCTTCTGGTTTTGGGTCTTGTTGATCATGGTGGATTGTGTTCAACAATAACATAATAAGTTAGTTTTGTACATAATAGGATAAAACAAAGTTAAGCTGTGCTGGCCTGAGGTAAGCATGATGATTTTTGAAGCTTACTGGTAGTCTTTTATCCAAGTCATTAATTGATCAGAACCACCAGAATAAATGAATTTTCAGTTTTGTGCATTTCTCAGTGCTTCAGTAGCTATCCTGTCAACTGCAGAAAATAAACTTTTCCTGAGGGTATTTGGTTGCATAAAAAACCTATTAACCCATCAGCATGAGGGTTGGGCTAAGGCAAAACAGCCACGTGACACCTCATTTTTGAGAGTATTTGTTTCTCTTCATGGCTGTGCTACTAGTTCTGTATCTGACAACTTTTTTTTAATCCAGTCACAAGGGAAAGAGCAAACAAGGATATTTTTGCATCTCTTCCATTCAGTGCTGTGAATTACTGTGCTATAATACTGATCCTCTTTTGTACAAGAAATCAGCTACTCTGATTCTGCTCGTAAGCAGATTTCCTTTCTTGTAAGGAAAAATTCAGTGATCTCTAGATTCAGTTATGGCCACTCCTATTATGTTTTGATGGTGTTAGAGTGTAGTTCAGTCTCTCTCTTATTTAGCAACTGGTCCTGTGGGGGGAAATTTCACAAAGAAAAGCATTTTTGAAATATTACATGATCTTAAATGGATTTAGGTCCACAATATTTTGTGAAATCAAGACTATCAGATCAGATTATGCAGATAGCAAATGAGCAAGGAGACGTAAGCATGGTTTAACTTAGTGAAACACCTTGAAACTTCTCAATCAATGGAATCAGCATGCTGTTGAAGGTTAATTTCAGTTGTGCAACCTTAGCCTAAATACATCCTCCCTGCTGCTGTAATCTGTATTGGTTGACCACAGATTCTTCAAAGAAGATGAAACACTGTTCTCTCCTGAATTTCACGTTTATTAAAAGATTTCATTTTCTCCTGTGCAGTGTTTGCATCACAACACCAATCAGCAGTTTGCTTTGACCCTGACACCGTTTTACAGGTTTAATAATAATAAATATATGTCCTAAAATAGTTTCTGCAGATTACAGCAATCAATCAAAATTCAGGGAGCCTTAAACCATTAATGTCATCGGCAATGATCCAGCACCCTGGGAATCCATCTAAATCAACCATTATTACTGAAAATGCTCCTTAAGAGACTTAAGATAAAGGTAGTATTTGGGAGCATAAATTGCAGTTCTATTTTTATCAGCCACTGAGGGATGATTTTCATGGTGATTTTTTTTTTGTATCTGTTTAGAACAAAACAAAGAACAATTCCTTCTTTTGCCTCATGTAGCTCTTTTGGTTATCATAATAAAAAAACAGAAGCCATTACATAGCAGATTGCTTTACCAGAGTGAAACTGAAGTATTTGTTATGTAAAGGCGTCTCTGGATTATTTGAAGGAAAAGGAAAGAGCTGCTGTTATAGCCCCTTATTGTACTTCATGTTGAGACATTTCTAGTTCAAGGCAATGCTTCTAAGAGAAGCTAGGCCCACTTTATAAGACTACAGATACATATGGGTTTGGTAATTTCATACTCTGAAGTTTTGTGATGTGGAGAAAATGAAAGAGTTCAGGACAAAGAATTTCTTCACTGAGAGATACATCTACAATTATTGGCTCGGGATTTTCTGTAGACATCCATTACCAGAATACCTGAAAACTTATCATGTAAAATCAATGGCAATAGTGCAACATTGTAGAACTCAGATACCTCTTTCTTTTAGGGGTAAAACTCTCTTCACTTTTTGGTTTGCATGTAGATGCTTTTAAACAGTTTTCTTCTACCTGTTTTAACGTGATATTTTTAATATTATTTTTTTACTTGGCTGATTCAATTTAAGGATGCTAGTGAAAAGAAGGGCCATATGCTTTGGAGTAGGGTCTTTTGAAAGTGTCTAAACTGTGTTCTGCTGATAATTTTGCCTAATGTGCTCTGACAGCTTGTTCCCACCCAACTGTGAGCATTCAACATATCTCAGACACATCAGTGCAGGCTCTGTGATCAGCATTGTGCTGAGAACAGCTATCATTTTGTAAAGACCAGATCTCCATCACTAGTGGGAATGGATTCAAGGTGCCATTGAAGACCAGGCTGGGCTCACAGATTTGCTAGATGCCAGCTGATCGCCTGGCACCTAAATGCAATGGGCAGTGCTGAGGCAGTCCAGCAGTCTCCATCTTCAGCAATCAGTATCTCAGCAGAGATCCAGCCAGATAGTTATAGAACATGATAGCAAACTCAAAGTCAAAGGAAAAATGTTTAAGTCATATTGCTACAGACAGGGCTGTAAATCAGCGAGTCAGCCTGTCCCTAACACAAGACATCTCTGAAAAGGGAATAACCTTTTCTTTCCCCCGTGACCTAATTCATCCACAGATGTAGCTACACTGTTCCATTGTTCGTGACTTGAACTTTCCCCCAAAACAGAGCGAACATGAACTGCATGGGCTATTTTGAATCTTCATACCTACAAAAGAAAGTAAAAGAACACAGATAAAATCCTGTGTCAAAAAGCATGTTGTGTGAGACTCACTGAAAAGCAGCCTAAACTTTTATCCAATTCAAAAAAATATATCTACAGAGAGGTTTTCAGCCTCCCATTTCACACTGAAAAGTGGAATATGCAAGGGAATAATATTATGTTTTCCTGCTTGTGACAAGCACTCTAGTCTCACTTGGTGGCTCCCTGTTTTTGCAACTGCTTTAATTCCCCGATAAGAGACTAGCTGCAGTTTTGCACTTGAAATATGACATTGGTATTGTTGTCTGATAATAGTTCAAACCAAGCTTCAAAATGTCTAGGGGAAACGGTTCCCACAGCTGGTTCATTTCCAGTAAAAGATCTCTAAACTCTGCTGGTCCCACAAGAAGCATGACAAGTTACTTGAACCTGGATTATAGCTTGTGGAGTCTATGCACTAGAGTGAGACAGTTGTAAGGGAAAACCAAACAAATATTGTTCTTTCTCATCTGTTCTGTGAGTTAATGGAGGAATAATCTATGAATATCATAATCTAAGGAGCATACAGCTAAATCACCTTCTCTTGTTCTCCCCTTAATCTTGTATTTCCTAAAATGATACATATTTCCATAAATGATACATTTACATCGTTTAAATTTGATAGCAGTATCTTTTAAAAACAGACAGGCAATTGTGACCTTGACAATGTCAAATAATTTCATCTACCATTAGATGCCAGTTCTTCTCATTTAACTGATTTACATTGGGGACTGCAGCTCTCCCTGAGCTAGGTGGCTGTTAATGGGGCCTGCTGCTGTGGTTTGTGATGCCACGAGCTATAAATGCAACCTTTTACTTTAACTTTTACTATGCAAGTGAAATCATTTACTGTAAAAGTCTTTGGGTGACAAAGCCCAACAATTGAATGATGTAGCCCATTCTATGTCTGAAACTCTGCTACAGGACTTGCAGTTAAAGGATGGAGATGGAGACCAAAAAAGCCCCAAGTTCATGATTTAGGAGGTGTATAGCTGCTACTTTAATGGAGTAGCAGAACAAGAAGCAAAGTTTTTAGTTGGTTCTTTCTGAGGAAAGTTTCCTAGATATACTGAATGAAATCGTTTATGTGCCTTTGAGGAAAGGTACATGAGAAGGAGACATTTAATTTCTTGGAGTTCATGAGACTCCCCAGTATCACGATTTTGTGGCTGGTTGAGGCTCTATCTCGGGGCTGCTACCCCCATGACAGGACAAATGCATGTTTCTCTGGATTATTCCTCTATTGCATCTCTGTGTGTAACACCCATCAGGCTGTATAGGCACTACTTCAGCTCTAACTAGTGGTTGTGAGATCGGTATATAAAGTCGTGCTGTGGTGTAGGAATGAGCCAGTCAATGACGAAACCCACCGACCTGGGCAGTAACAGAGCTCAGGGATGTGTCAGATAATGACCTAATCCTCAACTGAGGACAAAACTATCTTTTTTCTGAGTTGCATTTTATCTTCAGCAGAACAAGCAAAGGCTAATGAAACACTTACGTTCTCCAAACAGGTTTTGGAATATTGAAATCCCTGTAGGTCTTGGGAAGAGCATTTGGACTCTGAAGAGGTAACTCTTCACAAAGTACCTCTGCCCTCAAATGAGTGTTATCTTATCTGAAAGAAGTGCTAATTTGCACTGAGTTGTATTTCTATGCAATCTAAACAGGAAGAGAGTATTTCAGAACTGGGATGTCTAGTGTGTATTGACTGCCTATGCTTATGAACATTTACTCTTTTGCTTAATGTTTGAGCTTCCCATTCTGACTGTCTGGTTCTGGAAATCTGAGGGGTTTGATCTGTGAACTCTCACCTTTCACCTCCTCTGCAAATTGAGACATTGATACTAGCACAGCAAGGTAGAAAAGACAGCAGGATCACCTGAGTATGGTTATACTCTATATGGCATAGACAGTCCTTCTGGCAACTAACTCCATCCCAGATTTGTAACACAAAGAAATCGGTGGAAAACTCACAGTAGTGTGACTTTCCTGGAGGTTAATGAATATAAATAACTATAGAAAGACCTAGCATAAAAGTAAGTGTGTCTTCCTAAATAAACCAATCATGATCTTTCTGACTTTAGATTAGTTCAATCTTAGCAGATTTCAGCTATCTCATTTCCAAGTTTCACACTCCAGAAGACTCAAAATCATTCTGTTCCTTCAAGTAGCTTTGGGGGTGTCCCAGTACCATTTAGAAGTTATGCCAAAAGGTACCCCTTCCCATCAAGTGCACAGCACAGCCTGATGTCTATTGAAGGTAAAGGAGCTCCTGAGGAACTTCAAGTACCCCCTGTAGGAGAAGTTAAGAGTGTGAGGTCTTGAGGGACTTGAAATAAAGAGTACAGATCAGAAATGGTACTGGGCTACCCAACAAATATTCCTGTATAAAGGAACTAAGCCTTTCAGATCTGCTAGAGCTACAAGATAAAGCAGTTCAGCCTTCGTGTTTGTAGGCTGTGTTAAAGAGAAAATTGGAATCTGGGCAAAAAGGTAAGTATAGTCATATAAAAATGTATGTAGAAGAAAACTTCAAAAATTCTGGAGGCTTTTCTGCTCCCAATCCGCAAACCTAAATCACTTCCTCAGTGAGATGGTTTTCCCTATACCTGGCTCAATCCTTCTGATTGTTTTCTTGCTGGATAAGGATCAGAGAGGAAAAGCAATAGATGGAGACAGGTTCATGATATGGGTGTAGTGGGTTGACCCTGGCCAGATGCTAGGTACCCACTAAAGGTGCTTTGTCACTCTCCCTCTGCAACCGGACAGAGGAGAGAGAAAAAAAACAGCTAAGGATTCATGAGTAGAGATAACAGCTGGGAGAGGTCACTTATCGATCACCTTCACAGGCAAAACAGACTCAAAGTGGGGGTAGTACTTAAATTTATTACTAACAGGATAACAGCCAAAGAGTGAGAAACAAGACAGTCTTAAAAACATCTTCCTCTCCCCCCTCCTTCCTTCCATCTTCTCCCTCCCCCCCTGCTCAGAGAGAGGAATCCTTCCCCTGCTCCCGTGGGGTCCCTCCCATGGGAGACAGTCCTTAATGGACCTCTTCAGCATGAGTCCATCCCTCGGGCAGCAGTTCTTCCCAAACTGCTGTCCTGTGGGTCACTCCTCCATGGGGTGCAGGCCTTCACCAATGAGCTGTACTGACGTGGGTCCCCCACAGGGGATACAAATCCTACTCAGGAAAAACCTTCTCCAATGTTGGCTTTCCTGTCCACAGGCTGCAGGTCTCTGGCAGGACTCTGCTCCATCTTGAGCCTCACACAGAGTCACAACCTCCTTCATGCATCCACCTGCTCCAGCATGGGTTTTTTCCATGGGCTGCAGGTGGGTCTCTGCACCCCGATGATCCTCCATGGGTTGCAGGGGCACAGCTGCTGTAGCATGGTCTGCACCACGGGCTGCAGGGCCTCAGCTCAAATGCCTGGAGCACCTCCTGCCCCTCCTTCTGCACTGACCTTGGTGTCTACATTGTTATTTCCGTGTTCTCACTCTGCTCTTCCCTGGCTGGAATTCTTTCTGCACAACAATATTCTTTTCTTTAATATGTTATCACAGAGGCGTTACTATCACTCCTAATTGGCTCAGCCTTGGCCAGTGGCAGGAAGTCCGTCCTGGAGCTGGCTGGCATTGGCTCCATGGAACAGGGGAAGCTTCTAGCAGCTTCTAGCAGAAGCCACCCCTGTAGCCCCCACCGCTACCAAAACCTAGCCACAGAAACCCACTACAATGGGAGAGAGCAGTACTTACACTATTGGCTTTATTAGGGGGTAAACTTAAAGCTCAATGCTTACTGCTTATTGCTATTGAGGCTATTTCTGAAACTGAAGATGAAGGGAAAGATTATTATTATTTTAATTGTTAGTCTGCCGAACATTGGAGAGGGTCAGTTTAACAATCTACAAACTGCCCACGAGGAAGTGTTGTTTCTCTCCAGATTTTCAGGGGAATAGGCAGGCTATCTTGTGTCTGTTTTTCCAGAGCTCCAAGTGATAGGGGAATTGAGTACAGTGGGATTACAGTCCTTTTCCATAAAAAATCAATAAGAACTTGCATTAAAAAATTGTTAAAAATGTCTCTCAGTCTTTCATTTCTGTGTAGATATATGGTTTCATTTCCATAGAGTCGAGGTAGAGTCTGGGTGGAAGAAGAGAAAGAACAACATAATCTTGTCTGCACAGTTCTAGAGTAATAGTCCATAATTAGAAAATATTTTAAGCGTTTCAGCTTGATGTTGTGGTGAGGATCAGTATACTCAAGGCCTAATGAGGCCTACAGAACAGATTGGTCATAAGAGAGAAGCAACTTTCATCATCCCTTTTTTCATCCACATTATTCTATATATAATGGGAAGAAACCTCAAAGACATAGAGCTTTGAAGTGCCTAACAGAGACAAGTTTTTCCTTCTTCGAGATGAAATGTGAAGTAGAAGTGTCTGTATTGTGGATGACAGTTTGTGAGTGCAGTGAAGAAGCAGAGAGCTGACAACTATGTAGTGGAGGGTTTCTGAAAACTAGCTGTGGTTTTGAGTCACTAATTGTATATTAAACCTCTGCTTGGCCTGACATTATATGCAGCTCTTAACAGAAATGTAGCAAAGAAATATATCCAATCCAGTGTTTCCTCTTTTAGGGCTTGCCAACTGTTGTGTAATTCCCAGTGGTGATGAATTTCTTTGAATCCCAAGAAGTTAAAAGGATCAGGAAGTGCTCAGCACCTCTTCTCTATGAGGACTTAGTCAATAGGCTAACTGCAAATCAGGTCCCAGGGCAGTGCTGGTAGGGAAGTGCAAATCTGCTGGTGGGCAGAGGCTGAAAGGGCTATAATCCCCCTGATCAACATCAGTTTGGGTAGGCTCAGGTGCAGTCCCGGGACAATGTAGCAGTTTGGCTTTGTGTAACAGAGAGCTGGACTTGGCTCGACAAGGAGTATCTGATTGAAATGCCATCCATCCATGGTGATCCTATGAATGGCAGCTACAAAACAACAGTTTTCCATGATTTTCTACACTGCAGCACTACAAAGAACACTGTGTTTCACTGGTTGTCTAAAAATATGGTTAAGTTCAGGACTAGAAACGTTACTAGGCAGAGCAAAGAGCAAGTATCTTTTGTACCACACCTGTACCGCAGTTATGATAATATTCACAACCATTCAGAATCTGGCCTGATTATATTGTTGGGCAGAAAAACTATCTGCAGAGCAAGTTTATCCTAAAATATTGAACTCTGTTCCTGCTTCCTCAGAGTACCTGTCTCAGCATGCTAAAAACCATAGCTCATATCATCTCAAGCAATGCAACTCAGGCAGTTCAAAGACTATGTTATATTAGGTTGTAGGCTAATATGCTCAAAAACTTGTTAGCTGCTCATATTTGGCCTGGGAAGAGCGAGTCTAGGCTACAATGAGGGTTTGTACACCTTCAAACTTTGCTTTGCTCTTAATGTGGTATAAACAAAACTAGGAAACCGTATGGGTATAAATGCATTCTAAAAGATACATCCATCACTGATACACATGTATGCATATATATATACAGACAGTTTCACTATCTAACTTCTCTAGCAACTTTCCAGTGGCATTCAAGAGAGTGATATGAAAGCCCACACAGAAGCTACTGGATGTTAGAGACATACTAAAATATTTGCAAATTTCTTCTGTGTACTGTACTGGGCTTTTCAATCACCTTAAGTTAACTTAGCTGCACTTTTTCTACTCCTAAAAGAGAAAAAGACCCATGATCAAAGATATCTTTTCTTGGTTGCTGACTTGTGATGAAAGAGATTTATCTGACTGAATAGTCTAGCTTAATCAGCAAGATACTTGTGTTTTACTTGAAAAAGATTGTACAAGAAATACATTTTCCTATTGGTCCTAAAGCTCATGTCAGCTTGAAATAAGTAAATTTGTGCAGGGGTTTGCTTCCTGGTTTCTGATTTCAAACCCAAACTAAGAATCAAGCCTCAGCTTTTCAAAGATTTAGAATCATAGAATCATAGAATGGTTGGAGTTGGAAGGGACCTTAGAGATCATCCTCTTGCAACTACTCCACTGTGGGCAGGGACACCTTCCACTGGACCAGGGTGCTCAAAGCCCCATCCAGCCTGGCCTTGAACACTTCCAGGGATGGGGCAACATACCCAAATCTCACTAGTCATCCTATAAACTGAAGCTTTCTTTTGAGATGCTAAAAAAAAAACAACTGAGCTCTTCAGCCCCATTCTGCAGATCTTGCAGCTGCACAGACTGGCTGTGCAACCTCGTCACTCCCATCAGGTCCTGCTGGTGTCTCTAATTGTATTGTTCTGTGGGTCTCCGCTTTGTGTCTGCTTTAACTGCGGCTTCTTTTGCAATTGGATAGTGTGTGGAGCATTGTAATCCTGTTCAGTGGCTATGTTTGGGTGCTCGCATAGCATCTGTGCCTCTAATGTCCTACACCCAATAGGGAAGGCGGGGCTGTCCTTGCTCCAAGCTGGCCGGCACTTGTGCCCTGGGAGAGTGCCCTCAGCCTACCTGTTGCAAGGAGAGGAGGCTCAGGAGGAAGGACGCAGAGCCCTCACACTCTGATGAGGAGGTCTTGCTTCCAAATTAAACCATAGTCTGTATTCCTGGTGACATGCCACCTTGGTTTATGGCCAGAGCATCACTAACACAGGGCTTCAAAAAGCCAAGCCCAGGCAGTACTGGCCCCAGTTGCAGGCATATGAGTTGCTTGGATGGTTTCCAGACACCCACTGTGAGTGCAGTGGCTGAAAGGAACGCCAGGCCAGTCAGGCTGGCCGGGAGCAGCGTCCTGCACCTGCGCCCAGTGGACTCCCTGCAAATCTGGTCCCATCAGCACCTCGTCCCCATTGCTGCTGGAGCCTGGAGGAGCCACAGGGAGGGTTGTTTCCTGCTGCACTGGGGAAACAGCTTTGCTTCCCGTCCCTGCAGAAAATGGTCACTCTCCAGCGTGGAAAGCTGCCACATCCTCAACCTCCTTTCCGTTCAACGTGTCTCCCCAGCACAGGGGGACATGGAGTTTATGGGTAGAGCTGGCCCAAACCACAGGTGCCTTAGGGCAGGACACGGGGGTTGGCTGCTCTGTATCGGCATCCGTGGCACAGGACACGGTGGCATAGGGTTGATGGTGCCCCCTACACCTCCAATATAGTTTGAAAAAGACTACAGGAGGGGGCTTCTTACTGCTCTAATCACCCCTCTTTTGTGCTGGAAATAGCTCAGCCGGGACTACCCAGGCGGTATGTATTCATCAGGGCTGCTTTATGTCAGATCAAGCAGAGGTCAGGCTCCTCAGAAGATCAAATAAAAGCACGGTTTATCTTCCCTTGTTGCTGTTAGCTTTCTGAATATTCTGAGTTGGATTCCCCTGCCCACTGCAACTACCCCGTTTTAAAATTTTGGAATTGCTAACACTTTTATTTTCTAAAGGACAGGACTGCTACAAGCCTAAACCCCGTCTGCAGCATAGCCTGACTTTTGCATAAAATACAACCAAAATACAACCAAAAACTGAAAACCAACTGGAATTGGTACAACAACCAGCGTGGTGATGGTACCCACCACATGCACATGGACACTTGGCTCTTGCTGACTGAAGTAATTGATCCCCTGCACAAATCAGCAGAATGATTGCCACAGAGAATTTCATTGTCAGAATAAAAAATGGGACTGTGGAGACCCAGGGGGCTGTGGGGCAGGACAGGGAGAGACAGGGGTCTCAACACCTTGTGCAACGGCCCCAGTTTCACCCCTGCAAGGGTGGAAAACAGAGCTGGAAAACTGACTGCCTGGCAGTGCCTGCCAGGGAACATCAGTTTTGGACATCTGATTTACATGGTGTGGTAGGACTACTCTGGCAAAAGTTTCTCCACTACTCAAAAGAGTCTTTCTCAAAATTTAACTTACCTCCTGCCTCATTACACTAATACTTAAATGCTTGTTGGGGGGTTACTGAGGCCAGGGACACAGTAACCACAGTAACCACTCCCTAATTTCTGATTCCATATTGGGACCATTTTACTGCCATTTTCACAGCTCCTTTTTTGTGCTGTATTTATTTTTATTATTTTTAAATTGCTGTGCAGTTAAAGTAAAAATAATGCAGGAAGGTTGCCTAGTGAGGGGTGAAAATTGGAGTATCAGTACTGCTGCAAGCCCATCCCAAGCATGCAGCATGATACAGATTTTTTGCCTCCCAGAGGTTTCTGGCAGCTGATAATGTTTGCTGTTGCAGTGTTTCAGTTTCTGTTTGAGGTAATCTGCAATCATAATGCATTATTGAAGCTATGAAAAAGATTTCCTACTCCAAACTAGAATAACATATGTACAGGGCAGTTCCTAAACCATGCCCTGCTAAGCATCCTCTCCCATGGGAGAGACCCTTCTGCACCAGCCCTTTGGGGTTTGATATCCCGGTCCAGTGCCTTATGCTCGTGCTGGCATGACTTCCTTCTCCACACAGCCTCGGCCACCAGCAAATTTTCTTGAGTGCTTTCTCTGAAATTCTAACAAAAATATATCCAAAGTACTCTCCCAGTCTTTCCTATTCATAGCTTTCCTATTCATGACTTTCCTAAGTCATAGCTTTAAAATATCTAAGCAGTTTATTTTAAGCCACTCCTTCACCTAATTCCATGTCTCTAATCAAACTATCCTGCTGTTAGCTATTCTCTCAGTAATACTCAACAAACTGTTTCTCAGCTGAGCTGATTTGTAACAAAGTCTACTCCGTAAGCTTGATTCTGGGGCCAGAGCTTTTGGTCTCTCCACTCTCACCCAGAGCTTTTAAAGTCCTCAATTTCCTTTTGAGGTTGTTTTACCTGAATAAGACAAGGTGATGTCACACTGCTGAAGAGCTCCACAAGCAAAGCTCATTTCAGGGGACTTCAAAATGAATTTACAACAGTTCATGGCTTTTTTATATACTCCAGAAATCACTGAGAAGGTGTCGAATGAGATAATGTAACCCATCAGCTTGGGCGTAATTTTGTTGCCACATGAGTGGCAGGCAAGAGTTGGCTTTTTTTTCATGAAAGTGAAAGAAATATTAATAATATTATTGTTGTTTGGTGGAGAAAAACCCAAGGGGAAGGGAGATCAGTTTTATGTTCACTAGAATGGCTAATTGCTAATGAGCTTCCAAGTCAGTTTAAGAAATCAAGAAGCATCTTTTCCCCAGTATAGTGGAGTACTTTCACCATGATGCTAATACCTACTTGAAACAAGATTTTGCCAAATCAGAACTTTTGTTAGTGTTATAATAGACAAATAATGTCTACAAGGGCATATAAATAATTAAATAGATGCTAGAGTAGGATTTTGTTCTCCTATATCCCCCAGTGAGAGATATAGCTACTGGGCCATCATACCCCTCTTAATTGCCTATCCTTGCTCTGGGGTAGTAAATGTTTAATTATTTCTATAGAGAATAATAATTTCCACAAAAGAGACTGGTATTGATGGAGTCTGGTAATGATACTGCTTTGCTGAATATGGTGAGTGGTTATAATATCACAACGCTCTTCCAGAAGTACAGTGTCCTTGGTCATTCCTCCCAGACACTAAAAGTTGAAGCTTGGCAGTTACAGAGCCTGAGGAAACTGCTTCTTTTAACTTTCAGAAGTTTTTTTCCTTTTCTGCGTGTCTAATTTTTTACTTTTAATTTCATATGGATTAAGTGTTCTCTCATGCCTTTCCTCCCCACCTCAAAGAGTCTTGTGACAGAAAGCTAAGAGATAAGGCTTTGCTGAAACAGAGAAAAAGAAGAAACTTAACCAATTGCAATGACAAGCTTGGACTAGGTATTTTAATACACACTCAAATGAATTCCTGCTTGCCTAATGCACTGTGTAAGTGTAGTAGTCAGATGACCACAAGAAAAGGCAGAACGAAAGAAAAAAGAAAGAATCTAAGAAGAGAAGAACCCACCCATATTCCCAGGGAGGGATGAATATATTTTTGGTACACAAGTATTTTGGGTGAATTGTGTCTATTTTTCCCCAGAGTCATCTAGACCAAATGAGACAAGCTGATGAGAGTCATCAGTGGGATTCCCATAAGCAGCCTGGTCTGATAGACGTAGACTGCTCTCAATTAACTCCTATTCTCACACAAGGCCAAAAATGAAGTAAAATGGGTGTGAGGCTACTGGGTGAGACTGGGGATAGTACAAAGTTTGACAGATTCATCTAACATAGTATCTCCTCTGAGAAAGCTTCACCTGGAGCCTGGAATGAATGCCAGATATATCTTTATTCCACTGAATAGGAAGAACTGCGATATCTGCCTTGAAAATTATTCAGGATGATATAATTTTGTACTACTATGACTCTTTATCTAAAAAGCTGGAAGGAAAGTTGACCTGTCACTGTCTTAATTTGAAAGATTTGTGTTTGGTTGATTTTTCGGAGGGGAGGTGTTGTTTTTGTTTGGTTAGTTGGGTTTTGTATTTCCAGTGTTTGGAAATAGAAGAAGATCCTATTTTACTCATACTTAGTCAAGTAACGGAGAATGACAAAAGAGACAAATGGCAGGAGGGAATAAAATTTAGAAATTCATCAGATGGAAATGCAATAACTGATCTATGATAACTCAGAGAATAATGGGCTGAATCTGGTATGATCCTAGGACATTTAGTTTACCTTCTTCCAGTTCAAGACAAAACTTCCCCTTAAGGCTGAACACAGGGTAATGATGAAAAAATCCTCCTTTTTAACCTATCTGGGGAGTTTTCCAGAATGAAAAGCAGGAGGGAAACCTGTTTGAGCGACTGAAAATTTAAAGGACTAAATTAACAGGAAAATGTTTCTAACTAACTGAATGTTATTTTCATGCAATATGAGTTCTGCATATATGGGCAGGCAAATACCAAATCTATTAAAATCCACTCCATATTGGATGTCAGCTAATGAACTCTTGGCTTCAACGTGTTTGGATAGTGCAGTACCTTAATTCTTCCCCTTTCTGTTAATGGGAATAACAGCAGCTGGAAGGAACATTTGCTGTGGGCACAGTATAGATTGCATTAAGGATGAAACATTTAAGCAGAACACTTCAACAGGGATGCAGAACCCTTTTACCCATTTAGATTTCAGCTGTGAACATGTTCCATCTTGTTTAAAATTGAGCCTCTTAGAATGCCTCTGTAAAAGCTGAGAAATACTAGAAATTAAGGTTGCCTTTACCCTTGAAGAAAAGGGTCAGAAGAATGAGGCAAGAATATCCTCTTATTTGTTTATGTTAACAAATACTTGATGTAATTTTGGTATGTGTAGGTATGGTACCGTACACCCCAGAGTTTGAAAGTGAGTGCTTTGCAGAGATGGCATTCTGACAGTTTTTTTGCAGAACTTTTATTAAATCAGTCATGAGCCCCTGGAGACGTTAAAAAAATCCCAAAACAACAACAACAACCGCCCCCCCCATTTCTAAATATAGAACTTTAAATAACTATGTCTAGTTGAGTATTGCAGGTGAAGTTATAATGACCTTAACCCTCAAAATCTTAAAAAATTAGGAGTCTGAGTCTGAATTATCACCATAACTTTTTTTCACATGCTTGATTACTCCCATATAATGACTTCTGTGGCTTATAATTTCTTTAGTTTTACCTGCAATCTAAGGATTTTATTGCCTGCCAGTAGTTGCAGCAATTTTCTGTTCAGTAGTCCTGATGTATTTGACTGCCATGAATTTGTCTAATCACTCCTCAGTATTCACAGTTTCCCAGGTCAAAGAATTTCACAGTTAATCTACATATTATTTGCATTCATGTGTTTTAAATTAACCACCTGTTAAGTTTTTCTGATGCCCTTGGACCCTGTGTTCTAAGAAGCAGTAACTGAATTTCCACTGTTTGCCTTCTCTGTCTTTCATAAGTGGTTGTACCTATCATACTTCCTGGTCAGCCTCTTTTCCAAATTAAAGTATCCCAGTCTAGCTTATGTGCTCTCTCAGTGAGGCTACTCCACACCTTTAACCATATTTGTCATTCTACCTAATAGTTTTGCTACCTTTTTCATCTGCTTTTCTAGATGAAGGAGAACACAATCACGTGCAGTCAAAAATTGTCACTGTCTTTGAAACAGCTGAGTTGCTTACCAGCTTAGGAACTGATCCTCTTTGGGTTGGGTACTGTATAAGGGCTTTCTCACAGATTCAGTTTTGATAAGGCAACACTGAAGTGTGAATTTCCACTACTAACCTGAGAAAAAAAAGGCAGATGACTGATTGTGCTTATGGTGAAAGGTGATGCTCCAGCAGCGATATTTACTCATTCACTTGTACTGTGTGCCTGAATACACACACAAAAAAAACCCCAAAGCAAGCAGCTTTGTACATTATACTTTTAGAAGAGGAAATGTACACCTCTCCTTGTCCTTATCACTAGCGAAAAAAACACTTCCTCCCCAACCCCCACCCCAGCTCTCTCCACAAAGAAACAGAAAATGTTAAACCTTCTGAATAAGGTGACCACCATTCTCCAGTCCCCGTGAATTTGCTCTCATTAGCAACTGTTTGTCCCGTCCTGAAAGGATGGGATTGCTGATGACCAAGTAAGTCAAGCATCTGATCAGTCTGTCAATTTGCCCTCTCTCTCTCACTCCCACCAGTTATTTTTTAGACAGGGACATGAACATGCAGAAGAACATTAAAAAAGGAATCCACCCTGTGTGAACAATATATGTAAACCAAGCTTATCGTTCAGATTCAATGAACAAAGGATCATGAAACTTGGTCATCTGTAAGAATAGTCAGGCTCTCTAATTGGGAAATACAAGTTCTATTTTCAATTGCAAATATTTTTCAGGTGTACGGGGTGCAATCCGTCAAGCACAGAAGGGGAAAACGTTTGTATGACACTAATAAAAAAGCAATCCACAGGAGCTTGTGGCAGCAAAATTAAGTGAGACTAATAATTAACATTTTCTTACTTAGAAAAGCAGTATCACCAGAGCTAGATAAACTATTGAAAAAGTTGTAAAATAAATAGCCTAGTGGATATGATCACCATTTTGCTTGTTGAACACATTTGTACAGGTGCTCCTCCAATACCCTCCAAAAGTAATTATCTGATAGAAGTGTTAATGTGACTTTTCTCCTACTCAGCTTTTCAAAATTAATATCCTTGGTGCAATTCTACCACCCACTCAGAATTTTTGGACTTTGATACCCCTCCCATGTGAATGACAGGAGAAGACTTCCTCTACCAGACCATGCATGTCTTCAAGGCTAGGAGGCCTGAGCAGTGATTTTTGTTCAGTCACATCTAAAAATGTGGTAAAGAAAGGAGAAACCATTTTAAAATATTTTAGATTAGCAAGTAGGAAGTGCTAGTTGCTTTAATTTAACAGCAAAAACAGGAACATAAATGGCAGCCAGATCTACCTATAAGGTATCAAGGTAATTCTGCTGGGATCAGATGGAGCCAGTGAAGCTAAAAAGATTTTTGGCACACACAGTCCCCTCATATATATTTGCCCATTTCTAGTTAACATCAATTTCTGCTGGGATTGGAGTAGTCTGGAGGGAAAATATTTGAAAACAAGGGCTAGGGGTCTTTTCTAACTCTGAGTTTACAATCAGCAAATAGTTAGCTATGCTTTATAGTTAGTTTTTGTAGAGCCATAAAAGATTCTAACACATCCATTGGCCTTTGTTTGTTTGTTTGTTTTTTTGGGGTTGGGGTTTTTTGGTTGGTTGGTTGTTTTCTTTACTTCTGTGTTCAAATGTTCATGTTTCTGAGCCAAAAGACTAAGCAGTATTGAGGTTTTTCAGCATGAAGGAACAAAACCAAAACTGAGATTCCAAAATACTTCTGACTTCTGAGTGGATAAAGTACAGTCATGAAAACACCAGTTCAGCCTGGTTTCTGTGTCATATTTAGACCTGGCGGGGTTTGGTTTCCTGTTCTGTTTTTAATTTACATCTGTCCAAAGCAGAAGGTTTGTGATATCTACAATTGCATAAGGTGGTTCTTCATGAGTCTAGAAAAGCTTTCTAAACTTTGATCCTTTGGAATGCAAAGACTGACTCACACTGAAGATCAAACAGGCCTCAAAATGTAAACATTGATCTAAAAAAAATTCTGATGCAGATATCATTTCATGAGCTGTACTACTCAGTAAAAAACAAGAACTCAAACTGCTTGTAGAAAAATATCATCACCTTTATAGCTATACAATTACCTGTCTCAGCCCATGACTGTCTAATTTTCCTGCTGTAGACATGGAGTCACCATTGAAGCAGGGATGTGAATTCATTTTTCTCTGTGTCCCCGGTGAGTGTCATAGTGACCAGGCATTATAATCAGTTTTATTTTTTCCAATTAATATTTTTATTTATATGGAGTAAAAGTTCCAGCAGATTGAAACAAACTCCATAGCCTGGTGGAAAAGCTAGAGTATCTTATGTTTTCAGCCTCCGCTCACTGAAGACTCTCCTAGATCTCACCTATGCTAAATGTCTACTAAGATGGTCACTGTTGGCTAACAGGTTTGTATTAGATGGAAACTGGAGTCTTGCTTTTTATTTTGAACTTTGAAAGAGTTCTACTGAATTCATAACCCTTGTGAAGGTTTCATATGAAATAAATGAGGGTTTTTTAATAAGAATTTCCCTTGCAGAACAATTCTTGATCAACTCTAATATGTTCACGATGAGCCTTACGTTTCTAGTCTCTTTTAAGGTCCATGACTAAATTAATTTCTAGGAAAGGATGGAGAATGATGACATTTTGTTGTTGAGTGGATAATTTATATGATACAGGAATATAACCTTGGATTATCAAATGCATCAGCACAAATACACCAATAACTTTGAACTGATGAAGGTGTTGGCTTGGAAAATTTTGTCCTCAACTACCTGCAGAGCACAATTGGAAAGATAAGTAAATCCAAGGTTTTAGAAGACTATAGGAAGAGAAATACTAGTCACGAACAGCTGGTAATATTTTTCTGCTTTGACCCTTCTCCTTGCATTCAAGTAGATCTACCACAAATTTGATCCACTGTATAGGGGCAGCTTAGGAAACTATTGGAAGGAAAGCCTTTTTCCCCTCACACATTAACCAGTATTTTTCTCACAGGGAGTATACAGTCCACTGTTTCAGCTTCAAGACTGTGCTGACATTAAAAAAACAATCAGGAGAAACCAGCTGCCTAACATGTGCTGATGCTTTTTGTGAGCCAAAGAGATCTGAAAGTATCAGTGCAAAGAAGAAAATACACGTGTTGAATTGGCCATGGGCATGCATCAGTCAAGAGCTACATATGTATTACCAGATAGGGAAGCAATTTCTTTGAGTTTCTGGGGTCAGGCATGTTTCTCAGGTTCATCCTGATTTCACATCAGGGCATAAGCTAGCCACCACCTTCCCTTGCAGCTCCATTGCCACATAAAACAACCCAGGTGCATGAGTGGGAGCAGCTTTGGCTACTAGAGCTAGCTTCCCTGTCTGTGGCCAGAACACTAAGATTTGAGGACAGTCAAAATGACCGCAGTCCTTGTTTTTTGGCTGGAGATGAATACAAGAAATCCGATCCAGAAATCCTTAATTCGTACAGTAAGGATACACTGATAGAGCTGTGGTAGACCCACTTTGCAAGCTCCAGGGTGTCTTTTCTGGAAAACCCCTGCAGCAATGTGTTTTGCTTGTTATGTTTTACTGAGGGACTGACATGGATTTCTCTCCCTTCTCTAGATACTTTTCACAAATTTTATACCAATTTTAAGGGACACATGAGTTTTAGAAATGTAGGGAGTGTGGCATTTTGAAAGGAAGACTATTCATTGTCACAGACTGGCTAAGAAGCTGAACACATTTTCCATTAGTTAGCTTGCCTTCAGACCTGGGGCCATGTTAATGATTGTATTCAGCTAAGAAATGTCAGGTCAGCCTTAGGTGGTGCTCACAGATATTACAGTCAGGGTATCTCCATCACAGATGTGGTGAAGGGAGCATGTGCATACACATTGCTATAGATGTTGAGAAAATAAGGGAGGGAAACTTGTTCATTTAATTGTCACAGTTAGCCACCTTCCCCAGCAAAAGGAACTTCTTTGACCACCTTAACAGAGGATGTGCTCTTCTGTATGTGATACCAGAAAGGACATTCTTGTGGAAAAAATTTCTATCAAGACTTTAATAGCAATCCCTTTTCTTTCCTGTCTGCTCCCATCCTGAAATGGCTGTTTGGATCCAGCATTACCCAGGAGCTCTCACATACAGCTGTCATAAGAATGTGCAGGCACCCAAGCAACTTGCGCTAACTGAAGACAACTTGGGTCCAGTCTCTGGCCGCACCCTACTGGGAGCACATGTGGCCCAGCCAGATAAGAGGTGTTTTTGCCACTGGAGAACCAATGGACAAGACCTGGGTCATCTGTGCCTGCCAAGATTACAGTGGGAAATGGACGGACCATGGCAAGATTTCAGTTTTAGTAACATTGTTATTGGTAATGATGACCAAGAAATTTTGAAATATCAACATCATTTAATTGTGTGTGTTCATATACACTTGGCCTTTCTTTTCCTTTTTTAAATCAGTTTGTCCTCTCATCCTCTCTGAAATAATATTCACAGTCCTGAAGGAGTGTGGTTGTGCACATTTACTCACCGACTAGATCAGTCTGTTTTCACATAGGAGCAATATGCTTTTGTCCAGAAACCTACAGTGCCTACTACAAAGAGGTGCAGTGCTGTGAACCCATTCTGAGGATCTTATTCACATATCCTGAGGAATCCTGGCCCTCATGGGTGGTTTGACAGTCTGTGGCTTTCTTGTTTACATTACCTGTTACCCATTGAGCAACAGCTGTTTGCCTAACAGCTTCTCTTTTTTCACATCAAGGCTCCTGAATCTTCTGCCCAAAATGTTCCTGCCTCTGACCTGACACTGCATTTGCTCTAACCACTGAGGCTATTCAAGGCCAGATCTTCCACTTCACTGGATGGGCAAACTCCCCTTGCAGTCTGCAGACCCTTCTCAGTAGAACATTCTTCACTGAAAGATTTAGTTTAACTGACACAGGTATGCATATACTCTTGTACCCAAAAACCACCACAGGACCTTCTTAAGTTTTCCATAGATGTCTGAGGAGTTTCACACAGCTCTCCTGCCCTAAGGTAGCGCTCAGTGTGACTGGGAGGTAATTTGGCAAAAGTCCTTTCTATCTTAGTTTTACTAGCATAATACCCCACTCTGTGTCTTGGCTATGGACGAATTGGAAGGAAAGAAAGTCAAGTTTCCTAAATTTCCCCTGGATAAGAAAGGAAATACAGATGTGGTGACTAACAAACTGACCTCACTTGGAAAAAACAGCAGCATCTTCCTCATTCATGTCTTCTTCGCTGGCCACATGGCTGGCAAGAGACCAAGGTATTCCTCAGAAGACAGGTGTGTAGCCTTAACACAGGCTGTTGGAAGGCACTGATAAGCCAGGTCTGAGGTAGTGCCAGGTTTTTCCCTGGAGCAGGCAGAGAAGGCGGCAGTATCATGGCATTACTGCTTATCTGGATTCCTCTGCGTAGAGTCTAGAATTACAGCTCCAAGGTTGATATGGTTCAGCATCTTTTTGAATCTGTCTGTCACCTTTACAATTATCATGAAAGACTCAAGTTCTGTAAACCAATTTTAATTCCAGCCCCAAATTAATTGCCTAAGAGCAGAAGGGGGACCCCTGGTGGTCTAGTGGTTAGGATGCGGCGCTCTCACCGCCGCGGCCCGGGTTCGATTCCCGGTCAGGGATACTCCCCCGGGCAGATGGAGCTTGTCAGCCCTGTAAGGCCATCCATCTATGAGAAGGTGACTCTAAACAAACCTACGTCCTGAGGACCTCACTGCCATTGTCCAAGCTCGCTTGGCCCCAGCAGATGAACTTTAGGATTAAAGGGTGGGCTCAGTTCAGCGCAAGCTGTGTCTCACCTAAAAAATCCATTGCACAGGCTTGAAAGGTAAAAGACCTTTCCCAAAATCTTCGTTCGCGAAGACTGGCCATACATACAAGAGTAGAAGACATTGCAGCTGGTACTGGAGAGATTAAAATTGAACTGCTTATCAGCAGGGAAGAGACTGAGTTCATCTAACCTGAGGCACATTAAAGTTGCACATCTAGCATAAGCCATTTGCCTTGGCTCTCCCTCCAGTCAAAGAAGTGACTTCATAGAGTGATTCACTCCATCCTAAGAATAGTGCCTGAGGTAGGTGGGGTCAATCACCCTGAGGAATAGCCTGGCTCTCTCTGTGAAGAGAGTTTTGCCAGACGGCTTTGATGACAAGCCTTTCTTTTAGGTGCTTAAAATTAGATGAAATGAATCCCACTTCAAAATGTTCAAATTCACTGTCTTTCTGAAACAAGGAAGAGCAGCAAATTGCACCTGCAAACAGGTGCTGTTGTAAGTGGCAGCCTTTATTCAACAGAGTAATAATCCTGCATGGATTTCCCAGGGAAGGTGGAGGCTGACTGGAGGCCCAGCATGGTGCAGTCTGGGTCCTTGCTTAGAGGCTGTGGTGAGAGGTGTGAAGCTTTCCTTTTCACCTTTGCTCCTGGTATGGCTCCAGTCCTGATAGCTGCTGATTTGCATTCCTCTCATATTTCCACACCATGCTCTTTAACGTCTCCACTCAGCCTCACAATAAACAAGCTACAAAGAATTGCTATACCCACCTTTTAGATAGGTAAAGCTTAAGCCTCATGACCCTGAGTGCAGTGACAGGCATGATGGCATGTGAAAGTCATCTGAATCATGGCCTTGAGTGCTGGACAGGCAGCTGTGATGGACCATCCTGTCATACAGTCCAGACATGTGATTCCCTGTGGGAAGGTCACCACCAAACATTGACTCTCAGTGTGTCTGTTTCACCTAACTTCACCATGGACTACCCTGCTGAAGGACTTCCAGTAGTTACACCATAAAAAAAATAGCAAAAGGATTAATCCAACAATGTTTTATACCAAGCACAAGATTTGTGAAAAATAAAGTAAACCATGTCGAAAACAAACATTTATAGAGGATTTATAGAGGATAAAATGCTCTCAGGTATGAACTCAGTATCTTTCTTCTCAGGCTGTGGTCTTCTAATGAGATAAGAATATCAAATACACAACAGTGAAATCATCATCTGAATTAACTATATTCATGTCCAGTTTTGTCAATATTTTTTTGTTCAAAGACCTGAGGATGACAGGTATTAGATCCTTTTGTGTGATACCTGTTAAATTTTACTCATGTAAATATTTGCACGTTTAAATCAGTAGCCCTAAATGCCTCCTTTTTTACTATGTAAAGGTAATTTCTTCATAGAGGACAGAATGGTACAAGCAGAGTCCTTGCAATGCCACTCTGGCAGGAAACGAGGCCTGGTACAGCCACGGACAAAAACCTGCCTTTTCAAAGAACTATCAGGATGTTTCTGGTTATCTGATTGCTTGATCACAGGACAAAAGGCTAGTCTGTGCAAAGATTACCCAAAATTTGAATAGAGGCTGATCAATCAATATCTGTTTTTACAGAAGGTCCTGAAGAATTTCTATGTCTGGTGGTCTTTGTATTTCAGGACATAGGTCCTCCAAGAGATTAAAAAAAAGAGACCTCAGAACTGTGTCCTTGGCAGTGCTCCCACAGTTCCTTCTTTCTGTTTTTTCAGAGGAGATAGGAAAGGCCTAGTGCCTCTCGCACAGCCCACATCTGTCTGGAATCATGTGTGATCCCACTTCCCCACAAGCTGCCCTGCAGTGAAAGCAAACCCACTTATTTTTAGCCCTCTTTTCATTCAGGAATACTGGCAAGGCCCCACTGTTTGCCATTTCCCCAGTCTGCACCCTCTAAACTAGGGAATCGGGCCCCTGTGGTAAATATTAGGTGCATCCTGGTGGTAATCATCTCAAAAGGGTCTCCATGTGAACAAGAGGGGCTCTTCTCCATGGTGGATGGGAGGGCTACCTCCATAGGAAGCCATTATGGGCAGGGAGAGGTGGCCCAGGGCTCTAGCAGTGCTGCTCTCTTTGCCCCTGCCATTCTGTGCCCAGCTGCCCCCATCTGCAGCCCGGGGAATACCAGTGTTGGTCCATACAGAGCCACGCAGAAGGTGACATTGAGTTTTAAAATCTTCTCTTTCCTCTTAGGATTCACAGCTCAGACAATAGGAATTGTGTGAAGTTACTCACACATGACTTTGCACGAGTCAAGCAACTTGGGGAGGAAAAAAACCAAAATCCATAAGCATTCATAATCCTTAAAAATATTACACCCACTTGTAGCTGCACAAAGGTAGATTGAAGCAGTCTTTCATATTCCCTATGATTCTATGACCATCAAAGCTTAGCAAGAAAGCAGAGAGGGAAAGTGAGGGGGTGTTTACCTGCAGACAGCAAAAATAGAATGACATTTTTGCAAACTACTTTTCCAGTCTTCCAAGAGTGATTTCTATACAATGTATGATACAGGAAAGAAATCTGCTGGTCCATAGACTTCTGCAGATTATGATCCATCAGTCTTAATTTTTCTCCAACAGATGATGACGGACAATGCATAATTCACCACCTAGTTCACCTTATTTTTAGATGTTGAGTCTATGGCTGCACAGCTTTTACGTTCCTCAGCATTGGTTTGGGGGGCAGGAACAAGATAAACTAAATGTCTGTATAAAAGAATCAGCTTACTAACAGAAACAAGGCAACAGATACATGCATTGGAGATCTAACCTCACTTTCTATTAAGCAGGGTAAAAATATAATAGTAGTCCTTAATCTAAGTTTCTTGTAAGAATCTCTAAGGGCCCGTGACAATGTTGTGATTATTAAAAGTTATTCCAAGTCCGTGCTACCTGAGTTCATCAGTCAAAGGTATTTAGAAATTAGTGTGGGCAAATTTTGGAATGGAAACCTCGGACAGAATCTGAATAGGAATCTCCTTCTGCTTCCAGAGTGGTTGGCTGACTTACCTGGAGGACGTCTTTTGGGGTAAGATATGAATGGACTTAAAAAAGTCAAATACCATCCACCAATAGTGAGGGTAAGCAAACAATGCACTGTAGGAGGTAGATTATGAGTATTGTACTGCTTTTGAAATAGTATGAGATGAGCAGAACTGTGATTTTGACACTGTTTTGACAGGGGACTATTTTGGAGCTACCCAACTACCCCATTCAGTTCAAGACATAGGATGGCTGAGAGTCTGCTAAAACTATTTTTTCCCTAGTTCCCTCTAATAATATGAGCATTTGGGTATAATTTTCAAAGAAGGCCACATACAGACAGGAAGATTTACCCAAGGATGCTGGTAAAGAGACATCACAGTCCTTATGGAAGCCTCAACAACTGAAATGCAGTTTCAAAACAACCTTTATTCTGCTTGAAGACTTATTACAATTTTTAAAGCAACCCAAAAACAAGACACAGCTCCATCAACTCTACAGCTTGAACAAAACTTCGAGGAGGCATGTTTTCACAGTTGCCTTGTAAAGGCAATTTACAACCTGCTTTAACCTTCACCTCCTAAAAGACAATTTTAAAACAAAGTAATCTTAATATTTTAAAGACATTTAACAGAACAGAGCTTTATTTTTAAAAACAAGAATAAAAAAGAAAATAGCAGCATCTTGGGCAGCTAATGCAATCTCATCAGGACAAGTGCAATGTAACATTACCAACTCCCACAGTTTAGTCTCAACTGCAGTGAACACCACGATTCTACAGAAAATGTTGCACTTTAGAACCTTGTCCCATGGGAGGCATTGTGCTTTGAGCTGCCCATTTCTAAAGTGATCCTGAAAAAAATCAGTATCAGGACTCACTTTCCCAACTTAATACCATGCATAGCAAAAGCACTGTGTGAAAATTGGCAGAAGTTTTCCTCATTAGAAGCATCTGAATGTTTTCCCAAGCATTATTATTTCATTGCCAATTACAAGACAAAGCCATTTCTCACTAGAGAACAGCTGACATCAAATAAAAAAGTTGAAGATTTGGTTTTACAGATTGCTTGACAAAATTTCTTAGATAATGGAACTATACAGACAAGCTTGGTTTGAGGTTTTTTTGCCTTTTTTTTGCTTTTTTTAAGAAACTATCTAACAACACAGAAACTCAGTTTTCTAACTGTATCTGGAAACATGCTGCACCCACAAAGGTCTAGTGTGCATGTGTGCGTCTTTAAACAAAGTTAATGACATCACTTACGGAATTCAGCAAAATTATCATGTTCTGAATGAAAGGTGAAAGTGCAGCTATACTGGGATCTGTTCACACATTAACACAGCGAGTGTGCACCTGTGTGCGCAGATACATATCCCCAACATGCAAATTCAAATTTCAACTTAAGTAAATCAGAAACTACTTATTTTGCTTGGGAGTTTTGGTTCTCTTTGCTATGTCTCATACCTTTCAAAGGTCTTGTGAAAGAGATGCTGCAGTGCAGCATACCTCAGGAATTTAAAACAAAACAAAAAATTCACCCCCCCCCCAAAAAAAAAGGTAACAAAACAAACCCCTTCCGTATATTATATTAGTTGAAAAAGCTACACATCAACAGAAGTACAGAAAAAAAACCTCTGTGTTTCTTCAGTTATATCCCCATGCTTTTTTCCCCCGTATATAGTAGTCTGTTTGAGATCAAATCAAAACTGGAGTGAACAATATGGTACATTAAAGACAAACAACTCTGCAGTGAATAGGGCCTTTGGCAGGATTTACCTTTGTGCATTAAGGAGGGAGAGAAATGCAGAGGCCACACAATATGTAAGTACCAAATAAAACCCACTCATGCCAATTTGAGGGACTTAACTGATCCCTGCAAATTGCATAGACCCTGTGTAGGCAGAACATCTCTTTAAGAAGCCCTAAGCACTCATCCTTACAACACAGTCCTTATTTCTCACTGTTGCTTGTGCAAGAAAAGCAAGTGCCAAATCTCATACACACTATTTTTTTTTTCTCCTACAGCCACACATGAAGAGAAGTTGCACAGCAAACAGGAATTATGTTTCCATACAGTATGGAATTATATTCCATACTGGGCAGGGCATGCTAAGGATATGGCCCACTGACATAGCAGGGGTTTTCTTAATATGAGGAAAATTAGATCTAAATGCCTTAACTATGATAAAATTTCTTGACAAAAGCTGCGTGAAACATCAATTCGGATTACATATATTTTGCCTACAGAGAAAAAAATACAATTTTACTCTTAAAATATTTAACATTCAGAAATTAATATACGACCAAAGAATATCTTGGATGGCTATAAGTGTTAAACTGCTGTATATTGAACTAATCTGTAACTTGAAGCCCAATAGTATAACTGGCATGCTAGAGTAATTGTTGGTGCTTTTCACAGTAAAAACCAGTTATTGGTATACCAAATTTACACGGTCCTATAGGCCTGAAGAGAGTGTGGAATGAGGAAGGGAAGGGATGAAGATTCTACTTCTATTCAGGAAAAATATTCAGAATAATTTTCTAAGTGATGACTATCATGAAACATTAATATTTGTTGAATCGTGTTTCCTGATATAAATTCTAGTAAGAAAATACACCTATAGGAAAGCAAAGACAACCCACCAAAAAAAAAGAGTACAAAATCAAAATAAAATCAAAAGCCTTATAGCGTCAGAACTGAAGTAGCAATTTCAAAATGAAATGATAATATAAAGATCATTGGAGACTAACAAATTTCCTCTTATTATTTCCAACAGCTTATAAAGCCCTGCATATTTAGAAATAAAACACAAGTATCTCTAAACCAGAGCTCTTATGGGAGAACTCCATGGGTCTTGCTCTTTTGATTGTGTGTGTAACTCTCTTTAATGGTAATGGGTATTGCCTTTTTTAATCTTGGGGGAAGAATAAATTCATATGTTCACTTAGTCAAATCTTTTCCAAGATTTCTCTAAAGTTCGTTACTTTATCAATTTGCAATGTGTGAATTTCCTCAGTGGTCAGGACAATAAGTAACCATTGCAAACCAGACAGTGAATTATCCCAGAATTACTAATAAATCTGGTTTAGTAGGATTCATGTATTTGTTTTCTTTAACTGAACCATAATTATGTAAGTCTCTGGTGTCCTGAAGTTATGGAACTGTTCACTTTGATACTCCCTCAGCCTACAAACTTCTGAAAGTAAGTATCATAGCTTAATCATTTTCAAAAAAAGACATATTCCAGTCTTAATTAGCTCTATATTGTATCCAAACATTCTCAGTAGAGGTGGAAGATTTTTTTTCCCCATAATACTAATACAAAAAAGCCCCTAGGAAACGGATTAGAGAAAGTTCCTTCATATGAAATGAAAATATCTTTACATGCTGACAAAAATGCTGCCACAGGTCAAGAAGTCATTTATTTACTGTGAAAGGTGGATTCATTCTGAGATCTAAACTATCTACACTCTACACTGCAGTAGCAAAATATCCCCATTTTTTTCTGCAGTCACTATCAAAGAAGGATACACTATTTGTTTTTTGTCTTCCAAATACAAAGACAATTGTGATAAAAGTTCAAAATGCTTCAAGAAGCAAATGTAGTATGGTACCGTATTTTAAAGATATCTCTGAAACAGTATTGTTGGACTCAGTGATATTTCATAATGTTCATACATTTTTTTATTGAATAAAGCAGCTTTGAAGCTTATCAGGCACTGCCCAACAAATATTTCGTCAAAAAAAATTTACGAACTTTTTAAACTTTGAGCTAGTAGCTCAATATTCTATTTTTCTAAAGAAAATTGTAAAATATTTCATAGTTTTAATTCTCAAGCCAACCCTTGCTGGCTTCCTGTACATTAAAAAAAAAAGAAAAACAAACAAAAACTCTCAAAAAAAAGGCAAGTCCCATGAAACAAACAAACAAGAAAATCAGTAACAAAAAATAATCAGGAAAAATACTCTCAGGCAAAAGAAACAACAAAAAAAAGAAGACAAGGAAACAAGAAAGAAAAAGAAGCCTGTAGATATGCTTGAAAGAAGACTACTGCCTAAAGAAAATTCAGTATTGCATAGCATGGTCTAAGAATTCAGCTTTCAGCAAACAGAAAATGGAAAAAGAAGCAGTCTGGTATTGACAGTTTCCATCAATGATAGTTAGTCATCCAATACTATGTACATTATTATACACTGTATGCCACCGAGCATCCTGTTTTCTTCAGTCTTAAATATATTCTTAAAACAGGATTTTTAATCATCTAAACAAAACGCTTCCTGGCACTTCGCTATTACAATTACTCTGAACAACATACTGTAACTGAAGTCCTTTTAAAGTGTCCCTTAGAAATGAAAGTGCCATTCATTCTGCTACATATCATTCACCAGAAACCAAAAAAATCCACAATGCTGTGTGTCTGGATCCACTGAGTGCAGCAACACCATTCCAAGTTAGGTTGTGACCACGAAATTCCAATAACTGAATGACACAGACCTCTTATACCTTGTGCCTGGATAATCCAATGTTCTAGTTGGTAAAGCTTCAGAAGTGGTCGTAAACAAGCACCATGCTTAAAGGCCTCTATGTCCCTGCAGGGAGATCAGGTTTGGATTTTTCTCGTGTTTTTCTTTTCTTAATTACAAAAAAACCAAAAAGCACTTCAGATTGCAAACATACATTCACAGCTTACTACTGTGATCTCTCGCACCGCAGTTGTGAAGGAAATCTCTAGTCCTATCTGAAACAGCTTTGATACTGCAAATTCTTGAGTAAAGCTGAAAGAAACCTTTTCTCTCCAGAGGCCTCAATGTTGTCAAATCATTTCTTTAGAAAAAACCAAACAATCCGCAGTATTAAGATGTTCATCGCCTCTGCTGTGCATATACTGGGTAGGCTAGTGTGACATTGAGAGAGTCATTGTGCTGCACAAGTGATGTGTGTTGATAATGTAGCACCAGTTCTTTGAGCGAGTTGTACAAGTTATATGGCTCTGCAAATCCATACCCAGTAGGTGTTTTGTTTATCACACAGTGCTTTACTTCTCCATCCACCCTAAAAAGGAAAAAAAACAACCAGTATTTAATTTGTAAGTACAGTAAAATTGACATAGAAAATATGGTATTGGCAATAAATCTTAAGATGCTAGTCAGTACATAGAATTCCTCTTTTCTGTGGTGAGATAATGGTAAAAACCTGGGTTTAGTCCAAATTCGCAGATGTCATGCTGGCTTAGGGAGGCAGGAGATAGGCAGGACTTAGTAGCTGCATTGAAAGCAGTGTACCCATGCTTTTGTTTCCCTTCTGAGTGAGGCTTATCTGTGCAAGTGGTACAGGTTGGAGCTGTGTAGGAAATGCAGCAGCAAAGAGAATGGCCTCAGGACTTTCTAAACCCAAAGGTCCGGTGGGAATCATGCATATGCAAGTGTCTGTCTGCCCCCAGCTCAAG
Source organism: Neopelma chrysocephalum (assembly GCF_003984885.1). NCBI lineage: Eukaryota > Metazoa > Chordata > Aves > Passeriformes > Pipridae > Neopelma > Neopelma chrysocephalum. The sequence goes on from NW_020925744.1 coordinate 4,012,218, forward strand.
GTAGGCCTCTCAAATGTTGGTTACATCATTCACAAATTAGGGTACATACACAACAGAGCAGGCATAGCAGCCTTGCTTGCTGCTTTCTCGAACAAGGAATGTTCCATCTCGCTTTCCCCGCAGCAGATTTTCAGCTTGGCTTCTATTGATATTTCCCACATTCCATGTTCTCTCATCATGATGGGGCAAGTCCTCATCATCTTCTACCATAGAGTATTGGCTGTCAAAATTGGAAAAAAATGTGTTCGTGAAACACATAGCAGAGCAAAATCCACTAATTAAATAGTCTCTATTTCATATTACGTACAAAAAAAGAAAAAAAATCAGTGGTTAGTCCAATGCCTCCCTGGTAAAACTAGGAATGTAAACCAAGTAATATTGCACTGTTCAAACCATTGAATAAAACTAAAATATAAGCTCTGTTTCTTATTTCTTTGAAGAACACTCATGTAAATATGAAGAAGAATATAAAAAGATGTTCTGTTATTTTTCAGAACCTGCTCTGAGCACTCCAGTACTCCACTACTACCGTTGTCTGCTGTTTTGATAAATAGTAAGCCCAACAAAATCAATACCCTCTGAGTCAGCTTGATTTCCAAAGATCCGAACACTTGGTCAGCAATGAAAAAATCATGCAATGTATCAACTACAGGTGCTGCTTGGAGAAGCTCTGAGCAGTTGTACAGGTAGACGGATTAATTATTTATAGGGGAGATGGTTTTGTGGAAATGGTGCAATAGTAGAGTGCTTTCTCTCTCTCTCCTTATAAGCAGGTTATGAAGAGAGCATATAATACAGGGCCTTTTCTACCAAATCAGCTACCAAGGATATAGCTGTTTCAGAGTTACACAGAACCCTCTGAGCTAAAGCCCACCATGAAAGAAGATGCACCTGATTCAGCTGTGTGGACATCGCTTCGGTATTGTGCAGCTCCAGAGCTCCCCACTTGCCCAGCAGCCTGCACTGGTGGGCCCTGCCTCTCCTGATCAGCTTGCAGTCAGTCTGTGTTTGGATTATGCACTTATTCTCTCTGTAAAAGGCTTTTAATCAGTTTTCCTTGGTTTAAGGAAAAATGACTTCTCACTCATCCATGGTTCTGTCTTTCTAAAGATACTCAGAGTAGTCTACAGAAATCAGCAATCTCACCCAGAATTCAATTTTCATAAAGAAAAAGAGTTCCTCTATTTCATGTAACACTCTTTTCAAGTCCCTTATACCCTCATACTCTTTTGACCTGCATGATAGTCAAATACATGCAGTAGTGGCTCTACTTCCAATCTAGAGAGTGTAATTCCTGTATTTTATCCTGCTCATTATATTGCTGTTTGGTTTTTTTTCTGCATTACAAGTTCAGAAAAAGAGTAATCAAAAGTTTAATTTTTCAGCAGTTACCAGGATCGCTGGCAGGGAGAGTCACAGAGTGAGAGAAGAGGAAGATGTTCTTTAAACAGTTTCATTTACTATTTTGATGCTACACTAAAGCCATGGCGTGGCATTATTCTTTCTCTACTGTTTAAGTGATAGGAGTACTACTGGGAACAGGTGCCTACATATTTTACATCATATCATCTTTGAATTGTGCTAATACTCAGAAAACAACATGGTTTTAAAATGTGTATGTCATTTTTATCTCCTGCTTCTACCACAGCAGAGAAGCACAATTTCTAGAATAACAGTAAGAGACTCAATAAACCAAGCCAAATTAAAGTAGATGTGGACAAGGCTAGAATGTAAAACCACTGAAGAGTCATTGCCATAAGGCTGCTTTTGTTGTATATTCAACCAAGCAGCATAAAAGGCACACACAAGAAACTACATAGGTAGAAAATGTTTATACACATATTACTGAGACAACTTTGATTTTCCATTTGTTCATTCTTCACTGTTACTACTTTAGATATTATTTTGTGTCCCGCTTTTGTTAAAATCTGGTCTACATTCACAAAATACTCTAGCCCCTGTCAGAAGCTATAGTATACTAAATTGCCTGAAATGACAGAATACTATTCTGCCATTTTCCAGAAAAATTAAATAAATCACAAAACCAGAGAAGGCCCACTCCTCAGTATATACAAATTTATTATCTCCAACAGTAATGTGATACACTTATGTGGGTACCACTATAGAAGATAACAATACGGTAACAACAGTTGAAATTCAGAAAAAGGCTGCTCATACCTAAGAGACCTTCTGAACAATTTATCCATCCATGTCGCGTCTCTCTAAGATACTAACACTTCATGAACTTAATTTTGCTGGTAAGAATAAAGACACAAGTTACATTTCAGTGCTTTGCTATAGTAACTTGCTTATACACTTTCCTGAAAAAATGGAGAGTAGAGGGTGAGACAGCATCCTTTCCAATACTGGCATTAGCTAAGCTGTCATGCCTTAACAGTGTGCATTGTTAGTAGGCCTGAGATTTCCTCTGTGTGGTCCAAGAATTAAATATGCTTTATCTCACTTCTGTGTAAGATGATTTGAAACACCAGAAATATTTAAATCTTTCAATACTTACTCTTCTGCATTTTCATTTCCAAGCCATTCATTTAGCTTCTTTTGCCGAACACCTTTTTGAGTCAGCCACCTGGACAATAATTGTAAATAAAATTAATTTTTAGTCACAAAAGTTGGATACCATTAAAAAAACCACAATTTAAAACCAAATTTGTTAATTCATGATACTCACATCAAGTACTGATCTCTTGTTTTCCTCAGCTGTATGAGGTCTGGCTTAATGCTGTTCATACGCTTGTCTATCTCTCTATATTCAGCTGCTTGCTTCTTTAAATCTTCTTCTAATCTACGCCTGCTGTCCACAATTTCACTTATCCGAGACTTCAGTTTTTCATAGTTGTGCATAATTCTGGATAGAATAATGTGGTAGGTTAAACTCTGGTCTCTTACTCATAACTTTATAATCTGCTATTTATACGTGTAGACACTTAAGGGAACAGATTACTTCCCTAGATGTAGCTACATATTTCACAAGTTCACATCTACCCTATTTGAGCCTTCTTTGCTTACAACTGAACAACTTTAAACTTGTCATCTTGCTTCAGTTTCAGGCACACCTATACTTGGCAGTTTGTTTTTTCAAAAACCACACAATTTGATATGCAAAACCAAATACTGACCTCTGTATTTCTTTTTCATTTCCTTCCCGTTTAAATTTTTCAATGTACTCCTTACTGTATCTTTCTTGTGTTTGGCACTGCTCTTCAAATATTTTTATTGTTTCATTAAATGCCTCAATAGCTGTTCTTTTCATTTGAATTTCCTGAAAAAAAAGTAATTGTTTTTACAGTTGATATCAGACAAAGGGGAAAATTTATTGGCTTCTAGCACAGAAACACTTCAGTATGTTGTAAAACAAGACTTCAATATCCCTTTACCAAAAAGGCATTCTTCAAAGCCTTATGACATGGAGACAACAGGCTTGTCCAAAAGGCTAAAATGATAGGCTTTCCATAATGAGGTTTATCAAGAAAGTGGAACTGCTAGAAAAAGAACCAGTTACAATCTTTGCTTTGTATAAATAAATTTTATTTGTGATGCTTAGAGCTGTATGGCTGCACCCTTTGCCCTTTGTACCAACTAATGTCCTTAGAGGTACAGCTGACTTTCTGAAATAAAGGAGTAAGATACTGGCCTGAACAGGTCTCACAAGGTCATCTAGCCTATCCTGCCACTACACACCTAGTTGATAGCCAAGTCTTTAGTCATTCAAGTTAAAGTTGCCAGAAGTTCTCCACTTTTCTTCAATTATTTTTAGGTGCATTTCCTGCACATTTTAAGAAGCAGTCTTGATTCTGGATCTGAAAAACCACACTAATTCACTAGCACTTCAAGATGTGGCTAATAATTGATTAAGTTGAAAGAAGGACAGAGGTAGCTTTTTATTCCTGCACTGTATCTACACATGTCATCTCTATCCTGCATACATAAACCAGACCTTTCAAAAACTAATAATAAAATGCAATGCTTCCTGGCAAACATGCCCTGAAAACTCAGCTTGATGAGGTCAGTATGCAGAAGTGCTGGTAAATCCAGATAGTTATGTACTTGCTTTGGATGGAGTTGTCAGAGTTGGGTACAGGGTAGTTAAGTTTACAGGTGATGGGTGTTCAAACACAAGCAAGCAATTGTACTATTCCAGGCAAGCATATCAGGGCACTGGCAGTGGTGGCAGAGGGGAGGAGTAGGAAGATGGCAGCATGAATTCACAATAATATTCTTCAAAATCTACAAAGTCTTCCACTCTCCCTTTGGTTCAAATCTAGCTCACCTGAGATGTTCTTGTGTAGTCTTCATAGAGTCTGTCATATTCTCTGCTTTTTTCTTGGAACTGGGTATTATATTCATGTAATTTCTTTCCCACTGCTTCAATGCTATCCTCTTTTACAACTTGATCCTGGAATAATGAGCAGAAGGAAAGATATTCCATAATGAAACAATTGTATTGCAGAGATTTTCCAGATAAAACTACTTAAAAATGCCTAGATAATTACATGGAAATGTGATTCCTGTTTCTTCAATAGAGAGATAATACTAAATGCATAATACGCAAATGAGAAATTAATGACAAAAAGAAAATTTGTATTGCAAGTGTTTAGCTTTATACTGAAAATTATATATTTTATCACTGAGTGAGATACTTATTAAGATGTTTATTTCTTAATAATGTATCCACAGTATTTAAATTTTCAAATTTACATGCAAAGTGTGGAGTTGTTTTTAAACAAAAATATCAGGTTTAACACCCAATTTATTTTTTCACGCATTTACAGAACTGAAGTTCTTCATGATAAATGACTTCTCAGTCTGCAGTAATTTCTCAGTATTTAAGCGACACACAAAGAAAATAGACTAAATTACCTGCTGGTACTTAGATACTGGATACAGTAATTTTACATCCAGTTTAGGATTATACTGGGCTAGAGATTCATTCCGGTAGTGGTTTATTAGCTCGACCACGGAGTTGAAAGTTAATGGGTCAGAAAAACCATATTTTCCATCTCGATGAAAAATTTTGATTAATTTGTTATTTCCTCCTTTCCTGCAAATACAGTATGTTGAAAAGTTAGGTATACTTCAAGTACTATTTCCTAAAGCACGCTGTGTGTTAAATGCAGTTATTGCATTTTACTATCAAGTATTACAGACCTAGCGTTAACTAATCTCACCTTAGAGTAAGTGTGTAGTCCCCATGCATTTTGGTTGAAGCATCTCGTACCAAAAAGGTACCATCAGCAGTGTCTCGAAGCTTCTCATTTACTTCTTCCCTAAAATGAAAGCAAAAGTAACCAATCATTTCAGTTACTTCTCACGCATTTATTCTCTCACTGTACTCTAAATTTTTCTGGTTTAAAATAGGTTGGTTTTAGAAGCCTTCTAGATCTCCATTTTAATAAATACAATTACTCAATAGCTCATTTAAAGTTGCTGGAGAAAACTGGGATATAAAAATGGCATACTCTGTCCTCTCACTGCTGGACAAAATTATTATTCATGCAAAGGTCTTTCTGCTTGTTCATACAAACCTGTACAATTTGAGCAGCCAGTGCTGGCCTAGCGTACCTATATATAGTACAGTTAAAAATGTTGCTAATATATGGTACTTGTTAGTCTGATTTCTTAACTATTGTGCCTACAGTTGAGGTTTTGGATGAAAGACAGGAAGAAAATATTTATTTCTTGGTGCTGTCCTTTCATGCTAGTCTTTCATATAGCTATCTTAAAATAACAGAACAATCATTTTGCATACTACATTCTAACTGACTGCCAGTAACTTTTTAGTCATGTTTGCAATAAAACCAGCTGTAATATGTTTGTGCTGGAAAATATCCTAAAGATGATTCTTATAACTCTAATTTTTTTACACCTGAAGCATAATACATATACACAGAATAGCACAGCAAGATCAAGCCAAGCATAAGAAATATATATCTTGAGCTGATTTACCTTGAGATATCTCCCCAGTACCATTCTGCGTCTTGTAATGACATGTTGTTATTCATGCTATTGTTAGTTACGGTATTAGGTTTTGGTGGCTTAGGAGGCAGTGCTGTAAATGAAAGGGGGGAAAAAAGTTGATTATAACACACTGAGAACATGACCATATATTCCTTGAAATCACATGTTACTACATGAATTCTATGATTCTATGAATGAGGAAAAAAAAGGACTGGTTACCAAACAGAGTTGTCCATCACTAACAGTTTTTAAAAGACATTAGACGAATCAAGATACTGTACTGAAAACGAAATAATTCAAAATAAAGTTGCACTGTTTCAAAAAACTATGTTACTCTTGTAATAATGTATTATAAGCAAAATACAACACTAAACTCACCTCCTCCCTCTGTGAAGAAAGCATTTGAGAAAAAAAATCTGAACTTTGCTTTTACCTTCTTTCACTACCTTCAGGTGAACACAAATAATGAAACATGCCAAATATTTTTTATCCTCCTATGTAATAATCTTAGATGAATTTTGTTGCTTTCTTACCTAGAAGCTGAGTAATAAAAAATGCAAACCCACAGCAATAATGTATATTTCAAAAAGAACTGGGTTTTTGTGATCCTTAGCATTCTGTGCAATGATATGCAAAAGAAAAAAGGAAAAAACCCCAAACCAACAGTTTAAGAAACCCATCTGTGACCCAAATATCTCTTGTGTTAATCTTATTATTCTACAGAATAAATTATGTTCAAATGGCAGGACTGATTAAAAACCACATCCCCCTTTTCTCAATGTCAAAGCTGCATACGTATACCAGTGGGTGCCAGAGAAGATACTGCAGCACTGATTTAGTAACAAGGGGGACTACACTGGAATCAGCATCAAAAATCAACTCAGCTCTTTCAGTAAGTACATCATTCCTGTCCTGTATAATATGACCAGACTGAAAAGACAATGTTTTTAAAGTTGCAGTGAATGTCAGGATAGCATAATATTTTCATACAATATAAAAAAATGATGCTATAACAGGTATTCAATTAATATTGCTAAATTTTAAAAATATTTTTCCTTAAACAGTCCAAACCAATGATTTGTAATCAGTATTTCAGGAAACAAGAGTGATACTACAGCATCTCCTTTCAGGCACAGTGTGGAACCGAGACAGCAAAAATAATAATAAAATAAATACAATTTTTTTAATGATATAGTAGTAGGACTAGAACTACCTCTGATATAATTTAAAAAAACTATAAACAGGTCAATTAATTAAAAATTCAATTAAATAAGCAGACAGGTATATGTTAAGATGCTAATTACTACAACCATGCACTAAACCACAATTTCATTCTAATTTATGAAAAAAAATAATATTTGTGTCAATAACAAAGTAAAGAAATCCGACATATCCAGTAACAATTTTCCAGCATCTATTGCAAAGACTAAAATTATTAAGTCTTCTATAATAAGACTGCAGTTTTACCTGGTGGATCCATTTCTATGTAAAACATCAAGTCTGTGCCACAACTTATATCTGTCTTAGGATATTCTACATCCAGTTCTTCCATATTCCAAACAGTATTGTACATTTGTATAAGTTTCACTGAGTAAGCTCAGATACAAGAAAAGAGTCAAGCTTTCTTTGTAATGGTGTCTTGGAATTAATTTTAAAACCTATAAGGGGCTGCACTGTAACCTATTACATCATAATCCTCAGCCAATCATGTCAAAATAATGTCACCAAACCACTCCTGCTTCCTCATTTTGCTCTACATTAATCTTAAAACAATTTCAGTTTTGGAAAGAACCTACAGTTAGCATAACTGCAATATAAACCTGGTATTATACACAAAAGGAGCGAGTGAACTCTCCACGTCCGTGTTCCCGGCTCGTTTTCCTGACTTAGCAGCATGGTACAGTCCAATCCTCGCAGGATGACAAAAGGCTGATATGCTGCAGCACGTAGCTCTTGCACACACGCACACACACACAGGGCAGCTCCCTTTAGAAGCAGGTCAGTCACATCTCAACTGCATTCTCCTGCTTGGATGCCTGAAGTTTACCATTCAAAAAAGCTTTAAAAGGTATCTAGACCTACCGTACATATTAAAGATGCAGAAGGGAAAAGAGCATGACTTTGTGCATGTCCATTACACACTCATTTTAGACAAACATCCACACAGAGACACATATATATCCACATAATGAAATACACATTATGTTTTTAACCTGTGCAGATTTCTATTATTTTAATGGGCACACAGGTCTGATAGGGTAGATATTATTACACAAAACGTGCTTACTATAGAGATGTCTTCCTCTCTTATCATTATGTAACAAAACACAGTTCAAATCAATCTAGATTGACTGATTTTGAAATCTAAAAAGCAAATATTTTAATCTTAGCAGATTTGCTGAAAACATGGAAGAAAATCAAAACTGAGCAAGATCTTCAAAAGTGTTTTTGCTGCCTGTCAGGATACAAAAAGATTTAGTCTGCGTTTTCACATGGTTTCTCTACCTTAGTCTCACTGAGATATTTATCAAGTTAATTGTTTTTAAGAGTCCCTTGTCAGTGTCTCCTTCATCACTTGACTTTATGTCATCAGTATCCTCCTTTCACTTAGAAATATTCCATCTTAACTCCCCCCATCAGTGACTGTAACTCTCTCCCACCTCTTGGAAGAAACATGCACAGAACAGACTATTAACTCCAAAGCAGAATGCTATGTAAAGTAATGTGAATGTTTTATACTTGCTATAATCTATGGGGGGAGAAAATCAGAGACCAAAAATAACCATGACAAAGACTAGCTGTAGCAACTATCTGTGCCTGCATCATAAGAAATTCTGGAGCACCACTTCTGTTGAACACATTGAAATGTGCTCTATCTCAGAAATATCAGAAATATTAATTAAAAAAAATTAACACAATTTATATCCTTCCCAAATATTTCATACATGTTAATCCCTGCCTCCCTTCCCCCTCCCACCCCACATCGTCTGTGCCTCTCAGCAGGTTACCCCTTTCAGACAAGCCTCAATATATAACAGTGTATCTGGAGTATCAGAATACACAAAAAGATGCATGCTACTTTGCTTCGTACATTAAAAAGCTTAAATTCATTCTGAAGTAGACTCTGCTCTCTCAGTTAAGGTAGACATGTTCCAAAGATTCCTTTCATTTCCAAAATGAAATAGGATACTCACAATCATCCCAGATGCAAGTCTAAACACTGGACTTGAAGGTTTAGCCCATCTGTTACCCAGACAGTTGAGTTGCCAAGGTAATTATTTAAATTAAGCAACAAAGATTTCCTATGAAGAGAACTTTGCTGCATTTAGGTCTCATGTGGGATCAGTAAGATTTCATTCCATCACATAAAGATTTTAAGGAAAAATTATTTCACTAGACTTTCACTGGTGGCCAAATTTAGGACTCAACAAACTTGTATAATCAGGTTAGTGCTCAGCTCAGACTAGTCTAGCCTGCAGGCAAGAAAAGACAGAAGGCAGATAGGCTATTCCCCATTCCATATATAACCTGGAGAGGTACCGAAATACTTTAATTCATATATCTTAAGACCATTAAAACTCTACCTGGTAATTAGTTACAGTATGATACTTCCACAACATGATGAAGACAACACACACAGAAGTTGAAAATCACTTACTTTGTAAATTATGCATTGCAAATGATCACCCTTGTAATATTGTCGGAAAATACAATCCAATATTGGTTTCCTTTTATAAAAATCTTTCTTAGAAAAAACAACCCCAAACCTCCTTTTACTAGGAAGTTTTTCTGAAGAAATGAAGAAAAAACTTCTGAAAAAGAGATTGCTCTGCTTTCCAACCAATGTTCCATAAAAATCCCTAAAAAAACTGCAACACGCAGTGAGAAAATCCAAGCCTTCTCTCTCTTCTTAACTGCTTAATGCTCTGTGCTGAGCAGAAGGTATCCACTTACTCTGGCTCATCATTAAAAAGTGCACCTGACTTCAGCACTATGGAAAAAAAAAAGAAACCACCACCCTCAGTAGCTTGCACGACTCTCTCAGATAAAGATCTCAGCTTCATGATTAACTTGGGTAGGTTCAAATATTTGCTGAGCCAGGGGTTTCAGGTGGGGGAGGGGACCCAGATTCAAAGTAAAAGTTGTCATCTGCTAACAAGTGGCCAGTGAAGGACTAACTTTCTCATTTTAGCTAAGTAAATGAGAAGACCATTGTAAGAGGCCTTAAAATAGTCTCTAGCACTATCTGCTGCACTCAGTATTGAAGACGAGAAAAGCACCATGAACAGCCAAACACAGGAAGTGCCTAACTGGGGGGGTAGGGGGGTAGAAAAGAGGATAAAAATTATCCTTGAAAAGAGCTGCATCTCTCAGAGCAGCCCTGTGCAAGCAAAAGAGCCTGCTTGCAAGTACAGCATCCCCTCCTACACACTTGTGCTGTATCACAAATACTGGTGCTGCTTCAAGATCTCTAGTCTGACGCTGTGAGGCTTTTTACCTATTTCCTGTAAAGTAAAAATACTACAAAAAACACCTATCTGTATCCATGGTGTTTTCCAGTAGGTAGGATTGTTCATTTCTTGGGAAGGCAACAGTGAAGAGGGAGAGCTTTAGGTCAAATTTTTATTTTCCTTGCTTTAGTGTTTGGTGGAGACTAAACTTGCTAAAAGAACAGACCAGCAACTGAAAAGCTTGCTCCCCTTTGCCTTCTTTGCCAGATAAACTTCCATGTGGAAATAAATTTAAGTAGAAAGGAGAAGCAGACACATTCAAAGAAAGAGAGAAGGGGATTAATATTTTCCTCCCACTTGTTGCAAACAGTGAGAATTTCTAATAGCTGTGTTGTTTCAGATCTTGTTGCTTGTTATGGCAGTCAAATAGCATAGAAATTTTTGCCTTCCTAATACTTCACCTACTGAAATACTCCTAATGCTGCAAAACATCACTTGCACCTAATAATGAAATCCCAAATATCTGCAGTATATTTTTGATGTTTTGCAGTTGATTGATCAGCTTCACCTATAACAATCCCTTGCTTCTGTAGTTTTAGCGTTTGTCTAGTTGAACAATTTGCTGTTCTAAATATGATTTAAAGCAGCAAAGTCCAAGTGGAGATGTAAACCTGTGTTTCTGAACAAATCCAACTTCAGACTGTAGCTGATATGCCTCTTTACTGTTAAAATTGTGGAAGGGGTTGAGAAAACTTCTTGGTTTATAGGGCCACAATACAGAAGCATATTCGGAAAGGAGAAAAGACAACCCAGGCTCACTGAATTTTTTAATCTTTTTTAAAAAGCACAGGTATCCATGCAGAGACAATGAGTTCCTAGTTATCCTGCAGAAGGGAATCAAGTGTCTTGTCAAAAAAAAGATACTGGGATGCACACACTCGTATTTTTAAATATTGCCCTGTCTTAACTTTTTATTTAAATTTTGAAACCTTCACTGGTGTACATTTAATCTGCAGCAAATTATTACTTGAAGTTACACTCACAGTGTTCTGCTATCAAGAAAACACATTTTTTTCTATGTCTAAAGCAGGAAAAGAACTGATCAGATTTGATATGCTTTCATGTGTGTTACACATACTTACATGCAAAAACACACACATGCACGGATCAATCTGTAAAGAATTCTAGTAGCTTTTATCAAATACTTCCAATCAGGTATCAAGAAACATAAAGCACAGGCTAGCGTCAGAACTTAAACCAACAGAGCATTCCAGAGTACGGTGGTTAACCAAGCATTTTACTTTCTGTTAGATCAGGGATAAAGCCTGATTTTTATTAGCTTAGAAGGGGAGCCCTCTGCTGGGTGAATCAAGGACGCACAATATCCCTCCCTGCCGCGTGGCATTTGCTTTCCCTGGGACACACTGCCTTTCTGCACGATGCGGAAAAGTCCTGACAAAGGACGGCACTCCTACACATTAGTTTATATCCCCAGGACAGTACTGACAGGACTGTGGTCTTGGCCTGACCACTGTAGCAGTCCAGGGGAGCTCTGAGTCCAATTCTAAGAGGAACTGGATCTGTCTTTACACTGCTCCACTCCGGCTGTTTTGCAACCCACCCTTGCTAACATTTTGTGTAGCTAAAGGCAAAGCATCTGCACCTTGATGATACTGCCATGACTTTCACCCCATCGCCAACAACTGAGCAGTTATGTGTGAGGCAGCCTTATTACCTCACTAATTCTTACCTATGATCCTCTGAATAGTAAAACTTACCTTAAAGGTAGAAATATTGCAGGCTTAAAGCTGCAATATTTCACAGTTTGAGCCATTTATTTGCAGTGTTATGTACAAGCCTGAGAAACAACTGGGATGGACAGCCCAGACAAAGCATCTCAGCTTGAGTCAGCGCACAGGCTTTTAGAGGCTTTGATTCATCCATACAACAAGGCAGCTCTTTCCTGCCTCTGCAGTAGCTCTTCCTCTGCTCTTCACCAGCAATGCTACCAGCTCCCCACATCCCCTTGCTCTCTCGCCACATGCCCCTTACTCTTTGCCTTCCTAAGACAGACCTTAATCTCCCACACCCAAAGCCCCTCCACACTCTTTAACACCTCCTCCAACCCCAGAAAGGACCCCAATCTCCCAGAACTCCCCACAAAAAATCACCTCCCAACTCTTCCAACACCCCACCTTTCTCTGTGTGACCTGCCTTCCCAGCTACTAGCATCAAAATTACTGTGCTGCCCCAAGCACCCACTGGGCCCCACAGACAACCCTGAGATCTGCATCCAGGACAGGTCTCCTCCAGACACGAAAGCCAGGAGCCTGTATGATCCCAGACAATCAACTGAAAAATCTGTCTTCTATACATATAACTATAGCCTAATATAGCCTATTGTCCAATATTTACCCTCACAAGTCTGTATAATCCGTGAGACTCTGTGAGACAAGATATTTGATTGCTTTCTGCAGGATAACCAGCACTGTTTGCTAAAATCTGTCACAATTAAGCTACTTTCTTCTAATAGCACTGTTTTGAATAACATATATAGAGACTTGCACTTTGTTCTTCACTGAAAAATCAGCATTACTCTTTAAATTAAAGCCTGTGCAGCTGTACATCAAGTTGGGGTGTTCAAATGGGATAGGAAATCACCTTGCTTGCCCACCAACATCATTTTCTGGCTCTCCTACTGATAAACTTGAAGAACGAGACAGGAATCAGAAAACTGATCCCGTTTTCTCCAGCCTTATTTTTCCTGCAACATTACTTTGTCTTTGCCTGCTAAGCAAGTGTCTACGATTCTATGATCAGGTATTATAACTTTAGTACTTTAACTTTTGTGTAGGACTAAGCACTATTCTAACTCAGAAACTAAAATGCAGAGTTTGCTGACGAGCACTATGACAGAGGAAAAAAACCCAATCCAATTGTTCTGTGATAAATCAAGTCATGGTGTAGGGGTAACTTCCTCTTTTTGAATTATGGCGTGCAAAGCATCATTCTAGCTAAAAGATGTCCAATTAAGATGCCCAATTTAAGATACTAATTTTAAGATACAATAAGATATAAGGTCCAGTTGCTTACTTTCCATTGTTCGCAGGCAAGAAGGATAATTAGTGGGCGATGTAGTAAGAAAGAACCCCCACAGCTGTGCAAAGATCTCCTCGCTATTCAGATCATTATCTCCAATGCTACATTTAATATCTCTACGTACTGCATAAGATACCACTAAAACTTCATGCACAGCTTGTTTTAGACAGAATGTTCTCATCTTAACAGAAAAAAGTTTGAAAGGAGGAAGCCATCACTCCAGCCTGTGAAAAAGAGAAGAAACCTGGCAGCACTGGCTTTCCTGTTATCACTTAGTTGTCATGACATTATTTTCAACATGTAAAATTCTTTATGCTTAAAACCGCTTAACTTGTCCACTTGTAAAATTCTATTAAAAATTGTAATTCTCAAACCAGTTGTATGACAAATAAGATATATTTTATTGGAATCTTCTTTTTATTACAATGTTTCTAAGCAATCTTTATGCCAAATCAAGCCACTACAAACAATAATCTTAAAGATGACAATTCTGAAAAACATATCTTAGAGTCTTCTATGAGAACTATAAAAACAGATCACTTCAAATGTTCTGGTCAATGAATGATTTTGGTGTGGAAAACAGACTCATGTCCTAGTTCTGCAAAGTTACAGAAAACTATATGAAGATTCAACTTTTGAAAATTATGCAAACCCTTTACAGGCTTAACAGCAGAGGCTAGCTAACCGTAGACTACAAAGCCTGAAAATTTTTACCTGAGTTATTTGTCAGCATATGTGCACACACAGATACGCAAATGTTCTACTAAAAAAACATTCCACTAGACAGGATGGACTTTGAAATGCATAGGGAAGGAGTTCTGTTTTTGTAATAGAACACATGAAAAATCCAGGGTGGACCCTCAAAATAAATTACTGCAATCTGAAATATTAATTAATGTAGAAGTAATACTATAAACAATCTGATGTTTGGTTATAGTTATTAATGTAGTGTCACACACCATAAACCTGATAGATACAATGACATTACTTCAATCACCCTAATCATATTCTCAAGATGACTCCTTGTCCTCATTAGTAGTTCTAATGTCAACACCTTTCACTTTTATACTTTCCTCATATGAAGCAACTCAGAAATGCAACCAAGGGATCTCTTAAGTGCAACTTATAAAATTCGTACTTTAAAACTTAAAAACTGTCGACCCTATGTTTTTATAGGCACTGACTCCCAGTCAGTGCCTCTAGACATGTTTATTTACATACCCTAAAGCAGTTGCAAATGTATAACTATAAAAAATGCTATTAGCATTAGAATATTGGAGGATTTAATATCTATTTTGCTTTTTAAGACTTATAATGTATGACAAAGAAAATAATTCTTTAACAATTAGCAGCTATTTGCTGATTCTTACTAAAACAAGACAAATAGTCATTTAAAAGTTTGGACTCTCCTAGTTATGAAGCCTTAGGAAGAAAAACACACAGTAGTTCTGGAAATGCCTGCTTAACTATTTGGACAAAATGTAACAAAAACAAATATATGGAAACTAGCTGAAAACAGATGTACACTAAATGTTAGGGAAAGTTTTCTAACTACAAGAGCTGGCAAGATTAGAAAAGCCTTTCAACCAAAGCAGTAGGAACAAAAATTTTAGCTATTTTAAGTTAATCTTCAATAGCTGATGAAGGGGATTATACAATGTGCCTACCTGAAATACAGGAAATGAAGCATTTTTCTGCTGCTGTGCTCTAGCTTTTCAAACCTTAAGCAGCCCTACAAATACTAGTGCCATGAACTTCACTTTGTACTTTGAATAGAGAGGCAGGAAAGCTATAGGCTGTCCCATGTTCTGTTCACCATCACCCTATCCTCTGTTCAGATATCCTTTGTAAATAAGCTGTGATATGAATTGCTTTCAGCTAACATGTAAAGTTCCCAGCGTTAATAATTTCCTTTGCACATAGTCAGCAACTATGCCTTGCTTTTACCAAATATTTGATTCAAACTCAGTGATTTTGCATAAATCAGAGGTGGGCTTTACTGTTTGTTGACTAAATCAGATGCTAACTTACAGAATCAATACAAGTATTATTTATCTTTTCTGGATGGGCTCTTAATATTTTTTGCATTATTTATATTGATATCAATAAATACATCTTTTGAGTATCTGGATTAAAATATATATATATGTAAATAAATGGGGAAATTTACTTTCTTCCAATATCTCTATGGGATATAGTATTTCTAAGAAAATTCGCTCAGAAGTAAATTGAATGCTCAATAAAACCTCCAGAATTAACCCCTCCATCACTGTAGGATAGGCATTCTATTGGTTTACAAGTCTTAAAAAAACCACAAATTCCTATTCGCTGTTTATTGAAAGAGAAATGAAAGTCCTAAGGCTGTACAAACTATGGCTATTAAAAATATTTTAATGAAAAAGACCATTTCTTATGAAGCAAACGTTGCACACCACATAAAATAGACAAACAACTTCTACTTAGTTCTGTATTGCACGCTTTTGCTTTGCATTAATTTTGATTAAAAAAGAAAAAACTATTTACTGTTCTTAAGTTGAATTTCACTATTTAAGCAAACAATGGTATATAACTTAATTTAAAAATATTTTTTACCTGGTACAGGCTGTCTCTCATTCCATTCACTTGTGATTAAAGCTTCTAGGATTTTTATGTGGTGTTCTGTATTATCAGAGCTGCAAGAGATGGATCAGGCAGTAAGAATTAGGAGAAATGCAAAAGTTTACTTTAGAGTTATTCAAAAAACATTGGAAAAATTTACTACAATGCCCTCATGTCAGAAATAAGTTCAGAAAATTACTTAATTAAACTTACTTTTGTATATGACTAACCCATATTTGCAGTAGAAAATATGATAAAGATGACCCACATACCTTGTGATCTGGAATCTGAAAAGCAGAGGGCTGAAAATTTCAGCCAAAGACCTTGCATTCAAAAGATTTTTGCTGGAGGCTTGACAAACTCTGAGGAAATGTTTGAGTAAATACTGGAGTGTAAGCCAATATTGGGGAGGTATATTTGGAGATCTGATGAGTTTCTTCAGCAACTGAGCATACTCTTCTGAGCTCTGCACTTCTGCAAGCAAATAGATAAAAGGCTCTTGAAGTCAGCACTGGAACATTCGAGTAAAATGAAACTATATGAGACTCCTTTAGAAGCATCAATTTTACAGAAAAAAATAATTTTGTCCATTAGCACTGTAAGATTTCTTTTGTCTTTTAAAAAAGTAAAATGCCCAGAGTAGAGTGAAGAACAAGTATTTAAAAGTCGAATGGAAATAGATATGCAATTTGGTAAAAACCACAATATGTTCAGAGTGTACTGGTAGAAGTCTGTCTTGTGTTTAGCGTTACACATGATTGGGTAATTCAGAGATGCACTAGATAAGTCTCACAGGTGCTGTTCTAACTTTGAAGGTTACCAGTAACAATATCCTGTCCTGAATATATAACAGAATACTTGGCCCTGAAAGCCAAAAAGACGTACTTGTTTAAAACGACCACTGTAGATGATGAATGCATGTATTTCTCACTTCATAATCTGCAACTCCCAATGTAACACAGCACTCCATGACCTCTAATACATTTACTTTGTCAGCATTGATAAAAAGTTAAAAATTAGCTTTCTGCATACAGATAAGTCCTTGATTTTTTTCCCCAGTTCTTCTATAGCACTTCTACTTACTAAAACAAAGAGAACTGTGTAATCCCTTGTATTTTCCATTATGTTTACATAAATAAGTAACCAAATAATGCAGAATAATATCAAGTTCTGAACTGAAACAGCTTTCATCAAAAGTGGTGAAGGTATTCGTGTTTTCTGAGATGCTGCCACATGGTGCAGAATCTTCCCTGTTATGTGAGTGACAGCTGGACTACCAGATATTCAGAATTCTAATGAAAGCTTTTTTGTTTGACATTTGAAATACTGTGATAATCATACCTTGAGCTACAGAAATCATGTCACTGTGAACAGCAGCTGGAATGATGGGATTTGGCAGGTCCAGGATATACCTCTTGAGAGCATCTGATAAAGTATGCACATCAAATGTCTCTAAATCTAATGAAGAGGCGTCTAAAGGGAAAGAGCAACATACTTTTTAGACTTTAGAAAAAGGAAAAAATATACAAAGCTCATCATATTAGGGCTTCATAACAAGCCAAAATTGCTAACTTACATCTGGTTTATGGGGAAAAACTCATAAGAAAGAATGGAAGACTAAGAAATATCTTTGAGACTAACAACATACAGTGTTCAACACCATGTCCAGGTCTTTGGCATGCGATGAACCAAATGGCTTCCGCAGCTGTGTGTGGCCTTCTGTCACATACAGTTCAGGGCTGAACTCAGAGTAACAGTAGTGACTTGCTGCATGTTGGAAATGCAATGGAACACCAGAATATTTTTAACAGGTCTCTGTTTTATGTGTAAATATTTTGTGTAAGAAGTAAGTATTAATCAAAGGTTTGGTGAAATGCCACTTCTCTACTGTAGCTACTTCTATTATGACTGAAAGTTTGATTAACAACTTGGGGCTCCAAGTCTGTAAATATTTATGTGAGTAAGTCGAAAAAAATATACATGTGCAGAACTTGTGCAGCTGTTAGGATTTATCTTGTAGAACCTGATACCCTTCCAGGATAGTTATGACTTGGGATAAGGTTTGGGAGTGTCACATAAAGGAATATCAGCAGCAAAAACAAAAATAGGAAAATACAGAAATCCTCACTTAGTAAGAGCCAGATTAGGGTTCATCCTGAAACATGAAACTCTGGCACAGTAAAGTCCTCAGTGTTTACAAAAAGATCCGTATTTGGTACAAGAATTTAGAAGCATTAATGTTGATCAACATTCTATGCTAGCCAGGTCCTCCGTAAAATAAGTCCTGAATCCATTTGGCCAGTTTAAACTAAAGTAAATAGGGAGGTAGAGGAAATCAGATATGTGGTGCATCTACAAATACTGTGAAATAAGGCAGCCAAGAGGAGGTAGTGAGAAACTTAAAGCTACTCCACCTCCTTTCTGTTTTCCCCAAAGAAAAGCTTGCAGTATGAGCTCAAATCTTATCAGAGACCAAATAATTTGCATGAGAAAAGAGACATCATGACTGTCTCAGATGATAAGAAACTTGCAGTGTGGGAATGAATTCTACAAGAGCAATTATGTGTCAGAGAATCCAACCACAAATTCTTCAGAAATAGTTTTTATTAGTTTTGTTGCTCACTGAATGTTTTTTGTTTCATAAGCCAAGTTAAATCATGCCTCTTCAGTGTTGACCATTTCCTTGAAGTATATCCCAAATTATTATAGTGAGTCCATAAGTAAGAATAAACTTACTCTGCAACTCTTTGGGTGTAATGATATAAACAGACCTGATCTCTTCCATCTGCTGAGCTGGGCAGATGCAAGTCAACTTTTGATTTTAGAGCTAGATAGCACTGTGTTGATGCTAACAGACAGTCAATTATGGAGAGCATTTTAACCGTTAGCAGAACACCACACTAATGTAAGTTCAAAATTTTGAGACCAAAGATGACTTTGCTCTCTGAATTAGCATTCTGCTCATTCAAAGAGAGCAGGAAAGGAGATGAGATCTGTCTGTATCCATGTACCTGAATACCCACTACACTAGTTCTGTCCTGGAAGATTCTGATTCTTTCTTAAAGAAAAGTCAGAAAGAGACACTGTTACTAAAAGGTGAAGTCCTGTGTTTGTTTCTCAAAGCTAACTACATTTTAAGTAAGAATACATGTAAACCACAAGTTTTTGATCTCAGGAGAGAGATGAATCTTTCAAAAAAGTACACCTCAGTTTAGAAACTTAAGAAAGGATGCAGATAAATGAAGAGATACATTCATATTGGTGCCCAGAAAATCTGGATTTATCTGGACTGAAAAATACAATTACAAATTAAAAATATGGCTGCTAGTGTGAGGCTGCTAGCACCACAAGCATGTCTCCTCTCCCTGCTTGTACACATATACTTCTTCACTCCTGCCACAATCAGCAGAGGACAGGATGCCCTTTTGTTTTGAAGAACAGACAACTCATAGTATCATCTCTTATTCATTTTGTTAATGTTTGCAATTATTAGAAATGAAGAGACTAATTCACAGTTTGAGCTTACTTTCTTTGTCCCTTTGGCAACAAGGCATGTAGCCAGTTTCACTTCCCACCCCTTGTATTTTTGTGCTCCTTTAACCAAGTGAAAGCTCACACCACACATTGCACCCCAGCTCGCCAAGATGTGGTCAAGCGCTCCTCCTACAATACCTACTGATCTCTCATACTGCAACAGAGTGCTGCCAAGCCAGTATATTCTGGCCTGAATCAGTGTTAAAGAGTATCAAAAAGAAAACGAAATATATTTCAGGAAACTTGAATGGGTAAGTGGTGTTATTGGTGTAGTTGTGTTTTACTGTCTAAAACCTGAGAACCCAGCCTACAATATTAATTAAATGGTCTCTTTGCCTTCCAGTATCACTCTGCTATTGCCACCCCACCTACTGGACCAAAAACTGCACAGACAGAACTGTATGTAAATAAATGGCCATTTGTTTACAAAATAATAACCTGCAGCCTTACAGGAACAATGAATCATTATCTTGACTCTGACTAAAACATCTTTTTTTTCTCTGTACAGCTAGATTATCTGTCTTTGAACAAGCAAGAGGACAAGCAGAGATTAAAATTATTATTCTTGGAAAAAAACCACACAATGGAGCCATGAAGAAAGAATCTGTAAAAGTGAAAAATACCTTTCATATTAAGTGTAAAAGAAAAATTTTAGTTATATATATGTCTTCTTAATACTATATTATTGAGGACCAGAACATATGAGTGGGGGAGCAAAGAAAAGAGGAGTGCTCTGACCACAAAATCTGTCTAGTGCTTTAAGAAGGATAACTGTACTTACCACATTCAAAGATTTGTCTTAAGTCCGCTGAACTGCTTGAGCCTTGTGCTCCATACAAAGTTGAGCACTCCAGACCTTCAAAACAAAATCAATGGGATATATTAATATTTCAGTGACTGTTGCCTTGACACAATATATTTCTCTTTTCTTCAAGAGGTTTAAATTAGCAACATTCTTCAACTGCCATCCACCTACCACACTAAGAATGTGTTTGCTTTTTAAGGCTATAATACAGCTCCTTGTACGTTCAAACTGCTGTGTCTGCAGAAAAAGTTGACCAAGGAAGACCAGAAATACCAGCAGTCCCATGTATTCTACACAGCTATCCACTGGCCAACTGTAGAAGGCCAGGACTAAGAAACAGATTCACACTGGTGAGAGAAAATATGTCACATAATATGTCTAATAATCCACCTGAATAAAAGACACCAATAAAGTGGTTTTGTGTGAAAGGTACTGTTTACAACTTCCCTATTTCAGTGAAAATAGAGAAGACACAAGGAAAGAGATCATATCCTGGTACGCAGAGCGCTGACGATTTACTACTATCAGTGGCGTTTCCTGAAAGCAGCAGTTACTTATGCAAAAGGTTGCTAAATACTGGCCTTTCTCATTGATATTAGCAAGCCCCTACTCATTCAGGAAAGGCTTATGCTCTCTTAAAAGTATGCAGTATGTGAGAACTTATGTCCCCAAGGATAGCAGCCTGATTCTGATCAGAATATTGCTTTTCCTCTTGTTCCCTGGCTTAAGACTCCTGAATGATCAGGACTCACTGAAGCTGCTCCTTACCTCACCAGGACTATGAAGCCAACATCAGAGGAGGTGCCAGGGGGACAGAAATAGAGCAAAAGAGGTAGAACACAGAAAAAGAAAGAGGAAAGCTTCAAAAGGATGGAGAGGCATCAACATGGGAAAGCGGGAAAGAAAAAAAAACATAAAAACAACACTGGCTGGTTCAACATCAAACCAGTTCTTGTAACTTTTTCATGGTTTATTATTTTCTTTGCCCCCTGCTTTGGGGCAAAGTATTACTTGTTTCCCTGTGTGGCTGTGTATCCAACTCAATGTTATGAAGTTGTTTCCATAACCAACTGGTTAGAAAAAACAAAACAATACCAAACCCTTCTCCCTTACCTTTTAATAATACTCATATTAGTTGAGTTATTAAATGTCATTTGAGATAAGCTTTGGTTTTGCTCCTACAGTCCAAAAAGCCTCTACTGAGCATAAACCAGTGCAACAGACCTTAGATGAGATTATTTCAGGTGTTAAGCAATATGATGCATTATCAGCTCTAGAAAGGGGAGATGCCATCTCTGGATCCAATTCTGCAGTCTTGGTTCACATAAGGAACAAAAAACCTTGGTAGATTGTTCTTCAGCCTACCTTTCTTTTCAATGGTCTCTACTAACTTGACAAGAATCTGTGGAGCAACATCAGGGGGTGCGAACTGCTCTGTAAGATCTGGAAGTGAAAAAGCTGTGAAAGAAAAAGAAGAAAAATAAGCCAAGCTACAGGTGAATGCAATTACTGTTTATGAAAATCATGACATGCAAATGTAACCAGTTAATTTAGTAACAGAACAAACATGCCACATATCAGGGCCACAAGAGGAGACTCCATAAGTAATCAGAAAATAGAATAAAAATGATGACAATTGCATTTTTATAGCATTTTCTTTTAGGGACCTAACTCAGTCCTAGAACCACTCACCGTACTGCCTGGAAAAAGAAAATATAATAAAAGTTTGTAGTCTGTGGTTGTGCAGAAATTCAATGCAAGGAAAGAAAGAAAAAAATATTTTGGTCTGAAACATTTACATACACTGTGCACCAAGTATGGGAGTTAAACACATCACTGTCCGAGAGCTGCAGATCCTGTGGATACAACAGATTTACAAAGACCTGAAACAGCAGTAGAAACAAGTATTTCACACTCGTAAAAAGTTCAACAACTTCTTTTTATTTCAATTTTCAGGCATTATACTATGAACAACGTAGTTTACTTATAAGAATCTCCTTTTCAAGGGCTAGTTAAGAATAAATAGCAGTATAATTGGAAAGGGACATTTTGTAGATTTAAACAAAACTGCATACAGATTTTATACAAAGTTAGTTTTCACACAATCTAGTTTCTTCATGCAGAGAACATACTCTATAAAGGAATATTCTGGCTCTGTGATGTGAGGGATGATCTATCTCTAAATACACAATTTTTGCCAAAAGAATAATTCAAGAGTTTTAGAGTGGTTCTGTTTAACACTTGGAAAGCAAGAATGTTTACATAAAGATATTAAACTACTGCCAGAAACATCTGGCATAGTTTGATGGATTATGATTGATAAACAAAGCTTAATCACTGAAGTAAAAACTGCCAGTTGCCTAAGTGATGGTGATCTCTGTCCAATAAAACTCACTATGGACAAACAGAAAGCAATTCTTAAACACACATACACATAGATGCCTGCATGGATATGTATACATACATATATAGTGCCCCCCACCCATTCTTACAAGACTGAAACTGAACAAAGTGATGAGGCTAACTAAATAAAAGAAGAAAAAAAAAAACAGAAAAATGTGAAAATTTTTGACATAGCAAAAAAGAAACAAAAATACAACAACTGAGAATGAGAAAGCAGACAATTTTGGCTGGTAATTCACCCTATTTTGGATTACATAATTCCATAAAAATGCAAACAGTTTTATTGTGGTTTAACCCCAGCCAGCAACTAAGCCCCACACAGCTGCTTGCTTGCTTTCCTCTGGTTGGATGGAGAGAGAATCAGAGAGGTAAAAGTGAGAAAATTAATGGGTTGATGTTCAGACCGTTTAACAGGAAAAGCAAAAGCCACACATACAAGCAAAGCAAAACAAGGAATTAATTCACTGCTTCCCATGGGCTGGCAGGTGTTCAGCCACTTCCGGAAAGCAGGGCTCCATCATGTATAATGATGACGTGGGAAGACAAATGCCATCACTCTGTATACAACCCACTTCTTCTCCTAGTTTTATTGCTGAGCACAATGCTATGTGTGGAATGTACCTGTGGTCATTTGGGATCAGCTGGCCTGGCTGTGTCCCCTCCCAGTTCCTTGTGCAACCCCATCCTTCTTGCTGGTGGAGCGAGGTGGGAAGAAGAAAAGGCCTTGACACTGTATAAGCATCACTTCGCAATAACTAAAACATCCCTCTGCTATCAGCACTGTTTCCAGCACGCCAAACACAGCCCCATGCTAGCTACTGTGAAGAAAATTAACTCTATCGCAGCCAAAACTAATACAAATTTAAAAACTGCATGGAAAGGACAGAAGTTCAGAAGTGTAGAAAGATGAGGAGAGATGAAAGACAACACATAAAAATTATTTACTAAGTAGTAATGAAGCGAAGCATACTGAGGTGCTGAGACACGTCCCTTGCAAAAAGAAGGAAGATGATGGTACCATAATGATGGAATACTTTTTAGTCCATTCATAACTGAAGACATTAGAAAAACATCTGTTAGCCGTAACAGTTTAACTTAGGATGCCGAGAAAATAAGCATTCAGGAGTCCCAAAAGAGTTGCCTAAGCAGATCCCTGGCCTACTGATGCTACTTTTTAATGACTTCTGGAAAATCAGAGCAATTCCTGAGGTCAAAAGAGTTCTAACGCCTGACCCACACTATAAAAGGACAAGTAACATGACTATATGCTAGCTACATTATAAGTCATGGGCAAAATAAAGAAAAACCTGACACTAGACTCATATAAAGCAATAAAAGACAGCACTGTATAAGGATTATCTGCATAGCTTTTTAGAGAATAGGTTCATTCCTTGGTGACACCTTAGTGAGCTGAAAAACACAAATGAGTAGACATAATAAACTCTGACTTAATATAACACTGATTCAAAGCTGAATTCAAAGAAAGCACATTATGTAGGCATAGCTGACCATCATATCTCCAAATATAGTTATTAATGCAGGACAAGCTACTCAGGGAAAGCATGGACTTTTCAACTCTTTCCATCTTTAAGTCACTTTCCATCTGAAACACCTCCATTAGCTTAACATCTCCTTCATCAGACACAAGATGGGCCCAAATGAAAAATGCTGCACTCCAAGCAGCCTCTGCTCAGGCATACTGAATTACAGACCATCTGATTTGTAATTTTCAGATCAAATAGTTCCTTTCAATCCCAAACTATAAATCGATCTTATGATGTGGGCAAATTTATTGAAAGAATAAATGGAAGATCAGAGTCATATCAAAGGGTATGCTATGAGAATGCTGTTCACGGGAAGAAGCACCTTGTAAGGTGAAGACAGGACAATACAGAAAACACTTTGTCTCCATGGGACATAAGGAACGGGGTGGTGAAGAGCCTACTTAGGTTAGTTAAACAGAAAGTGACTTTTCCTGCAACCTACCCGAAGCTCCATGCTTTTCATCTAAACTTTAAGCAGAATTTTAGCTTATAAACTGGGTTTGTATCATAATCTATTACTGAATATCTTTGTTGTACAGTGTTCATTGATCAATAATACTCTTAATTAAAGTGAAAGGCTTTTGGAAGCTATGCATTTCCCTTTATATTTATGCAAAATCCGTAATATGTCTACAGAATATGTGTATGCAAAGCAAACATCACATTGCTTAAAAAGACAGGTTTCCAATACTTCTCTGTTACCCTAAAATATGCATTTTAGGAGTTCAGAGAATATCTGATGTCTCTTCCTCCCTTTATCCTATTCCTTTCCAAAACTAGAAACCTATATCTTCCAAAGACATTGCTGAACTTTAGATATGATAAGAAACTTAAATGAATGACAATCTAT
The DNA here is from genome assembly GCF_003984885.1 of Neopelma chrysocephalum. Classification (NCBI taxonomy): domain Eukaryota; kingdom Metazoa; phylum Chordata; class Aves; order Passeriformes; family Pipridae; genus Neopelma; species Neopelma chrysocephalum. The sequence continues at coordinate 4,037,478 of NW_020925744.1, forward strand.
TCCATAAGTAAACAGCCTTGCGTATATGACTGAAAACTTGTGATATTCACCTATCTTTTAATACTGTGCACGTGTACAAGCTCCATAGCAAAAAGACAGAAATAACACACAGACACACAATGACAGGTACAAAACCTGTAGCTACTTTTAGTGCTGGAAAAATCATCTAAGTAACACGGTCATAACGCTCAGCAACATAGAAGAAAAATACTCATTTCATCAGCATGTAGGCATCACTTCACCTACCACCTGTTCTAGGATTTCCTACTCATTGTAGCACCTCCATTATAACTAGTGCACAATATCATACTGACTTTTGCTTTAAATTTTCCCGCTTCTGCACAGAATAGAAAATTACGTTCATTTAAAAGTGGAAGGCCTCACAAAACACACATGAGTTAGAAAAAAAAGACTTAACAGTACTCAGAGAACCGAAGCCACTTCATAACATTGACACTGAAGACAGCCCAATTTGGAAACAGTGCATTTTGGTTTCAAAATGCTGAGAGGAAATCTCAGAGGCTAAACTGAATAAAACTACACCTAATTGGGGTGGGGGGAGGGCAGGGGGGCAGGGCGGAGAATTTACCCCAAGAGCTAGAATACAAGTTATGCTTAAAGAAATTTTGATTCTAGCTTGGATGTTCCAAAAGAAAACTCAGCATGCACATTCACATCTACAAAGGGAAAGGAAAACTTTTCAGATAGGTCACTTTTAGTGAAAGAGAACTGAACAAAAGCTCACATGCAAACTGAATTTAGTACTTGATTCCAAAATAATCTTTTGCTTTGAAGAACACTGTAGGACAGCACAGAGGATTGGAGAAACAAATCCACACCTAAGGATCTGAGGTACTTTGTAGATCCCTTTGCTAAAATCCAGTATCAATTTTTCATTTAAAGCAATAATTTCCCCCCAAATTCCTATTTTTTTGTTGTTCTTTTTTCATTTTTAATTCCAGGGTCTCCAAAATATTATGGTTCTGAAAACTATTATATAGTTTTTATGCTTCTTCCTAGGTCTGGTAGTGGGTCTCCAGATGGTAAGGAAGCTTCCAGTGACACTTGACAAAAGCTGGATTTTCCACTAGCTCCGTTTTTACCTTGCCACAGTGAGAACCAATGAGATGAACCACAAATCAGGGTTCTCTCCAATCTGCAAACTCTTCCTTCTTCTTGATACAGACAGGACTGAATAGCTCTAAGGCAATGGCAATGCTTGGGAGATGAGAGCATACCTTACGTTCAAGGGTTGCCAACACAGCTACAAAATGCAAGATGAAACCAGCACACAGCTGCACCTTTTGGAAGAGTTCTCCGTAAAAAGATATATTTTAGATTTAGTATCTGGCAATGACAAGTGGAAATTTAAAGCTACAATTTGGCTTCAGATGCTTCTGAGCCAAATCTTTCATTACTGCTAGACGAATAATGAAATGGAAAAATACATATAATAAAACCCCTTAAAATGTACAATCCACCCCATGAAAAGGAGTTTAATTTCTAAATATTTAAAGGAACTATATACTTGAATTTAGCTTTGAGTCAAGATTGCTCCATGAATGTTCTTGTTTCTCCAGAAATGGCATTAATGTTTGTGCATGTATATTGCATTTGATGACAACACAGCTCTATATAAAATCTACTATTTGAGAGCTCAGGTCTTCAGATGTTTATAACTGACTTATGTGCATGCAGATATACTCTTTATGCATGTAAGTGTATCCACTAACATAGTGAATTATTATGGATTTACACACATACTCGTTTGAAAATCATGCAATAAGTCAAAACATGAATGGTTTGACCAGTACTGAAATTAGGTATATTAAATATAAGCATATTAATTAATGCAGAAGAAAAAATGTAAAGGTAAGGATCATGGTCAAGCAATTGTGACAATACTCCAACAAGATTAGCCAGCAAACTGTGAAGAAACTATAGCTGATCAATCACCTAAAATACTTTTGCCAGTGGCACCATCAGTGTAATGCATTACAAGCTGCGGACAATGGAGGGTTTCCAACAAAGTTCAACACCCATGCTTGCTACAGAAAATTCTGGAAAACATAGGAGCTTATTTGACCGCAATACAGTTACTTCAGCAGTTATGTACTCTCCTAGGTACGGGAAATGGAATTCAAACAGTGTTCCACTAGTATCACCTATTTTCCTTGAAACAGAATCCTAATGTCAATAAGGATCCATAACGGTGAATTCAAGCACTTGTCAGTTTACAATGCTGAATTCCAGTGAAGATGCATTGGAAACAAAGGTAGTTTGGCAGTTCTGCATAGTAAGCTCTGAGGCATCGCCTTTAAGGCAATAGTATCCTATTGAGCAGCCCCCTGTATTCCTCCCATGTGCTGATTGCTAGTGACTCCCAGGCCAGAGACAGCAGTGCTTCAGGAGACTGCATTGATTACACACCAAAAGCCATGCCTGCAGAAACACAAGTGCAGATGCTGGAAGAGTGGAAAGCACCAGGAGGTACCTCCACACAGGCGAGGGCATGGCCTGAAGCTTCTCATGGCCCTGTGGTAGCAGCTGGTACAGATGCCAAGCCTCAGCTGACACAGCCCCCTCAGCACCTGCTTTAATCAGCTGGGGAAAAAGGCCACATGAGTCTCATAACACATGAGATCTCTCAATAGAGATCTATGCTTTGGGTTCAGTGTCAGACCAACACAGAAGTTAAGTCTGGTATTACAATTAAACACCAGAGAGCAACTCACTCTGAGATTTGAGGACTATAACCTTGCCTTGGCATATGCATTTTCAGATAACCTAGTGGTATTTACCAAAAGAACAGTGTATAGAACTGCCCAACTGCCATTAGCAAAACGTTTTCACTGGGCCAAGATGAAAGATAAAAAGGTGAGAATGAAGACAAAGTTAGTGTCACTGTGTGACTCAGATAAATCAAGGACTGCAATACATTGTAAATTCAGCTGCAACAGTTGGAAGAGAAGAATACCTCTCCTTATACCCTACTGACCTGATGTGATTTAGTTTGGCTATAGTTAAATCCTACTAGAGGCTGAAAGCACCACTAAAACTGTCAGGAGGAAGAACAGTTCAGGGTTCAACTACCTTCTCTAGTACTGGTTTTATCAGAAATATTTTAAAATACAACATGGAAAAATATGAAAGAGATTTAAGCTTCAGTGAATTTGACATATCATTACAAGCAGCTTAATAAGTCTGTCAACTACTACTTGTCTCTTATGAGATGTTGTCAATCAGGCAGATTGCAGACTCAGAATACCACAGAAGCCTTGGCAGCTAGCGAAAACTGAATCCGGGAGAAATGAAGACAGGTGAAGACTATTGCAGCAGTAGAAAAAGGAATGGTTGGGCCCACCAACACTATCAGCCTTCGGGCTTGCAAGAAGCCCATTTATATGCAGGCAGACAAATGTGTGAGACTTAAGATTTACTGGAATATGAATGACCCCAGAGCTATGAAAAGGAATAGAGAAATGATGCCTGCTGGTGCCTTTACATGACTGGGGTCAACCTGAAAACTGGATGAAAATACCACCATTTTAAGATCCTTCAATTTTATGCGACCAGCACAGTCTGCTTCTTCCATTGGTCAGTAGGTGCCGGGTATGAACTGGAGGATGAAGTGGCAACTGCATTTAGATGCAGATGTTCTGTTAGATCTAAATCCTTTAGATTTAGATGTTCTCTTAACAGATTTTAGCCACAGAAGGAAATACAAATCTGTATTGAAAAAATGGTTTATCACATCTGCCGTCATTCCTCTTTTTACTCCATCTTCAATGGAGAAACACCTGACTAAAGCAAAACAGCCTTCCTGGGACATCTCAGTTACAACATATAACCCTCATGGACAAACAGTACTCTGGCAATACACTTCCAGACTTCCCATATCTTTGTAAAGCATCCATATTTCTACTGTGATCCTACATCGGTAATACCTAGTGACAAGAACTTATCCAAGGGGCTTATTCCAAAGGATGACAACAGCAGGAGTTCTCAAGAGAGCATGACCTTTTGACTCCAGTCAGTCCCAGTGTACTGCCCAAAACACAGAGCCAACATTTCCAGATTCCTGTGTGAGGTTGGTACTGACAAACATATCCTATAAATTCAAAAAAGGGCATCTCAAACTGACTTTTATAGAAAAATGTATGAAACATTAGAATATGTGTGACACTTTACAGAATAAGGCAGTCATTTCTTCAGGAGGACAAAAATACGCATAATAAGATAGGGTCATTTATAGTCCAACCCACTGAATCTAAGAGGGTCAGAATAAAAACTGAATGTTACTTCATTTCATGCCGGCTACACATAATATGTCGAAAAGAGACATAAGTTACCTGCATAAATCAATGCTGTAACTGAGACCAGTAAAATACTTTGCCTAGATACTTTCCAGGGTAATCAGCACATGTGTACAAGCAACAATCTGATTGATAAGGTATCATGTGCATGGTGACTATCCAGGAAGTTTTGGGGTGCCAGGAGAACTTATTCCTCTTTTCATCCCCATTCATAAAGTTGTGCCAGCTGCACTCTCAGGTTAAGAACAAGGGGAACTATGTGCAAAAGAGTGAAACAAGCCCAGGCAAACATAGATTAGTACAAGAAAATAATTCATAAACAAGAGGTGGCAGGACTAGGCAGAAGAAAGCTTTGATTTGAAATAGAAAGTCTTACTTTATAATGTACAAATTCTCCTGAAAGAAATCTGGGATCTTTTTACCCTTCTCTGACACAAAAATGAATATTTGTCCTTGAGCTGCTGTCTTAACCAACTAAGAATTCCTCTAAGACAAAGCAAAATGAAAGCAGGGAGAGAAAGAACACAGAGATGGTGTCTGGCATGAGGAAAGTTTACTTGTAGAGATAAGTAGCATAGCAAACCCACCAAGCAAGAGTGTAGAGGACTATATTCCTTCATAACAGTTTAATACTTTCAATAGTGGCTACTAATCATGTTTCACACTTATTAATTTAATATTTCATTAAGCCCTATTTCTATAATTTATTGAAAGGGAAGTGATAATGCCTGAATGCCTGTACTGGGAAGGAATTCTGTACATAATATTCTGTCAAATTAAACCTCAGTAACTTTATGAACTATGAGCTGTCAGACACTTTTTCATCTGCTACTGAACATACGTAGAAATAGAAGCTATAATTAAGAAAACACATGTCCTTTGTTGGCTTCATCTGAAGCAGAGATAATTTCTAAAAAGCAGCCTGTAGTTAAGGCAGTATTCTGGTTCCCTCTACAGGTGAGCTTTTGCACTAGTCCTTTTCAAAACAGAACTGAATTTTAGGCTTTAAATGGCTGCAACTATTTAGAACTATTATTAACATGATTAGAAATCATGAGCAGAACTGTTCTGGGGAAAAAAATATTAACTAAGTACAACCTTCTTCCATGCAGTACACTGTATTATAATGCCATATATAACGCATAAACTATTTTGCAAAAGAAACCCCCACCTCCCAAAAAAACAAGGAAGAGATGGGAAAACCACCTGCTTCTTCAACTGTTCTTTCAAGGAGCTGTGAGATAAACAGCGTAAAATAAGAAATAAGCAGCAACGTAGTAAAAGGTATCTTTCTACTTCTACGTCGAGGAAGGCACTCAATAAGCTGAGGAGCACAGAGGAGGTTCAGCACAGATGCTGTTGGAGCTCTATCCCAAGCAGGCTGGCACTGGGGCTTCAACACTGCTGGCTTTCAGGAAAGGCGTACCTTACCTCTGTCACATGGTCTGAGTCCTGGCACAGCTTGAGGCTGTGCATGCTTTTCTCAGATGTGGCAGACTGGCAAGGAAAGCCTTCTTAGCCCTCACTCTCAGGGATCACTCCAAGCCCTGTGTGACATGCAGAAGCACAGCAGTAGCAGTGTTCTCACATTCCTGATGATCATCACTTTAAATGGGAGGACAAGTAAATGTCTCTAAAATAGAACAAGCCAGCAAGGATCTCAGAGTATGATTCTGAGGGCAGAAAAAATATTTTAGTAAGCCAACGCCTGCTTTTCTTGTCTTGTTGATGTCGCAGGTTCCCTGCCAGGAGTTTACAGTCAGAGAGATATTAGTGAATGAGAGGTAAACAGTGGTGTAGAGTACTAAGCTACTGCATCACCACAAGCAAAAAAGATGATTACAGAGATGACAGAAAGGGAGGAACAGGACAGGATGAATCAAGTAGATGGACCAGTAAAGTGCAAAACATTGCCTTTTTCATCAAGTGAGGCTTGTTATATTCCCTCCTCCTCCTTCAGGATTACTGCTCCAGGGCTAGAAAAGAGCTGAGCTCCGCAAGAATTTGAGTTACTCTGCCCAGTTCTCCTCAGAGACACTAACAGACAATTACAGCTTCTGGCAGTGGTTTGACATGAAACTGCACATGGTATCATGTAACACTGAATATTTAAGTGTAGTATGGATAACACTGGCATGAGGACAAACAGCACATTCCACTGGCATTTGCCTCTGCTGACTTACTTATCAGGTTCCCAGTGCTTCAGTGTTATTCTTGCCGTTAAACATCCAGATTTTAATAGTAGTATGTAGAAGTCCTCCTTGGAATTGGAACAAAATTTTGATAGATCTCTACAAACAAAAGCTCCCTTACTGGGCTTAACATTAACTAAGCATTCCTTTAGAACTGATGCCAGCTGCCTTCTCAGAAACTACCGCATCTTTTCCAAGGATATTAAAGCCATGATTTCTACTAACTTCTGCACTCTAGAATTCTTTTTTAATAAAGCAACGGTGAAACTCTAGTAAAAGTGTAATTTATTTTAAAGTGACTAGATGTAAGTTAATACATTTACATGGTATTTTTGCTACAGCATCAAAGCTCCCTCTACCCGCTGTCTGCTATACTACACAGACACGTGAAACTACATTATAAGAACATCAAGACCACAAGGTCAAGCACGCAAAAGCTAAGACTACAAAGAACTAAGACTGTATGTGCAATTTCAGCTGATGGTTTCATCTCTTTTTACATAATGATATAGCATTTTCCCCATGAAATTATCCTGTGCATTTCAGTGCACAACGGCAAGTGCTCTCAAGGGACAAAACTCAGCTGAAGAGCTGAGTTATTTATTATCTGCAACATTATCCAGATTGTAGAAGGACACATGATTATTCAGTAGGTTTATACTTTCCCGTTTATTTTCCTCTTCAAACCTGAATTTTCTATCATCTCAACACAGCTTCTCATGCAAAAATACTTTAGTCCAAAATTTGCTCCTGAGTTCTTCCCAGCAAGTGGGAAAGGGAATATATATTTGGTTGTTCCTGGAAACCTTTGACACACAGGAGAGAGGCAGCTGCCTACCTTTTAAGGGAAGAAATACTGAGGTCCATTTCAAGAGGCACTTGAAAATTTTGGTTCTGTACAGGTAGTGGAGAGTCATCGTGACATGATTTCAATGATTTCCATCAGGTAAAACTTCACAGATAGAGTGAGTTCCTGAGATGGAACTGTTTTTACCTAAACAGCAGTCACATATATTTTCTTCTGAATAGTCAGGTGCTAACCTACAAAGATAACTAACCTCAATTTCCTTTCCACATAAACATGGTGATGGTCAGAAATGGTGCCCCAAAGCATCTGCTCTTTATAACCAAGACAGGCCTACTGGATGAATGTTCACTGTGAGATACTGGGATTGCTGTAAAACTGTTGAGAATTACCTGTCCCATCTGTGAAGGATCCTTGCTCCTTATTGCTGTTTCCTTTTTTTTTGGTACAATAAAATTTCTTATGCAAGGCCATTACTGGTTTGTGACAATAACTCCATTTGAAGAGCATATTTAAAACCCTCTTTTTTTATTCAGTAATCAAAATACATAAAAATTCAGGTTAGTATGTTGTTCTACTCTGAAAGAATGCTTTGATTTGCTACCTTTTTCCTGTAGAGAAATTAATGGGGGAAAAATGCCAACAAATCTGCCTCAAACTATCCACAGGCAAGCAATCTAGAGAAAAACAATGGGCTCTTCACTACTTCAAAAAAAAGATAATATGTATTACTGTGCTTGAGAAGTCAAGTTGTTTAGATCTAGATTTACATAAAAGAACTGCAGAAGCTGCTGACAGCTCCTTCATCTTTTGAGAATTATGGGAAACATTTGTAAGTACACTGAATGTTGAAAATAATGAGTGTATAGCAGTCGCCCAGAAAAAAAAATGCAAACAATGGTAACAGCTCTCCAGCACCAGGACTTTTATTCAAGAAACTAATGCATTTCATATCAAACATTTTTCCTCCTCTTAAAGGAAAAAAAAAAAGCTTAGGGCTATAGCTGCAGCAACAAAATACAGCAATGCTGAAAAGCAGTCTTACAAGAAAGTAAAACTGGGTTAATCCTTACAGCCATTAAACCATGCGGTGATTTGACATAGATACAGAAACAACATTATTAGGAAAATCCTGGACTGAATCTGCAGAGAGTTAATCCCACCATTCTCTTTAATTTCAATGAAGAAGAAAGCTCTAAGTCTGTATGTAATAACATTTTTTGAGCGACATCATACTCCTTTTGAGACTTCTCTGCATAGCAATGTCAGTGTTATTTTCTAATTGTAATATATTTCATATATAGATGCTATACAAGAAAGGATGTCATGGAATATGAAGTACCCGTACCACTGTTTGTTCATACTCCACTGCTGAAGTAACTTCAATTTAGACCTTAGCACTTAAGGTGATGAATGAATTTCATGTACTTTAACACAGCAGTCAGGGGCTCAACAGGCTGACCAACTGTAACTGGTAAAGACCTTCATTTGTGCCTAGCACACTGTGTTGCAGAAATTCTTATAGTGCAAAACCTGCTTATAAAGAAGTGTATAAAAAAAATTGAAAATAACAACAAATATGGTGGTGATGAAAAACTGGCTGTGTTTACACATCACCATCTGCAAGCCAAAGATTAACTGAAGTCAGGCTAAGGAGGTATGGAACAGGATTTCAGTCTGCACTGGGAGTACTCATTTGCAAAGAGACCAAACAAGAGACAACACCTCTCTAAGAAAACTCAAGCATAATTGTGAGCACTTCAAATCTAAGAGATCCTTTTGCAACCTCTATACAACCCTACAATGCTAGAGTGCCTTGTAGTCTAAAACAAAGAAAAATGTGCCCCTCTGGAAAATCAGTGTGTGTTGTGAAAGAGTGACAGAGAAGGATGAAATAAATGAAAGTAATATTTTGTGAGATTGAAAAGTCTAAACTGCAGAAGGTCTTTGCAAACTAGAAAAACATGCATCTGGTTAAGAACTGCCATGTTCCTCATGATCTTACGCTCAGGTGGATGAAATAAAAGCAGCTCTTTCAGAGAATAAATGAGGGAGGCAGAAGCTCTTTTTATGTCCTGTACAAAGACTTGTTCCTTCCTTTCCTTACTTCTGCTCCCAGGCAGCTGTCCTACACTGTCTTTCTCCAGCACAGTAGAATGTGCTGTAGATGTTCTCCAACTTCCCTGTAGAAAATTCATGGGGAACAGGATTAATACTGTCTCTGAACTTAAAGGAATACTAGGTGCATACGTGAGCATGCCAACAAATACTAACCTCTTGTATATTTAAGTGCTGCTAGTGTACTGAGCTTCTACAGGTCACACACATAAAAAACACAAACCACTTTTTCCACCATCCTGCTCCTGACAAGAAAGTTAGCTGGTCTTCTCACCTATCCATATCTGCAAATATAGTGACACTATTTATCTATACATCTATTTCCACATATGTACAGAACTTAAAGCTATAATCACTCAGTTGGAATGTTAAATATAGGATGCAATAAAGGAGTAAAAAATACATTCTTGACTTGCACAAGATGTGATCAAACATGTGAAAAGGCCTTCCAGCTATGACTGACTAAGTAGCGGGTGGAGGTTTGTGAAGCTGAAAGGCTGCTGGCTGGAAGGAGTAAGTCTTCTTCAACACTGGCCAGCAAGGACTGGGAATTGGCTGCTATTCTGTCAAAATGCCAGTTATATCCTGGTTGTTTTCCAGCTATCCTACTGGGGGAAAAAAAAAAAAGAAAAAATGGAGAGAGAAGAAAAAATAAGGAAGTCTTACATTTATGGTTTTTATTATGATTTTGCTCCACAGGAATCCCCTGGTCATCTTGACAGAAGAGAGAACCAGTTACCTTTATTTGACCCTAGCAAAAGGGAACATCTCTTTCTCATTTCATTTTACCTTTTCAAATGAATTTATTTATTTATTTAAATGTAGGCCATGCCAAAAGGAAAAAGGATATCTCACTTGACTCCCAGATGGAGAATACTTCCAGAAAAAGCCAGTTCCCTGGTGAGAACAGGAGAAAGAGGAATACATTAATTTTAAACTGACCTGATTTTTCTAACAGGCATATGACTCCTTGTTTTAAACACAGTTCACATGAACTGCCTGCACGAAGCTGGAAAAACTTGTAATTTAATTAGCTCAGACGTGGCATCTTCAGAGAACTTTACTGAGACTTTTACAAGATAAAGCTCCTCAAAAATGGCAGATGCAGCAGACAGCTAGTGTAATTCACCTGAGCTCTGCTACGCTACCACCTATTTCTTGCAGGACTCAGAATTGCTAAATAGTAACCTGTCACCTCCCAATGGATTCCAGTCTTTCGCAGTAGGTGTGCCACTAATAGCCCCTCAAGTAATTTATAGAGATCTGTGTGAACAATCCTCTAAGCCTAGGTCTTATTTTAAGGGAAATGCCTTTTATTTTTGGGGGGTTTTTTGTGGTTTCTTTTTTCTTTAATAGTATATGTCTTGATCTCTTGGAAGAGCCAGACCTTCTGCTTCTCTTTTTCTTGTTTCACTACATCAGTCTGCTTTTCATCAGTCAGCTTCCTACATTTCAAACCTTGCTCTCAAACTGAGAAGTCTTAGGAGACAGAGCAGGGGGGCTGGTTATTATATAATGGCATTCAGCTAGGAATGAACAATGCAAAGGACCAGCTAATCTGTGATGTCTGAGGTTGCAAAGGAAGCCAACTCCATCGAGAAAGTGCAAGGCCATGGGCGTAGACTTCTCCAGACACTCATATTCAACTTGCTTGGATGCTGGTTCCAAAACCTTGCAGGATAGCTTTGTTCTAAACTCAAATGTATAAATCCTGGGTTGAGTTTTTTTGTTTTGTTCCCCCCCCCAAATAGTTACAAATTACTTATCATGAAATTAAATGTAGAAACTTAACACATAACAAAGTTTTAGAGCATATTGTAGTGTCCACTTATGTCATGGTCTTACAGTAGTCTGTAAAGCTTTGAAGCAAGATGCCTTTTTTCTTTTAATTTGAGTCAAAGACTCAAATATTTCTGATGAGCTGCAAATAGGTAACCAAATAATACTTAGCATGACAAAAAACACTGTATTTTCCAGAACATTAACTTTATATTGAAATAAAAGAGCTCCATGCTTTTGCTTCTGCATGGCAATCAACTTGAGCCCAGAAGAACAAACTGGAACCACATTTAAGTCTACTTTTTCCTGCTGGCTTTATAGCTTCCCCATGTTTTCTGTACATTACACGTTTTCTCTCTTTTGCTCTCAGCATTTAGTCTCTCTCCTTCAGGCATTCTGTAATTCTGCCAGCCAAAGAGCTTTGCTTTTAATAAGTAGATCTGCCAACTTAAACACCAGTCTCCTAAGGCAATCAAATAATGAAAGACACAGGTATGTACTTGCACATAATCTGTCAAATACCTCTCTAGCCCACTACAAATGATTTTTGCAATCTGGGGTTTTCATACGAGTACTCATTCATATATAGCTTTCAAAGATCAAATGCCATGGTTCTTCTGAGTTCTGTGTCTTGTTTGTACATTCAAAATCAATGACCCTGCAACTTCCATATCAGTATTCAGAGGATACCAAAAATTAAAAACCTAAACCCGAAAAATTTGTGCAGATAAGTTCATATGGAGTAAGTATGGCCTTCAATTTCTCCAGTTTGGCATTGGGCTCTGATGCAAGACAGCACAGATTCCTCTATGGCAGAACACTTCCCATGATTCTAGAGTGTCTGGAAAGTTAATGAATAACCATTCCAGGTGTCAAGGATATTTTTCATAGCTCCCCCTTTACTCATCTATTATCCACACTGAAGCTATCTTGACTTTCACATTCTAAACCAGTGTTTCCCAAAAAAGGAATCTAGAGTATGATGCTAGCAACAGAGTAATCCAGGAAAAACTTTGCACTTTGTCATAGTAGGATGAAATTGCACTGCCACACCTCTTGATTAAGTAAGGTTGCAGTTTACTGCATGGCAGAATAAAGATAGGAGGAAAAGCATCTTTCAAGTAAGCAAGTTATTGATTGGTATTAGAACAGTAACATATACGTAATGTCATCATTTGCAAAAATTCCTGCATTGTGAATCACAGCTATGATACAGTAAAAAACTCCAAAACTATTAGAGATGCAGCATAAAAACCTAAAGCAATAGGTACTTAAAACATGTGCATGTCACTGAACTGTGTGTTGCACTGAAGTGCAAGACATCCTTAACATGTACAACAAAGTACTGAGAACTTGAAACTTTGGATTTGCAGAATCGGGAAACAAGTAAGCCAACACTAAATTATGTCACCACATCAGTTGAATCTGTTCTTTCACATACTAGTAATTTTTTTTTTATTTTGATCTTCATATTTGTATTCCAGCTTGTGCAGGCAGAGGTATGCCAGGAAGATTTGTTCTGCAATGAACTGTCTTGGACATCCAGTATGCAGTAACTGAACCTACCTGTGGGGTGAGCAAACGGTACTTGCTCCTTGTGACAAATAAAGCCCTACAGAGTCAAACCTAATGCAGTTCTGGTTCCTGGTTTTAGTTATCTCAATGAAATATAAGGGTTAGAGTTCTTATAGGTTGTTACTCCCCAGATTCAGCCTTTTGAAGTGTTTTTCCACATCATCTTCCTATGACAAAGAGATTAACCTAAACTATATTAAAGCAGTATTTTTTTAGCTGTCTGTTTGGTCTACCTCATTCTTACAGGAATCATGATAGTACCTTTGCTCACAACAGTGTCCTGAAGAAGACTTAATATTTGTGATTATGAAGTTCTATGAAACTTTTATCAGTCATGACATTGGAAAGAACAGAAGAATCATTAAGAAACCTGTTTCCAGAGAGAAGCCTGAAAGCTATGAAGAACAGGTGGCTTAAGACCACAAACAAAACAAGCTGAAGGAAGCAATTTTAGTTCGGTGAAGACCTCAACAATGAACAAAGAAAGAATAAGTGGGAAAAGGGGTCAAACAACTATGTAATTAAAAACTGTATCTGATGGCATACTCTAAAAGAAGTCGTCCTTACATGTATAAACATGAGTTTTAGATGCAGTTTTGAAATCTTAACAAGATTTTCCTACTGTAGCATGTAATCCATTGTCTATATGCATCAAGGTAGTAAAATTCTGTATTTATTATAAATGTAATAATTTGCTACAATAAGAGATTATAAAATTAAAACTGTCTCTATATCACTTCCTCAGTTATAAGAAACCCCCATTGCCATCACACTAGTTACTCAAAAAGGCATCTCTAAGGAAAAAAATCAGCCCTGCTAAAGTATCTATCAGCATAGAGCAAATTTTTCACATTATCAGTGAAGAGTTCTGAATATAATGGAAGAAAATAATCTCTACACTGTCATCACCAAATACAATTAAATACATGTGTGTGTCCCAAATGAAAACATTTTACTACTAAATTCACAATCTGTACCATATAACGGACATAAAAGAGATAAAAAGTAATGTACATTAAATATTTACTAAATTAAAGAGTTTGGACTAAGTAGTAACATGCTTTAAACTTACCTAGAAGTAATAAGCTTGAAACAGGAATGACAGAGTGAAATTACATGCTCTGCATTAGCCCAGGACCTCAGAAAAGATGATCATAACAGTGTTTGCCTTCCATGTCTTCAAAATTCAGGAAGGACAGTCAAATGCTGCTCTTTATATCACTGTTTATGGCACAGTATTTCACGCACATTCATATTCTATGCAATTTGATACACTGGAATCTCTTTCGAACAGAGCTAGGATTTGTGTTTCCAACCCTAAAGACAATGGGGAATTTTGCCTGAGAGAAGTAAGAGTAAGAACTGTGGGATTTGTCCCAGTGCTGCTAAACCTTGACTATAGGTCTGATCCTGTTCCTTCTGAAGTCAAAATGGATTTTGCCACCATTTTAAGGGGAAGCAGAATAGTAACCTTCTGCTTCTTGTGTGAACAAATCCTCCAAGAAAAAAAAATAAATTTTCAAGACATCAGTACTTTAAAATAATTTCATTTTTAGTTTGCATCCAAAAGGATTTTCAATAAAGCATTTTAATACTCTGTTTAGAAGAGAGCGGTTCACATTAACAAGTGTGGGCATGTTCTGTCTAAACCACCAGATCATTTACCACAGTATTTGACTAACTGACTATTTAGATCAAACAGACAATGAGAAGAAAAAAAAACACAAAACAACCATTCTCATCTTATTGGCGTGTTCTTACTGTGTCATAAAAAAACCCTACATATTTGTCTTAGAGGAAACATCTGGAGAAAAAGTTTAACAGTTAGTAACTGTCTTCCCCTTTTTTGCTAAACTGTACATGCAACTCAGTCCTGCATCTTCAATCACTGTGGAAAGTACCAACAGCCCACTAGCCTTGTCAGCGCAAGTTTTAATAATGGACTTTCAATTCACTAAGAAGCAAGATTTTATGCTAGTGGCTCTGTAACAAACATTGTTCAACCAGTGATTTAATATAACCCTCAAGAAGTGTCCTGTTAATAAAGAGACTATGAAAATCTATAATTTCTTGTAGGGGGCTGCAGCTTACACAGGCTACCAGAAAGGTTTTGGAGTTATCAGCATGAAGTTTAGCGCAAGAGGAAGTCAGAAAAACATGAAAATGGTGGGGAATTGGTGCTATTCTTTCAACTACGAGTAGTAAGTCATAAATACAGCAAAGACAATTCAAACATTCATTCCTCTGTGCCCTTCAGAACTCCTCACTTGGTGAAAAGAGGCCCTTTATTTTCAGATATTTCAGATGAAGTTTTTGATACTTGCTGTTTTGAATATCTGTTCCTTAGAATTTTATCTATTGACTAGGCCAGATTGCAAGGATCACTAAAAAACTTGTTATGCTTTGAATTGGCTTGGACTGGAACAAAAGTCCTCCCTAAATCTTTCTCTTCCCAAGAAAATTGCTTATCTAGGCCACTGACTAGCTACACTATTCTGGCTGCAGAACAATGCAGTAGATTTGAACTGGCCAGAATATATTCTAAACTATACTTAAACATCTGTACAGATTTGACTCCAAAGTACCCAAAATAACTTGCTTCAAAATGTCAAAGGATGACATTTGCTTATGTTTCTCTCAAGGAAATGGCTACATTTTAAGCAGTGCAAATATTATCAAACCAAAAATGAAAGACTATATTACAGTATGAGGCACAAAGCCTGGTAAGCCAAGAGTGTCCTTTTTCAGAGAAGCTCTCAGAGGGCATCAACCCCTCACAGAAGACCCATGCATCAGCAGAGACAAGAAGACTAAGAGAGTAGATCATACCTCGCTGCACCCCATGGTGCCCTGGCACCTCACAACTCTCCGCAGACCATGTCAGGGCAAATGCTTCTCAAGTGTGTGACAGTCAAGGAGAAAAGTCTAGGAGAAAAGCGGGGAACGATGGAGTGTTTTGCCATGGCCTCTCTCGGTCCTCACCTGTGCCAAGCACTTGTGTCTTGGCAAGGAAACAATTCAAGGGTGAGGTCATAAACACAACAGACATTTTCATATCCCCATCCAAACACAGCACATGAACACTTGCAAATTAGCAGTAGAGAACTGGAATGTTTGGTCACAGAATTGAACATGTGCAAGTAGGAAAAGAACTGTGAATTTTTTCCCTTTAACTGCTTATTTCTGGAATGTTCCTGGATAGAAAGATAATGAAACCAGACACAGCTGTGCAGTCTTATCTACCACAATGAATAATTAGTGGTTTCTTTCATTAATTCCCTAATTTATGTGCTTTCCTCTACGTCCAGCCAAAAACAGCTTATGAAGAGGGTTTGGAAATAAAAAGGTAACCTCACAAACTAAAAGCTTTCCCTTTGAGACAGACTGCTGGAGAAGCCATAACATGCTTTGAAATATAGATTTGCAGTGTACCATTCAAAATTTTCTTTGCCAAGAATAATCCTCCGTGTTTATCTGCTACCAATCTTGTACAAGTAGGAAGAGATCTTGGAAGAAACAGGTGATGGCACTAGAGTTTTTTCTCTAACCCCAACAAATAAATTCCACTGTTATATTTGTAAACAAGAATACAAATCTGGTGCAGCCATGCTTCCTGGGAAGTGCATTCCCTCCTCAGACTACAGATACCAGGCTGCGCTACTCCTCCTTCCCAGTTAGTGAGCAGGAGGCTGTGGCACAGGAATTTCCAGCATGCTGCATCCAACAAATCTAACCCCACAGGGGAGAAACAGCAAGGTAGAGACTCCTTGAATTACACCAATCTAATGTGTTTGACTGGAATAGTTTAGCATTTGGCCAGTTTCTTTACCTTTTTAAGTGTGGATCCCTTTTACAATGAAGCATCAAAGCTTTCAAGGAAAGCAGAGTTAACTTTGGTTTTCTACCATCTAAGTACCAAAAAAAAAAAAAAAGCTTCTGCAGGAGCATCTTCCCATCCCAGACGCCACCAAGTGATTTACCAGCACAGAGGGAAACTGCCATGTTCAGACCTAACAAAGGTGGATTTCACTTCTTGTGCTCAACATCTACAATATCCAGTGAAGAAATTATCTCAGACATTCACTTCTGGGAAATGTTCTAACAAAGAAAATTATGATAAGCATATACACACAGACCTGGTGGATTATATGAGCAAATTTTCTGACAGCTAACTGAACTGTTAAATACCTTTTTCATCATTCATATCATAGTTTACATAGTAGTGTTGAAGTACAAGATAGTGTTAAAAGATACTTTTAAGGGCAGAAAGCGTATGCAATTACATCTTTCCTTGGCTCAGGGCAATAGTGTGTTTTTGAAACTATGCCTGGAAGACCTTGGTTATAGATCCTTATTACCCGAAAAGCTGTCAGCTTAAATAATACGGGTTTATGCTGTCTAACTATAAAGCGGACCAGCATGTAAAATAAAGAATGGTATTCAGGTGCTATTCTTGTGGACTGCTGCACAACGACTGAACAAAAAGCAGTCAAATTAGTACAGAGTTACACCTGCTAACACTTTACAGAAAGAATTCAGGCAATGCCCAAATAAACAAACAAAAAAACCCAACACAAAATCAAAACAACAAAAAACCACAACACAACTCTCTTCTATTAATGAATCCACCACGAAATAGGATTGCATTTTAGACATATATGAACAAAACTTAGCAACTATTAACCACAGTTATTACTTTTTTTAAAGCCAAAACTTCTCTGTAAGTTCTCCTAAAGTATTTAGATTCTCACAAAAGTATTCCCAGGACTTAAAATCCTTCACCAGTTAAAATAAGTATGTCTTTAATATCATGTAGTTCCCTTTGTGATTCTTAGCTATGAAAATAAAGCAGTTCTTTGTATTGTAGCCTTCAGATTGATTTCATGGATGCTTACCATGTAAAGCAGCTTTGGAGCAAGATGCAGATTTGAAAGAGTGTACAGCCAGCTGCAGTTACAAACCTGTGTTCTTTCACACAAGAAAATCTGGATACACATATGGCATCACACCATTATTTAAGTGGGCATGGTTATTTGCTTGGGGTGCTGAATGATCCGTTCTTGGCAAACACTTAGCACCACTGTATTGCTGAAACTCACAAACTGATGTTATCATATGCAAGCCTAAGTAAGAACTATTTGCTAACTATTTGCTAGTAGGGTTTTTTTCAGATGTTCCTGGATCACAGCTATAGGAACAGATCAAGATGATTCCAAGGGAGAGGAGCAAGCTACTTTACCTTTGCCATGCTTTATATCCGCCCCGGGAGCTTTCATGTCAGCACAAGGTATTAACAAGACTAAATCACTATTACAGAAGGCTAAAAAAAGGTAAGCAAAGTCATTCAACATAATGCCACTGCTGTAACTATAGAAAGGCATATTAAAATTGGCATGATACAAAACAGACAAATATTTCTCATAGCATCAAAATAGGGCTGTCTTATTCTTTCAGTTTCTTAAAGCAAAATGTGTAACAAAAGGCACCTTTTTTTAGACTAATTGATATTGTTGGGAAAAAAAGATGCATTTCAGCCACAAAAGCCTTCTCAGGCTGAGGTCACCTTTGAGGGTCAAAAGGGGGTTCTGTGTGCCCCTAGTGATATATTTGTCCCAGAAATATCAATTGGTCAAATAAAGTATTATTTTCAAGAGCTCTCTCTCTCACTTTTATTTTTATCCTGTGACGATTAAAACACAACATGGAAGACACTGGTTTTGAAAGTCCTTCCTCCCTCTTGCTTCCTTCCTCCTCTACCAGCAGGTGGGGCCACGCATCAACCATGAACTCGTTCAGGTCAACGGTTCATAAGCAATTTGTACCAGTACTTGCAATCCTATCCCTGTGCATCCTGTGCTGCTTACAAAAGCTTTTTTAGTTACTATCATCATGGTACTATCACTTTGAAAAAATGCTCTGTCTCACTTCAATGCAGCTTGCAAAAATCTTTGTTATCGTCAGTGTTAAAGCAGCTGATGAGAACCCTGTTTTCAGATGCATGCACTCATCTGGCAGCTAGAAATTTGCCTACAGATACGACCACAAGTCTATGGCAGGAACTTGCCCCATTTCTCAGTGCAAGTCTAAATCAATCAATGTGAAAATTCATGATTGCAAGGCAGTTCTGACAACTGAAGCAGAGCAAAGACTTATGCTCAAACTATTTCAAAAAAGGATGAGTTCAAGGACTCTGGCTTAAATGGCATATATATTTACCATTTGTATTTGCCACAAGACAGTGACTCATCACTTCACCCCATAATTTCCTTTTTCCATTTGCCTAAGTCAGGAGAGAGGATGACTGTTTTCTTCCCAATAGAGGCTTCAGGTTTGCTGCATTCCACTCTCTCTTATGTCTCCCAATACACAAATGTAAATAATTTTCACAAATGTAATTGCTCTGCTGCCTTTATAGCAAAATTAAAGAAAAAACCTACAACACATTCAGTTAAAGCATGCTCAAACAGTTTTATGCTCTCCGTTGGTTTGGATCTTTTTCAGACATTGCATAACCTGGCCGCTGGAAGAGTTTCCAAATTTTCTGTGTACATTATCTTTGTCTAATTTGCTGATTTGTATCTGTACTAGGAGAAAAGTGAAAGAAAGTTTGGGTATTTTCTATTAAAAAAAATATAAATCTACTTTATAGTTTTCACCACAAGAAGGAAGAGCTTCAGATTATTTTTAGGCTCAAAACCAGCTGAAAGGGTTGTCAACATAAACAATGCTTTTAAGTTACACAGGAAGTTGTAGGAAGCTCCAAAACATCAAAACTAACAATTATTCATAAAAAGTCCTGGTGTGCCCTTCTGCAATCTGATCTTCATTTCAAAGTGAGAACTTAGCACTCCAAGTTAAATCTGAAAGTATTTCTATTCATCAATCAAAGCTTCATGCTCCAAAGTCTGCTTAAGATCAGCCTTCCCAAACCAGGTAGAGAAATGACAAGGTTTGAATCAACTCTAAATGTATGCAACAGTATCAGATGAGATGAATCAAAGTTCACAAAATGTATCTGGACTTTTTATAGCTTAAGCCCTTTTCATTTGCAAAGAGCTGAGCAAAACCAGGCTAAGTGAGAGGAACCAGACTAACACAGCTTCAAATTAAAAAAAAAAAAAAAAAAAAGAAAACACACAAACAAAAAAAACCCACAAAGCATTTCGGGGGGGAAAAAATCATGTAAAATCTTTACTGCTTCATCTACTACTACATCTTTATTTCATAAACTTACATGTCTCGTGGAAGGAAAAAAGATGAACTTGTGCTGTGTCTCCACTGTTGCAAGTGCCTTGATCCCTCCAGCAGCAACCAGGCACCTTTGCCTGGCGGGAAAGGAAATCTGGGGAGAAGGCAGGTTGGGCCAGCTAGAGCCTCGCACCAGCAAAAGAAATTAAATCTGCCTTGCCACAGCTCTGACATGCACCAGGCCTGAAACTGAAAGGTTCTAGAGACTTCTTGGGGCTTTTGTACCTCCTTTATTTTCATATCTTTTCATATGCAATTTAAAAAAATGCAACAGTCCTAAAATTTCAGTCAGGGAATGCCAATTATTGTCTTAACCAATGATTCTAGAAATTTAAATGGGTCATGAATAAAATAAAATGATGGCAAAAGATTTGACTTAAGTGTTTTAATGTAATGTGAGACCACCAGCAGGGTTTTTTCTTGTTTTCAGATTGGCTTTTAATATTTACGAAATACTATATTCTAATATAAATATTACTGTTTATAAGTAAGATTGATTGCATAAGATGCAGGCCTGATGAGAAGCTCTGCCCATGTTACTAGCCTCATTGACTGCAAAGTCTGTTCAGATGTCTATGATTATTTATGTATGAGTACCCCACGATTGTGAATACTGGCATCATTGTGCCTGAATATTGCAAATTAGATCTAATATGAAACAACAGACATTGATGAGCAATTGATCAAGTTTAAAAAGGCATGGAGAAAAAACATTAAAGAGTATTGAAAATATTAGAAAGTATTTTTTTCAAAAAATTGAAGGAACTTCTATAATTGTGCATATATTTTCTTTGACATCACAAGTTAAGTTTCTGATACTCTCATTCGACATATACACAACAGGAGTACATACAGAACTGACTCTTTACAGAATTAAAGTAGTATATGGATTACAAATAATGAGATACATTTAAGAAGTCTGCTTCCAGTTCATCATTAACTTGTCATTTTAATCCACTGCAGTTTCAATTCATCAAGTAGTGAAAATGTAAACTTGAGTGCTTTTGGTCAAGCAAGCTTCATACTACACATTAATTTATTTGAAATACACTATAAGGGTGTAGAGAGAGCTATCATCCTAGAAAAAAATCTTTTGGCTCACTGCCAATTGCATTTGGCCCATGACATTAGCTGCTGGACAATATTAATTGAACTATTCCCTGCCCCAAATCATAGACACAAAAGTGGTGAAGCCACCTGGAAACCAAACATACATTGCTACATTATTCTCTATCTGAACTGTATTTCTGCCAGCACCTCTGGTCTCACCATAATTTTTGTGGCATTCTGCTAACTTAAAAATGTCATCTTCTTTTTGTTTTTTATAATACTCTTTCCCAAATTTGTTTCTAGGATTCAAAGCAGTCTCTGACTTAGTTCTCTACAGCAAAAAGATCTGTAAAGAAACTGCTTATCACAACTTTTCCTTATTTCTTTTAAGAAAACATACATTATTTTTAAAGTGATTAAACCTGAACTCCAAATAGCTCTTGAACTACTTGGAGTTCAAATTTCAGTGTTTACCCTAATTCTGTTCAGGGGGTCTAATCCCTGATCTTAGGGGATTATGAAGGTGCCTATACTCTTACGTGAAGTTTAAAATCTTAAATTCAAAAGGAGTTATGGGAACTTTGACTTTTTTTTTTTTTAATAAGAAAAAACCCAAGGTTGGATTGCAAGCTGATTCTTAAACATTTTGGAGCATGGCAGGATTATATGTGCAGACTTTGAGATGAAGATCCCCAGGTTGAAGTAGAACATTTTCTTGTTTCCAATTCCCACAGTCCTACGGTATTAAAAATAAACACATTCTATGTAAATATTACTCTGTCTAAAGGCAATAAACCTCACACAGGAGAGATCTAGTCACTAAGGCTTGGGGCACTGCTTCATCCCAAGGAAATAGAAAAGCCGACATATAAGCAGAGCCCCTCAAATCTGCAGCAGAATTTCCCAAAGTAACTCCCAGCAGCCAAAACTCCCATAAATGTCTGTAACAAGCACAGTCCTGGGGCAGGCTTGGAAACGACAAAATTAATAAGAGGACTTTCCAGCACAGTGCTGTAAACAGCAGGACCAAGCAAACATGAGTACAGAAACCAAGGAAGTTACAAAGCATCACTTTTTAAAGCAATAAACCCATCAAAGCCTGGGATGCCGGTTACTTCACCACAGCATGCACATGTAAAGAATGAGACTTTCTTTCCATTCTTTGCTGCTCAAAATGATCTATCAGCATTGAGGTGTCTATCCAAAGAGCCATGTTTATTCTCCAGTTACATACGATGGCAACAGCTATCTCCACAGGTGGTTTAAGAAGAGTCAGTGTTAACCTGATCAGCACACATTAATGTCCAATACAAAGAATGATCAAGGAGATAACAGTTTTTTCTTTCAAAAGCAAATAGTCCATCTTCAAAACTAATCTAAGGAGAGAGAAACCATGAAACGCTAATAACTAGAGGTTAAGAGTTCAAGGATTTAAGACACAGGAAGAGTATAACCTAAAATGTCACTACAGCCTCATCTGCTCTGATAAGCACTGCAGATTTGCCAGCAATGTGTTAGTGCTTAAGAATATTGCTAAATAAACCAGTTCAGCTTCACTCTTTATTAAGTCCCCACCAACCTACAAATGCTTCTGCAAGCTCTCAACTTCATTGCCACATACAATTTTCTATATTCCTATTCTTATCTGTGCTGATTGTCAGCATAGCTGAATATAAACTTAGAGTACGCACAGTCGGATGGAAGTTGATAAACTGATCCTACCACTTTGCAATTGATGCTGCAAACATTTCTATGGAGGCAGAGGGTGATGGTACTAGTCATTATTGTGGTGCAACTGTGAAAATCAGGATCAAATACTACAACTCATATTTCCTACAGCTAGAAACAATGAGAATTTAAGAAATATTAGAAGTTGAAGCAATATAAGCCACTCTAGACTTCTCAAAAGTGAAAGACCAAAGTCTATCCTAAGATAGATTTGGCGTACGCATTGATATGTAAAATCCAACTATCTGAATGTGAGCAGGTAAAGGAGACAAACTCACCTGAAGGAAGGGTGTTCTTGTTTGTTTTGTTTTTTACGCTAAAGTTTTGCCAGTTACAAAAGAGAAGATTTTTTCTTCTATTAACAGAAGATTTCTGATCGAATTCTGAGTTCTGCCTAACATACTGTTGCAGGTGTAGGTTAGAAAGGAACTTAGATTAAACAAAGGAAGTATCTTCCTTTCTTATATAAGGGCTATTTTTTCTACTGCATGCCATACTCCCCCAAAAAATGTTAAATCTGAATTTCTCTTTATTATAATTTCATTGTTGAATTTTAAATATGGGTTCTTACCTTCAACGCCACAGGTAAAGAATGTGTTTTTTGCTGTTAGCAAGAGATCTGTGATATGAACATATTGTTTATTTAGAACTGTTGGAATCACTGAGAACTTTCTCATTAGTGAGTCTGATGAACCACAAAAGGAAACACTTCGACCAGTTTCTTATAAACCTAAAATAAATGCTAAACAGTTCATTTTCCATTTAAATCTTTACAGTGGTGAATTACAAGCATACTTTCCGACCTGTGAGATGTACCTCACAGTAAGTTATTGGTTTCTGTGGTGCCTGAGACAAAGCACACGAAACTAAAAAGACTGTGAGCTAAATATTACTAAGTAGAAACAATTCTTAATTGACTGAAATGAGCCATGCACTAAAAAAAGCTGACCAGCAGGTGTTAATACACATCAATGTACAGTCAGACAAGTCTATGAAACAAAAATATACGAAACCATGGAGGACACACACATTTTCTCAGAACAGTACTAACCTTGTTGCTCACTCTCTGCTTCAGCTTTTGCAGGACCTGGTGCTACTGGAAGAGGCCGAGGAGGACGAGGCTTTGGAGTTGGGGGAGATATTTTTTTTCTTCCAATGTACTCTACATAAGTTCCTGGGAAATCTCCCCTCTCCCCTGTGGTTTCATTAAAGCCATTTAACCAACCAATTTCCTCAGGCTTTGCTTCTTCCCCTTCACTAAATCCAAGTGCTAGTAAGGTACCTTTATTCACAGTTAATATATCTCCCAAGTGCAAGTCAATGTCTTCTTCTCGCTCTTTTTTGTAGTCATATAAAGCTCTATATTGATATCCCTCAGCACTCATCTTGGCAAACGATTTAACATTCAAAAGTGTTATTAAAAGGTCAAAATGCGATTGTTCGGTTATATTTTAATGTACAGAGAAATTCAAGACTTATTAAATGGGATAGTGAAAATGTCTCTTAAGTAACAAAATCCACCAGAGAATCAAGAAGCACCAAGATTTATCATTTCACTGCTGATGTATTTACTGATGTATTTATTCTGAGTCACTGACTGTTGACAAAGTAAGTGTTCCACTATTTCTGCGTGTGGCAATATTCTTCCAATTAGTTCCTTTCCTGGGCTTGCTGGCACTTCTGTGTCTCCACGCGCAAGTTCAGCTGACTCTTGTAGACAGTCACACCTTCTTCAGATGTATTTGCCACAGACTGCCCACATACCTTAAAAATTCTGCCACCAAACTCAGCACACATGCTTTTCCTAGAAAGAGAAGAGAAAACTGATGAAACCACTTCAGATTCTCTTGATGACTGTGAACTTGGGATTCTACTTATGACTTAAGCTTACTGCAACCCTGGCAAGGACTGTGTCCCACAAAAGAGTCCTATGTAACAATAAAATAAAGTGACCTCACAAAAAAATCTCCAGGTAACGTTTACATTTTTGTAAAGGATGTATGTCAAATTACTCAAATCAGATTTGCACTCCTGCAGTCTGAGGCTTCCTTCTCTGTCACTTACGGCAACTGAAGTCTCAGGATGAGAGGGCTAAGCCCTGTAGCTATCCCTGTAGTGCAATATCTAACCTCTCAGCAAGATTTTACATATTATCTGCCTGAAGACAGACAACCACAGCCCTTTTCCACAAAAGGTCAGCCAGGATGGGGGGGGGGGGAGCTCGTGGTAATTAGCATTGACCACTGGGGTATTCATTCTCCTCCTGTTTATGACAAGGATAAGGATGGGCAACAATCTCCATCCCAAAGCATATATTTCAAAATCCTTTGGAAGAAGGGGTCTTTTCATAATCTGTAAAAGAACCGAAAAGTCCAAAATGTTTTTACTTGATGACTACCATATTGCCTTTTTTATTTTTCCAAATGAGGGACTTCCCCTCTCCTTCATCTTCCAGATGATTTTTAATGAGTTTATGGTATAATACTAGAAAAACAATCAGCAACTGAAACAGGCACACCCAGACCACCTAAGCAGCCCTATCAGGAGTAGAGTATCAGGGTGTATGCTTAAATTACACTAAAGGCAAGAGAATACAGGCCTGAACATTTGGCTTAAGGTTGCCCAACCATAAAGTGAAAAGAAAAAATATTACTAAAAAGCAAATCTATTTGGCAAACAATTGCTTAAAGACATACAGAACAGTGAAAGCTTTCTAAATGTTATTTCAACTGTTACTCATTTTTATATACTTAAAAAGACAAGCCCAATCATACTTTAAAATGCTATATTGGAAACCAGAAAGAGTTAACTCCTCAAAGTTGCACGGAAACTCCTAAACTACATCTGAATAAAATACCCAAGGGAGCTGTGTAATACCAGCAGGTAAAATATTGACTTTGTACTACGTACTAAGTGTACAGAAAGCTGATTTTTTTTTGGTGAAACATTCCCTTTTACCTTGTAAAGGGACACCAGTAGACAGGGCTGGAACATCTGACAGCTCTTTTCCACACCACTTTTTCTAATGTCTCAGTCATCAAGTCCTTTGCAATATGACTAGCTGACAAGCTAAGAAGTGTTTATAAGAATGCATATGGGCTTCCTTTGCTAGTGAATGAACCTGATCCCTAATTTGTATGTGGCTCCTCTTCAGTTCATCAGGTCCCTGCCACATGTTGCTCAACATCTCTTGTGACAGAACACGGAAAAAGAATCTTGTTAAATTCTTGAAGAACTTCCTTATCATTCCTTGCAACCAGTTTTTGCTGTAGGAAAGAATTATCTGAGCCTGAATTAGACTTCCCTTTTCAAAAAGCCTGCACACAAGTATTTATTTTAATAACTTGCAAATCTACCCACGTGCATTAGGGATCCAGCTCCCATCAAAATTCTAATTAGAAATTTCTGCAGCCACTTCTGAAAAACCAAACTATGCTGCTTAGCTCATGCTACCAAACACCACAGACCTTACAATTAACGTGAATGGAGTTTCACTGATATTTTGTTTTCCTCTTCTACCAGAGAAAAGCCTGCTGACAAGAACTGAGGAAACAGCACAAATGTCAGTGTATCAATTAAATAGCAGATAAGCCTTTCCAAAAGCGTGGGTTTCTCCCATTTCATGTAGCAAGGCAACAAAACGCACCTACACACTTTAGATTTAAGTGGTGGAACGAATGAAAATGTTTCCAATCAAAACCAACCATGCACATAGCAAAACCTGTTAGAAAATTACCACTTTGACTACTTAAAATATTCTAAAATATTTATTTTCTTTTTAAGAAAGGTTCAACAAGTGCTCTGCTACAACTACTTATTTAACTCTGCCTCTAGGCATTTTGGCAGTCAGTGAAATCTTTTAAACACTGCATAATTGAACTGACTTGACCTATTCCTCTGATCTTTTATTATCAAAAGTATCATAGCAACTTTATGGCCATATATTTAAAATGAGTACTTGTGTTTCCTATGCATCATCTGAAAATACAGAACTGTAAATGTTGTACTAACATAAAAACTGCTTATGACAGTTTTAAAGCCTATTTCAAAAACTCAAAACATGCATCTGATTAGAAAAACTCAATGCAGTTATGGTAGTAAAGTTTCCCTAAATCCAGTTTCCTTGGGGCTCGGAGTTGCAGTACCTGTTCATACTCACTCATCAGCAGTGCCCTCGGTACAGGGCCCCCAGCATCTGACCTCCTGACTGATCTATGGTTCGTGTACCTGGAGACACTCCCAGGGTTGAGTCATTCTGAACTTCTTGAGTTTACCACTTTTTCTATTGCTACTAGGTTTAGGGACAAACTAAGACTCAGACTTCAAGAGTCTTGCAGATAGACCTAGCACAGGACAAACAGTTTTCCACAGCAGCTCAGTAACACTGTAGCATATCCAAAGAGCCCTCTTAGAAAGCTCTGCTAAGATCTGGTATAAACAAATTCCCTTTACTCCAAGTTACATGGCCTCTACACTCAGGCATTTTGACTCAAACTGACTTAAGGTGACAAGTCCTAAAATAAATAGCTTGGAGACCATCTTAAGTAGATTAAAAAACCAAACCAAACACTTCAGGGAAGAAACATTGTTATATTTGAGATGACGTATTACTGGATTTCCATTTGGCTGGTGGAACGGAAAAGGGGGAAGTATTGTAAGAGAATCAAATGTTCATTTGTTTTTTATTTACTAAGAGCTTGTTCCCACTGAAAGATTCCTGAGTTCAGACAGAATTTTGGTCTCTCAGCAGAATGGTTTATCTTGGGCATTTTAATAGTTATAAAATTTAAAATTCAACAGAAACATGCAAGACACTCCTGCAAATTTAAGTGGAAAAGGAAGGGGACATGAAAACTTCCTGTCCGCTATCCCATTCTTCCCGTTAAAAATGATGTCTGGCTTCCACTCCACTGGTACCCAAGCATTTCCTCCCACACAAGCTAGCATTCTTTTGGTGACTGAGTAAAAGAACTTCTACTCTGCATATCCATGTTAATACCGGCCCAACCAGAGGGGTGTGCATGTGTTACTGATACGGCACCCCTACCACAACAAGAAACAAAAATTTTCTTCACCTTTATATTAACATATTCAATAACCATATCTCCTTGTAGTGCCATCTCTCTTGTTCCAAAAATCCCTAGGGAAATAGTGCCTAACAAAAACTTCCCTTTCACTGCAGTATGAGCTTCGTAGACAGAAGAGCAGACCAACATACTTAGGGAGACACTGAAATAATGAGAATTGAAAGGTAAGCGGGGAACTTTGCTTGGAGACTGACTCTTCTCCCCACTAGGTGTCTACACACCTGTGACACACTGCAGTTATCTCTGAAGTAGGATGCTGCCGCTCTCCAAATGGAGATAACCGAGTTAAGTACCACATCGGAACACTATTTTCTGCAAGAAAGTGAGGTCCGTGATGTATCATGAAGTAATACCTTTATACCTCTTACAGTCTTTGAAATAATTATTTTGAGTCTGTGGAGATTCTACCACTGCAGAAGTTCAAAAACGTACACACGGAATAAGTACTGTAGACACTGTAAAGCACATCCCATTCTGAAATATCTCAGACTTTCTAAGGGCTGAAAAGACAGCAGGTGAGCATCAGGACTACTCCAGCAGAATCAATAAAATAATAATGATAATTTTAAAAACTAGGAAAACAGCAGAATTTGAGCTTCCACTCCATTTAAAAGGCCGGCAGGTTAATCACTCCGGAGACCTGCACTGACATGCAGCTCCCGCCGCAGAGCAGCCGCTGTTCCGGGGCCGGAGCTCGGGGGGCGCAGCCCCTCCAAAGGCAGGACAGGGCCGCGCCGAGCGGCGCTGCCCGGCGGCACGGGGACGGTGGCGGAGCCCTCGGCGGAGATCGGAGCACGGGCGGGCAGGACGCCGCTCCCGGCCCAGCGATCTGCACGGACACCCCTCCCACCGCCCCGGGACACAGCCCGGCGGGGACACCCGCCCGGCTCCCCACGGCGACCGCGGGGCCGGAGGTCCCAGGCAGCCCCGCGGTGGCCGCGCCGCGCCCACGGCACAGCACGGCACGGAACAGCCCGGCAGAGCTCGGCACGGCACGGAATAGCACGGAACAGCCCGACACAGCACGGCACGGAATAGCACGGAACAGCCCGACACAGCACGGCACGGAATAGCACGGAACAGCCCGACACAGCACGTCGCCCGCCCTGCTCGCCCAGGAAGAGCTGGGCTGGGGCGCCCCCAGCCGCGGGGGGAGAGGCTGCACTATCCCTGAGGCTCGGTCTCCGCCGCAGCGGGCGGCCTGTCCGAGTCTGCCGCGCCGGAGGGCTCGGCGGCGCCACAGCCCGCCTGCACGGAAGAAAAAGTTGCACGGGGCGGCGGCGGCGCTGCCGCTCGGGCGCTCACAGGCCGGAGCCCGGGTCCGCAGGCGGGTGGTCCCGCACAGCCCCCACCCCGCCCCGCTCCCCTGCCCCGGCAGCCGCCTGCGGGGCAGCGCTCTCTGCGGCGGATGCAGCAGGGCTCGCTTTACCTTAGCGGCATCTACGGCGCCGTCTCCTACTCCGTGCCCTCGCCGGGCAGCAGCAACCGCCCCGCCGCGCCGCTCTCCGCCGTGCGCCCGTTCCGCCGCGGTCCCGAACCACTGCCCCGGCCGCGCACGCCACCGCAGTGCCTCGGCAGCGCCTAGCCCGCCGCCGGCTCTACCCCCGCCCCGCCCCCGGCGCCTCCGCCAACCCGCGCCGCCCCCGCCCCCCGCCCCGCCCGCTGACTGACGGCGGCCGCCGGCTCGGCTCGGCTCGGCTCGGCTCCGCTCCGCTCGGCTCGGTCAAAGACGGCCTCGGCTCACCGGGGCTTGCTTGGCACAGCCCGACCCGCGGGGAACCCGAGGCGCGGTGCGGATCCCTCGGGTTCCCCTCGGCTCTCCTCTGGGGCGAGGGGGCTCCGGGGTCTCCGCCCCCGGGCGCGACGCCCAGTGCTACTGGCAAGGCTCGGGCGCCGCCTCGACCCTGTAGGGCCGGTCTTGGCCAGGAAGTGGTAGCGAGAGGAGCGTGTGTTTCTGCCTAGTTCCTCGTTGGGGATTTTTCTCCTCTTTTTTCCTTCCCTAGCCTCCATCTTGATGTAACGTATCACGTTGGTGGAGCGTGCTCAGAAAGGAACAGCCGCCGTGGGTGCCCGGCAGTGCGCAGGGCAGGGCTGTGCAGCGCCGCGGAACGAGGGCAGCCTCGGCGGGCTGCCTGGGGCTCCCGCCTTGGGACTGCCCGCCCAGGGCCGCTCGGCAGCCAGCACCATCCATCGGGAGCCCCGGGCCTCTCAGGCCCAGGCTGGGTGGAGGTGACAGCTGTCTGCAGCAGCACAGACCACCAGTTGATACTATTGATTACTAGTGCCCAAGTTTGCAAGGCTCCGTGCACCGTGGAATGAAATTGCATATTACCTGCCCCAAGGAGCACACCACCTCCAGTGGATCTATCAGCACGAGGGTGTGGCACAGCACCGCAAGGTTGCAGTAAGACGGTCGTGCTGCAGAGGTATCAACTGCGTTTGGACAGGTCCCTGTTTATATAGTCAATATGAGAACATGTGTTACCATGACTCAGTCATTGTAGGTGTCGCCGTGAAAGAGGAGGAAGCAGTCTACGCAAAGGTACAACACATCCAAGCTAGCAGAGAATGAGTGCAAGGTCAGCTGTGCAAGAAGAAAGGTAAAAGTTCACCGAGACGTGCTGTAAATACAAGTGCCAGGGGTTGACCTGCTTGAAAGCAGCCAAATGACAGATAACTTAGAGCATCAAAAGGGCTTGCTGCAGAGTGTAAGGATCAGGCCTTGAAATACCTTGTGAGAAACCATAGGACTGGTGAAGTAAGACAGTCTGAATTCTTATGATCAAAAGAAGAGTATGCATTGGCTGGGCAGGAGGGAAGAGTCCAACTTGTTTTAATTTGGCATTTAGACATTCTGAAAACGTGAATTAGCTTATGATCTGATCGTGAACAACAGAGAGAAAAAGTGGACCAATTTTACTACAACAGAGTGTTATTAGTTTTTGCCAAGTGCAATAGATCAGTAGGCATGGTTTTCAAATCCTTAGACTTATGGAGATATTTCTCTGGAAAAATGTTCTGAAACAAGAATTTTGATCGTATCAAGTATAGGGGAAAAGTGGGAATCTTTTATTAGTCATAATGCCTTTAAAAGATGCTTTTCACTGGCCTGTTATGCTTTGCAGAGGATTTTGTTGCTCCATTGTGTTCCTAACTTTGCAAGCTTCCAACAGTCACTAGAAGGATGTTTTCTGAGACCCATTAATCATTTCTGCATTGATTCATTAAGATTCAGTTTTCTGCAGGACTGCAGATGGGAGAAGATGGCAGCTCCTAAGGCCTAGGAGGTGACAGCATGCATCTGACCCCACAGGGGTGTAACAGAGCGCTGCAAGGCTGCAGCCTTGGAGTTGCAGGATCCAGTCCCTGGAAAATGGTAAAAATGCCTTCATTAATCTATCTGGCAATCTAAAGACACAGAATGACTTTTAAACTAAACACTTCATTTGGAATAGAGACTGCTCTTTGTATACAAGCAAAAGCATTGCTATAATTTAAATACTAAATAGTAAATCTTTCTGAGGGAAATGGCAGCTCTTGTCTCATATATTTTATATTTTTTTATATGGGATTGAAAATGCAGACGGAAGCAGAATTAAGAAAGACTGTTTCATTTCTTCTGTCCAGACTGCTGTCTCTGGCATCTGCTATTGCTGAAGGCAAAAACAGCATGGATTTTGAAGGGGATTAGACAGACTGGCTGGTTGGAATGCCAGTCCTGGGCAATGGGTATTTAAGGGAACTAAAAACCTCTCGAGTAGTGTTTCCCAACTGGTGAGACTAGACTTGTCCCACAGATGAAATGTCTAGAGTCCATGGCTGTGCTCCCTCCCTGCTGGCACTGTATCCCTCACTGGAAGGAAAAGTCTCCAGGGCAGGTTACAGGACCTCCTTCCTGCGTCCCCTCTGTAGGAGCTGAGCATCTGGGTCTCTGCTTTCTTTACCAGTTTTCTTCCCCAAACTTGACTTTTGATTTCACCTTGAGCACCTCACCCGCTACTTTGTCTGTCAATAAGGAGAGAAAAGGACCTAAAAGAGTGAAAGTAGGCAATAGCTGCGAGTAACTGTTGCACCCCTCGATGGATTTGCTTTCACGCCTGTTTTGACTTCTGTCTCAAGGTTGCTCCAGCTCCCTCACATCCCTTTCCCCACTGACCCCAGCATTATCCCAGTTTCTCCAGGAATGTTTCTTCCTGTGTCTAATCTTGATAGGTGAAAGTTATACCATAATGTTTGCTCTAGGAATTGCAAAGCAGTACACTAGTGTAAAACTTGGCAAGGAGGAGCATGCACAAGTTGAAAAACCTTTTCCTTCTTCTATCGGCTACTTTTCAGGAGATCTTAAGGACTGCATAAAGCTTTTGCATATTAAGTTTACAGTGGGCTTTAATGCAGGTAGATGTGTTTGATTAAGTCTAGGGTTTTTGAGATGGATATTCTCGACCAGTTGAAAGGTTAAGTTGTTGAGGTAGCATGTAAACAGGAGGGATTTTCAAGGCAGCAGTCAGTGGAAAGCAGAAGACAGAAGAGTAAAATCTGGGTAGAGGGCAGGATTATCTGTGTACAAGCCATACACACATGTTTTTGCTAAGACAACTGTAGTCTCCATCTGTCAGGAGACCTTTAGAGCATTTCTGCCATAGGTTGCTTATGGAAATGCAATAAAAAAGTGAGCACGTCTTTTGTTCAGTACTAGTACAAGTTGGATGATTTGAGCCTTTGCATCTTATGTCTGGGTAAACTTTCTGTGGTAAAGATCATGCAGCACTGGAGAGGACCTACCCTGAAACTTCCCTTTCCTCTACAAAAAAAAGTTCAGCTTGATCTTAGAAAGGAAATTTTAAAGTATGGAAACTGAGAGGATCAGAGGATCTATGGGGAAAGCAGAGTTCCCAGAGTATAAGATCTCTTCCACTTTAACTGGCAAACTCCATTTATCTTCTTTACTGGCACATTTCAAGCAGGAAGATTTTATTCTGTTTCTTACAAGATGTGAAGGCAAATCCATTTGTAAAGTAAGATACCTAGATTAGTGAACACTGTTAGGTTAACAGCTGGACTCAATCTTAAAGGTCTTTTCTAACATAAATGATTCTATGATTTTATCAGCACTGAATTTGATTTCTTGGGGTAGCACAGGCAGAGGTGGGAGAGATTGCACAGGGGAGTTTTATTGGAATATACCTTAGATGTGATGAATGCTAATGGCATGTCATTTACTAAATTCAGAAGAGAGTTCTGTGATATGTGACATAATATCATACCATCCTGCAGCAGTGGGGGTTTCAGCCAGCCGATTTGAAGGAAGCAATTGAATCAATACATGCATCCTTTTTTACTTCCAAAGATGAAAATTATTTCATACAGTGTACCTATACTGTTCTACTAGCACACATTGCTAAATGACTCATGTAAAATTCCCAAAGGAATAGGGAGTCAGGAAAACAACAGGAAAAACTGTCCATAGTTATTGTGGACATGAATTAAATGCAAAATAAATAAAATGGAACAGAAGAAGTACAGGCATCAAAGACTGTGAATGGTGATGTTTTCCTGTCGTAGCTAGGACAAAGAAAACATTGCTGTTCAAAAATCTAGCTTTAAGTGTGTTTCAGAAGGCAAAACAGTAGCATGAAAAGCAAGTTCCTTCACTGCTTAAAAGCATTTCTTCATGTAAAGGAGAAGAGTAAGCTAAAAATAAGACAAAAAAATTCAGAAAAGAAAGAAGCAAAACTTGCTATCTCATTAAGAATCAGAGAAGTAAGCCTGACAATCTTCATGTTATAACTGGAAGGATGCTGATTAGCAGCATGCCAGTCATGCTGGGCATTACAATGTGGTTTGATTTGAATTTATTTCATTTCTGTGGGAAGGATAGAATAGTTTGTATTTGGCCAAAACTCTGACATCAGCAATAAATGTTGTTATCTCAGCTAACTGGAAAAATCTCCCTTCATAGACATTTCCAGTGTATGTTTATGTCACGGTTGACATGTGAGGCTGTTTTACATTCCTCAAGATACAAGGTGCCCGAGGAGGTGGTGGAGTCTCCACCACTAAGTGCTTTTAGGAAGGCTAGTCAAACATCTGCCTGGCGGAGACACTGGTTGTTCTGGCTGAGTAGATGGCTGCTGTAGGCCTTCTGTGGTTCTGTAAGTGAACATATGTACAAATTATCATAAGGAGGCACAAACACTGAGAAATTATACTTTCTCTTAATTAAATTTCCCCATCAGAATCAAAGTGGCCCAAAAACCTCCCACCTGATATTTGAAAGCCAGATGACTGCGGTTGTAAAAGCAGAGGACCTTACCTCTGCAATATGATCTGTTAGCAAGGAATTTCTCCAGTTTGCTTTGGATTATATTTTTAGAACACAAAAGTAGTGGAAAATAAGATTTCTGTGTGCTAATCAAAGCCAGAAAATACTTTGTGTTCATGAAATATTTTGCTTAAAATAAAAACCAAACTACTTTTGAAAGCTGACTTTTTATTTAATTTTTTCTCTAGTATCATAATTTTGACTAAATATGAAGATTTACATTTTTTTGAGAAACCTTTTAAAATCCATAAGAATTAAGAAAAATGAATATACAGTATTTTTCTGTGTCTGAAGCACAGCATAATTGATAAAGTAATTTTATAAATATAATATCAGCAAATACAACATCTGTGTTTACCTTTCAACCATGTAAAATTACATAAACAAGGATTCTGCTTTTTATGAAACCTACGAGTAATTCCTCCTCTGCTCTTTCTGTGCTTGTACACTAAATGATAGAAAACTCTAGGTTTGACAGCCATGCAAAACTTACGTCTTCTGTGTAGACAAGTGGTGCAGAGTGAACAGAAATCTTGGAAGTTTTCTTGGGCATTGTAGCACTTGTGCACTGACACCTGTACCAACATCTCAGCTCTGTCTGTCTAAGACTGCTAGGAGTAATAAGACCTCCAATGTATCTAAATTTCCAGGGCCATATGTAGATGGTTTTCCACTCAGCTTTCCTAAAGATATCATTTGTAGTTTTTGGTATTGACATCCGATTACGGGGAAGTTTTCATCCTGCAGAAGTGAACTCGTTCTAAAAAGAGGAAGTTTAATTTATGTTGAGACAATTTAGTAATTTTGTATCAGTTTTTACAGAGTAAGTGTTGCCTGGTTTATTCCAATAACATCAAGGTGGAAGATGTCACATCTTGTTACCAATTGTCTGAGATATCCCGGACCCTTACATCAATTATTCATAGGAGTCACTCATCACAGTACATCTCAAGATGGATACTTGATAGGTGCAACATTCCTTTCTCTGCAAAGTGAATAAGATGCAAGACCAAGCGTTGGAAAGCTTGCCAATTTAGATGTGTTTTTATAGAGCCTGCAAAACTCACTGCGATATGGGCATGAATAATCCAGATTCTGCCAGGCAGGAACATGTGCTGTTGCTCCTACATAAAATGCATCTTAAGTGACATCTCTAACAATTCCAATATTAGGAAGCAAATACAAAATTAGGGCTCATCCTGTGGGGCTAGTAGGAGTTCAGGACCAGAAGAAAAGTGTATTCAGTATCCTTTTGCTGCCTGGACTATGAAAGTAGTTCTTTTTTATTGCAGCAATAAATGAAGGAATCTTTGCTGTTTAAACTGATAGGCCAGAGCTATCATTTTTTAAAAATTTGAGACAAATTTGTAACATGATTCATTAGGTGTATCATTGTATTCTACTGCTAACTAAGGGCTTAGCACCAAAGCTTCTACCTGTTATTGCAATTATTATCACAGAACATGACAGCTGTCATTGTAGCAAGCTCAAAATGGTAATATAGGTGCTGTGACCTGCACCTTAGAAAGTCAGGCTTCCATTAAACTCAGTTAGCTGAGAAGGCTGTGGACATTTATCTTTCACTTTTTCGTGGAAAAATGCATGGCAGCAAATTGTCTTTATTATTCCTACCTACTCCTGTTCCTTGGTAGGCACAGCAAGTAGAAGAGTGTGAGTCCCGCCTTTCAGTTATAGGACAGGATGATTCATCATGGCTCTCCTCAGTCCACATGCATACCAACACATATGCAAATATAATTGATCATTAATTGTGCCTGTCTTCTGAGTAGAGTGTTTGTGTCCTTCTATGGCAACAACATAGTTGCTGTATTACAAGAAGATATGTCTTATTGTAAAAATATTGCAAAACTATTAGATTAATGTCAGTGTAAAACAAGCGATTATATGAATATATATATATAAAATACATATTAGTATTTGGAATGTTTTCTGCTTACATAATCTAAATTTCAACCTAGCCATGCTTGGAGGAAATTAAAAAGGCTGGACTAAATGGCCCTCAGTAGTCCTGTCCAACCTAAATTATTCTGTGAGTCTGTGATTATATGAAATTTGAATTTCTTTTATTTTGACTTGGAATGTAGTAGCATGAATATATTATATATAAGATTTCTATAAGAATATTTATTTGGTATGTACTACTAGGACAACTTTTGAAATTAGATAAAAATAGGATTGACAAGTGCATGTGAACTAATACACTTCAATGCAAACTGAATAGTTGTTTAAAAATTACTTTCTTTGAAAAAAGTGAAAAGAGAGAAAAGAATAATTTTTTTGGGGGGTGGTGGAAATGAAGGTGGCCACTTGAAGGGCTCATATCAAGACAATTGCTTCGGGAATTTGCTAAACTGAAAAACCCAACCAGAGAAGCCCTCAGTTATTAGCAGAAAAAGAAAATGCTATCCTTGGTGTTTGGTTGTCATTTTCATACTATAAGAGAGCCTCAGAATAACAGAATTATTTAATGTTTTTACATGCACCAGAAGTGGTGAAACCTCCTCCCCTTCTGACTTTTATCTGTTAAACCACAAAGAAACTGAGGGAGGGAGAAACCCACACTTTTAAAGTAAGGTTTTGGGGTCTAAGGAAAAGAATGGAAATTCAAAATATCTACCCATTACCCACCAATTTGTACATTGTTCTTGTATGTTTCATATGAGAACAAGTATTTCACTTCTCTGTGACTTAGGATACAAAATGTATTTTGGAATAATAACCTTTACGAAACAGCAAAATTAGCCTAGAATAGAGCCATGTAGTCTCCACGGTGTTTGTTACTGGTGTAGGGGGTGGGTTTGCTTGCTTGGTTGGTTGGTTGGATAGTTGGTTGGTTTTGGATAGGTATAAGTTCAGATGGCAAACAAAAATCAGTGGCAGGTGCAAAGATACCACAATCTCCCTCACATCATGATGAAATTGAGTTATTTTGTCGTAACAACATAACCCCTGGAGCAGGGTTTGGTGTCTCACTGTCTTTCTTAGAGTGCCAGCTGTCTGAAGCAGAAACTATGTTACAAAGTGCAATTTATTCACGCAACTTTCTGCTGAAAAGACATCACTTGATGTGATGCAACTATGGCTTATGGTAGGGTCACCAGCCTCTTAAGCCACAGGACTGCTCTTTGGCCTGTTTTCTGAAGCATCAGTTTTTAAAGTAGAGGAATTTGGGGAACTTGTAGTTCATCGGCTGTGCCATGTCATGAGTCAGATCTCAGAGGGATCTTGTGATAGCCTTGAGGATGTAAGAACTAGCAGAACTCAGTATAGAAATGGATTGAGACAGTATCCAACATAAAAAGTCTTGACTGTGAAACAGAAAAAAACCCTGACTTTTGCGAGTCCTTCCAGAGAGAAAGTCTTAAAAGATGCATAAGATGCCGACGGCTTGAGTTTAGGAAAAACAATGCAAAATGTATAGGCTGTGGGAAAAGAGCAATATGGTGACATGCACTGTAAGACACATCATAGTTAAATGCAGGACAGAAGAATTGCTGCTACAGCAAAACATTTTCTTGGAAGCTGATGAGAGGAAGTGCTATTAAAATAGCATGACATGTTCTGAAACTCTGGCTATTCTTGTATGTGACTGAATTGAATTACTGACAAGGGCATGGACTGTGGGAAAGCAAATCCCCTGTCTCAGATTGTCCTGCAGCACCTACAATCTGGGGTTTTTTTTCTGGAAGGCCAGGAAGCAGAAAATGGGAAGCAGAAAACTGGCCCTCAGAGAGGGCCAGTATCTCTGCAAGGTTGCCCTCTCACAGCCCTAGTACAGCACTCAGAACAGAGGCCTTAAAATACTCATGACTAAAGTGTCACACAGAGAAACTCCAAGCTGAGTGAGCCTATGGTGTGCCTTGCTCAAATTATGTGCCTTAGTGTAGCCACAACTGTGTCTTGAAATGGAAACAAATGGAAGAGGCTGGAGAGCAAAAATGTGGCTAATATAGGTCATATGGAAATTGAGTTACAGTGTGGTAGGTTCACCCATGAAAAAAGTTGTAAGCAGTAGTCCTTGAAGAGCAATTCTGCTTTCAGTAGAGAGAGAGAGAGGGAGGTCTGAGTGAACAGTGTGCATTGTGTTTCATGTGCTGCCTCGTTGTGCTACACTCAGGAGAGCTGGGGAAACACAGGGCCTGTTGAATTCACTGTCAAGTACCTCAGTTCTAAATCACTGAAAATTTTCCCTATGTATTTTTCTCTGTACATGTGGTTGCTAACGGTCTACAAAACATTGGAGAGAATGCTTAGAATAGCATTTCAGTAATAGAGCAGTGAACTGAAAGGAAACCTATTCAAAAGAAAGGTTAAGGAGCTTACAGTCTACAGATAGTCTTTGCTGTGGGCTAGGAGTCCTACCTTATTTCAAGCTGGACAGTATCATGTATTTTGAGTTTTTAAAAGAGCATTGCAATTCTCTGTGATCACACAATAAAATCTTGATTTGCTTCCACTACTTGTAGTGGGAACAGGGACAGGCTTAATAGGTGATGGATCTATGTATCAGTCCAATATAGGAATATAAAAGCTAAAATGGGAATTAAGTAATTTCTGTAAGTCTCGTGAGCTTGTTTTCTGCACAGTGCTATGTTTATACTGTATTGTATTGACACTGCATGGAATCTTAGTGAGCCTTGGCAAGAAAAAGCTGAAGGGAGGCAATTTTTGGAGGTATTCTGAGATAGATTTCCCTTCCCATGAGAGGATTTATTCTGAAGCCTCAGTATTTCATGTCCTCTTTCCATGAAGACAACAGGATGTTCAGTGTGTTGCCCTGACTGTCTCTGTCAAAGGACACCTCCTTGAGATAGCTCATGCCAGTGATAAGGCCAGTGTGATTATAGAAAAAGGAGAAAATTTTCTTCTGCCATAATTTCCAAGTAAGAAGAAAGAGATCTCTTCAGTAGTTTTGCTCCAGGGGTGTCTTCACAGAAACGTATATGATCAATAGCTCTCTTCCTTTTTCCCGTGTGTGCTCATGAAACTTAGGCCTCAGTTAGCAGATCTGCAGCTTTGCCAATTCAACAGTCCTGATGTCTCACCAGCCTTTAATTTTTCTATAATCTGAGCAAAAAATACAGAGTTCTGTGCTTGCAGTCCATTGTGTCCAACTCACCTGGTCACAGCTTGGGTGCTGGAGCCTTCTCATCTGCAGAAGAGGTGAACAAGATCCTGGTGGGTTACTGTGATGGATCACTAACTCAGTCCAATAGGAGCTTGTTGAATGTATAAGAAAGACAAAAATACATTCTCTGGAATTGCTTTAATCATAGAATCATAGATCAGCTGGGTTGGAAAGGACCTCTGAGATCATCAAGTCCAACCCTTGATCCACTACCGCCGTGGTTACTAAGTCCCACATCCAGTCTCATCTTAAAATCCTCCAGGGATGGTGAATCCACCACTTCCCTGGACAGCCCATTCCAATGCCTGATTAACCTTTCTGTAAAGAATTTCTTCCTAATATCCAACCTAAACCTCCCCTGGCAGAGCTTAAGACCATGCCCTCTTGTCTTACTGATAGCTGCCTGGGAGAAGAGACCAACCCCCACCTGGCTACAACCTCCTTTCAGGGAGTTGTAGAGAGTGATGAGGTCTCCCCCGAGCCTCCTCTTCTCCAGGCTAAACAACCCCAGCTCCCTCAGCCTCTCCTCACAGGACTTGTGCTCCAGTCCCTTCACCAGCCTTGTTGCTCTTCTCTGGACCTGCTCCAGCACCTCAATATCCTTCCTGAACTGAGAGGCCCAGAACTGGACACAGTACTCCAGGTGTGGCCTCACCAGCGCTGAGTACAGGGGCAGAGTCACTTCCCTAGACCTGCTGGCCACGCTGTTCCTGATCCAGGCCAGGATGCCATTGGCCTTCTTGGCCACCTGGGCACACTGCTGGCTCATGTTCAGCTTCCTGTCAATCCAGACTCCCAGGTCCCTTTCTGCCTGGCTGCTCTCCAGCCACTCTGTCCCCAGCCTGTAGCGCTGCATGGGGTTGTTGTGGCCAAAGCGCAGGACCCGGCACTTGGCCTTGTTGAACCTCATCCTGTTGGAATCAGCCCAACTCTCCAGTCTGTCCAGGTCCCTCTGCAGAGCCCTCCTGCCTTCCAGCTGATCAACACTCCCCCCCAGTTTAGTGTCATCTGCAAATTTGCTGATGGTAGACTCAATCCCCTCATCCAAATCATCAATAAAGATATTAAACAGAAGTGGACCCAATACTGATCCCTGGGGGACACCACTAGTGACCGGCTGCCAACTGGATGCAGCACCGTTCACCACCACTCTCTAGGCCCAGCCCTCCAGCCAGTTCCTAACCCAGCACAGAGTGCCCCTGTCCAAACTGTGGGCTGCCAGCTTTTTCGTGTTTCAATACAATTTTTAATTCATGGAACTAAAGTTTTAAGAGGAAGCCCTCTGTCATGCTAGAAAATTGCTGGCTGATACTTTGTTTACATATGTTCACTATCTCGCATGATAATTCTCAAAGTTCCTTATAATTTCTGGACCTACTTTACCTGTGTGAAAAGTTATTTTACTCCTTAGAAAATCATTGTCTTATCTAGTCCCACAAAGAAACCAAAACACATAATCCCATGGCCTTGTGTTGATCCCTGTTGAAGCCTCCTTGTGAATTCTCACCTGAGGTGAACCAGCATGTATTTATTTAAGCCATTACTTTATTTATGTATCTGAGTTTATTGCTAGTAAAACAATGCAGACAGATCTGTTTAAAGGATTCCCTTTCTGAAATGTTATGAATTGAAACTGTTAAATATTCTTGACATTATTATTCATCAAGTCAGTAAGTAAGATTTCATGGGATTTTATCATTAGATTACTACAAAGGTTTAAAATAATCACAAATGCATGCATACATATTCCTGTACTCTCCATTGTAAGAGGGAATAAAATACAGTCTTTTATATAAGTTATACAAACACAGAAGTAGTATCCTGAACACTTTGATCAAATTTTATACTACTATGTAGGAAAAAAAATTCTTCAGCAAACCTTTTTTGTATTAAGAGTTTTTTCTATGAAGAATTATTCTCCAAATCTCCCTGGTAAGTACTAATATTGCTGCTAGTAGAATCCACTCTATGTACTTGAGTGCTAACATTTACAGTGCATTTTCTCATTTGTTTATAAACCATGCTCAAATTAGGAATTAACCAAAATAGTTGCTTTTGTAAATGGAGTATAAGAACAGTTAATAATTTATATTTTTCTGATTCCAGTGTGCAAGAATGTGAAAATGAATGACTAATTTGTTGTTGATATGGGAAGGAATTTGAATCTTTTATGAGAACATCTTGGCTGTCAGTATGGTTTTCTCTGAGAAAGAGAGCTGGAATTCTTCAGCGGGCAATATATGAATATTATCTGGGGCAGCGTTGAAAGTAAAACTAATTGAACAAGAACTAGTAACAATCTCCTCTTCTGTATCTAAGACCTTTATCAACCACTTTCTAAGCAAATTGTTAGCCCATATGGAACTGAGTAATATTTCAGACCTGTAACCATTTATTTATTAATTGAACATTAATTTCTTCTGTTATAGAATTCAAAAGTCCATTGTTACAAATAAACCAAGAGAGCAATTTGGCTCCTTATCAATGAATATTCCAAAAAAGGTGGTTTAGTGACCATTACAAGCATCACTGCTACTTTAGTTAGGATTTCAGAGGAGATCGTTGCCTTGTTGCATTCTGGGGCTGTTTCCCTTTGTCCTGCTGTTAGGTTCATGCTTCCATTTAAAGATCACCAGTGTGACTGAAATGCGGACCCAATGACTGTAGGGGCAAATCTATGTTCTGTCCTCACCACTAACGCTTCCTGGTGCAATGCCCTAAGGATATTTTTATGCAGTCTCCATTTTTGTGGGTAGGCAGAATAAAGAAGGAAGCCCTGGTCAGCTCCAACAGTGTCAGCTCTCTGCCAGATGTGCAGTCGAGAACCACTCTTCCTTATGTGTATTTCCAAGAAACAAGTAAAAGCTATTGATTGGATCTAGTATCTATATCACCCAATGAATCACAGCATAGAGAGGCTAATTAATTTAAAACACCTCTCCTCAAAGCCTTTTGGTACTACTGTTGATGATATAGTGGTCAGTAAAGAAATACAGGGAACAGTAAAGAAGTCTTCCTAGCAAAAACCAAGAAAAATGACATGATTTGCCCCTCAAACACATGCACACTAACCCACACTACTTTATCACTTTCACACTCTGCCATTTTCGTGATCAGATTCTCCCCCTGCGTGAGCCACTCTTTTGTTCGGACAAGGAGGTGAAATGACTAAATGTGCTGCTAAACCCTTGGACAGTCTAAGAAAGGTGGTCATTATTGTTAGGCAGAAACAGTGACTTAAGACCCCTTTCTAAGCCATTTTCTTCGGTGTGTGCTCTAGCTGATGTCTCTCTGTTCTTCTCTTTCACGTCACTGATTACTAAAACCTCAAGACACTCATTTTACTTTACAATTCCTGCCCCAAGAAGAGGATACCTTTCTTTGTTCTTACATACCACATAAGATTAGAATACTTCTGTCCTTGCAAACCTTCTGAATGATATTGTAGTATAAATAAACAATAAATGTTACCTTAGCTAGCCACCGGACTAACTCCAGTAGCTGAGGCAGATTTCCCTTCTTTTCATCTTTTGCATCCCTAGTATAGCGACAAAATCCAGACTTTGCAGATTCCCAGATGTAGTGATTCATAAAAACCAATTTCTTTCTTCTTCTCATTATAGTTGTCTTCTTTTGTCCAGGTGAGGCAAGGGCAGGAATAGATATGAGTGTGTTTGGACCAAGGAAAGCAAAGGCAAAGTAAAGGAAATGGAAAACAGGTTTAACATCTTTATGTGACTCTAAGTTGCCTTGAAAGAAATTTTTCTCAGGGTCTTGAGTTATTGTTTTTCTTGGTTTTAGCCTTCATGTTTTCTTTGAGGTAGCTTGACATGGTGGGTTGACCTTGTCTGCACACCAGGCACCCACCAAGCCACTCTACCACTCCTCCTTAAGGATGGAATTTATTGGGTTTTCATGGCCAGGTTTTGGTAGTGGGGGGAGCTACAGGTGTGGCTTCTATGAGAAGCTGCCAGAAGCTTCACCCATGTCCTGCAGATCCAGTGCCAGGTGGCTCCAGAATGGACTTGGTGCTGGCTAAGCCTAGCCAGTCAGAAATTGTAAGTAATGCCTCTGAAGGAAAAAAAAAGTTATGGGGCAGATGTAATTGTTCTCAGAGAAGAGCAGAGTGAGAATATGTGAGAGGAATGACTATGGAGACACCAATGTCAGTGGAGAAGGAGGGGGAGGAGGTGCTCCAGGTGCCGGAGCTGAGGTTCCCCTGCAGCCCATGGTGAAGACAATGGTGAGACAGTTGTGCCCCTGCAGCCTATGGAGGTCCATAGGGGTGAACAGATCCACCTCCAGCCCGTGGAGAAGCTCCACACTGGAGCAGGTGGATGCCCAAAGGAGGCTATGACCCCCTGAGAAGCTTGCACTGGAACAGGCTCCTGGCAGACACCTGCAGAGCCATGGAGAGAGGAGCCCAGGCTGGAGGAGGTTTCCTGGTAAGACTTGTGACCTGCTATAGGGGACCCCCTCTGGAGCAGGCTGTGCCTGAAGGACTGCGCTTTTCA
This sequence comes from Neopelma chrysocephalum, assembly GCF_003984885.1. Lineage (NCBI taxonomy): Eukaryota > Metazoa > Chordata > Aves > Passeriformes > Pipridae > Neopelma > Neopelma chrysocephalum. Next base: position 4,081,361 of record NW_020925744.1, read on the forward strand.
TGAAGACCTGCAGCCCATGGGAAGGACTCACACTAGAGAAATTCATGGAGAACTGTCTTCCGTGGGAGGGATCCTATGCTGGAGCAAGGGAAGAACTCTCCCTGAGCAGCGTCAGAAACAACATGTGATGAACTGACTGTAACCCCCATTCCCCATCTCCTTGTGTCACTTGGAGGAGGGAAGCAGAGCCCAGGAAGGAAGAATAGGTGGGGGAAAGGTGTTTTTAAGATTTATTTTACTGCTCATTATCATGTTCTGATTTTGATTGGCCATAAATTCAATTAATTTCCCCAAGTTGAGTCTGTTTTGCCTGTGACTGTAATCTCCTAGTCCTTATCTCAACTCATGAGCCTTTTGTCATGTTTTCTCCCCACTGTCCAGTTGTGGAGGGGAGTAATAGAGCGGCTTTGGCAGGCACCCGATATCCAGCCAGTGTCAACGCATCACACATGATCTTATCACCTCTCTATGACTAAATTTGTTTTCTCTTTGGGAAACAATACAAATTAAAAATTTGAAATTAAAACCATTTTAGTGGGAAAATTATCAAATGTTAATCTTTGCAGTGACATAGATTTTTATTCTTTTCTTCCTTGTTTTTTGGATTAAAGTCTATTCTTCCTTTCTTCTTGCGGTCTACCATCACTACTTCCATAATTGTGTTAAACTTAGTGTTTCCCTTAACTGATTTTATAGCATTTCCCTTTTATTAACAGAAATATAGAAAAATGTTCTGTACCTTTTTCAAACAGTGCACTTTCAATCATGTTAGATTGTAGTGAAAGTGGGGATGGAAATGACCGATTATATTTATAGTTGATGTTCTTCATACCAAAATAGTTGCATACAGGTATTCTCAATTTCCTTGAGCAATATTGGTTCCTTGAGAAGTGATTCTCCCACTCTTCTATTTGGTGCAGCGTATCCTCTTCCTATAGACATCCTTATTAAACACTTTTCTTGATATGTCACCTTAATTTAGAGGCACTTCTGACAAGTCACATACCTTTGTGCTTACAGTAGGCAACTTTCTCTCTCTTTTTGTTTACAAGAGCCAACAGCCCAGTGTTAAGTAAATCGCATGAACATATATAGCAGTTCAAGGAATCTAGGGTCCCAAGCAATTCTGAATTCTGATACCAGAAAGTTGTGAGAGTGATGACTTTGACTGTGCTGCAGTGATGAAGTGTTTGTGAGTTTTCACCAGAAGTATAGGAGAAGTGGTGTGCGTCAACTCTGCTATAGGACAAACATTCTTTTTTTTTCTTGTAACAAGTTATCTTTCAATTTTTGTCTCTTCTGTGTGCTTCCTTATAATGACTCCAGAGGTGGAAAATGATACTGAGATGGGGAGAAAAAATAGGGTACCAAAAAGCTCAGTTATTTCAGCAAATAGGCTATCTTGCCTACTTAATTCCTCCCTATGTATACTATACTGATATCTTACTGAAAAAAAATCCCTATATTCCCTAAATTAAACTATTCAGCTTTATTTTTTTCCATTTCCCCCCAGTAATTTGGTAAGTGATTAGAGCAAAAAGCCCTGAACTGTCCAATTATTCTTTGGTTTTGCATGCGTCAGAAAATGTGCAGTATACATACTTTCTATGCTTGTAAACTAACGTACACCTACAAGTATGTATATGAACACTGCTGCTGCCCTGTTGATTTTACACTGCAGAGTGGATGCTATTGTTGGCTTCAGACTCAAATGTCATCTGGGTTTGGAGTCTTCCAGCTTGTGATTTCATCCTTGTAAGTGCTAGTTTTCATAAGTCTGTTCATATGCATTGTAACCTGAAATATTTAGTCTGAAATAGTTTCAGACATTAGATGCTAATCAAAACATTTTTTGGTTGAGTTGTGCCTTCTTTCACTCTTTTAAAAATTCTGCTAATGAAATCACATAGAATTTTATATTAGATGTCCAATACTTCCTTGTTTGTGCAATTCCTTTGACCACATAAGACACCATGTTGAGTGACAAGGGCTTGGGACTCCAAAAGGTACATTATTTCTGGATAATACCCAAATAAAAGAATGCCATCGGTATTACCATTTCCAAGAAAGGCTTAATATTGGGGAATTTGTTAATTTAAATCAGTTGCCCTCTTTAATTTCTAGACACCTTTAAAGGTATCCTTCAAATTCCAGGATAAATGCCATTATAGGATGGTACAGAATGGGGTTTATTGATCTTTTGAATGTCTCAGTAAACAAAATAGATGGCAGGAAACGGTTCTGCCTGCTTAGAGATTCATCCAAGTTCTGCTATAGGGACTGGAAGGACACCCATTGACTTCTCTGGGAACTGGTTGAGTCCCTAAACATCAATAAAATCAAAGAATTCTCCCTATCTGGCACACATTAAAATAAACGATTGTAAATTTTGAAAATGACTCTTCCTGCAGCATAGGCCAATTGGTCAGCTGCAAATCTGGCACAGATATGTAGCATGTGTCTTGGGCAGTCCACAGGAACATGATGTTCTTTTTCGCTCCTTAGAGCCTTGGAGACTGAAAGGACGGACTCAACCCATTGCTAAAGAATAAATGCTGAAATAATAGAGCTAAATACAGAAATCAACAAAAAGTTTACAAAGATAACATTCCTTTTAGAAGAAACTAACAAACCTGCCAAAGCTGAAACAGTTTTAAGGCAAATGTAGTGCTTATTTGGGTGTTCTGAAAAAAGAACAAAATTTAGAGAATTCTCTGGCAGAAACTGATTTGACCTTTATATCAATGCACTGTAGAAGTCAGGCAGAATTCCTGAAAAAAATACTAAGCATGTAATTTTCATTCTTTAACCATCTGTGAGAGAAGTGAAACTGATCCAAAGAAAAGAGAAGCCACTTAGCCTGAGGTATCCAAAGAGCTGTGAAGAAATGCTGCTGCTCTATCTTCAAATAGAAGTATGATTTTGCAGCACGGACTCCTACTTGATGCCTTTATAGCCTTGTGCAGTGGGTATGAACTCTAGAAAGAACAGGTAGATAGATTTTCAACTGCACAGAAAGGCAGAAGAGCAAAAATGACAGTTGAATGTTGTGGTTGATGTAATGTGTGAATATAGCACAGCACATGGTTGAAAGGCTTGAAAGCAGCCACTGCAAAACTGGTTTTGATTGCTCTGATTTCCCACAAAGGAAGCTTCTCATGCTTAGAAAGCAGGAATAGTGTCATTAATAGAAAAAGAGCTTCCCAACAATAAAAGAAATGTGAGGTTCAGTGTCTGTACCCTGCTGTTAAACAGTAATCTCAAGAGACCCCAAGTCTAGCATTTTTACAGCTTAGCATTCTGCAATTACATAGCAAAATACTTTGGGCTTCCTTATTTCATGTCTTTGGGGGTAGTCTGCACTTGTAAAACAAGATATTACAGAATATATGATTAGTAACTAAATCCCTGTGACCTCAGTAGCTGCTTCTCTCAAAGAAAAGTGAATTCCTGAAGATAATCTTAGCAGTTGTTAAAAGAACTTGAGAATTTGGTTTTCAAAAAAAGTATGCAAATTTAAAAACAATTTAAAAACAATGCAATTTTAAATTAGCATTTTAATTTTGGGGGGTTTAGAACTCTAAAGTTTCATCTACATTTTGTTTGGCTTTTTACTTTGAAATGTTGTGTATGATCTGGAGTTCTCCTCCTTCTTCTCTACTTTCCAGCTGGCTGAGTAATTTGTGACTGCATTCCACAAAGACATAGTGTGGCAAGAGCAGAAACCTATATTAAGAGACTTTTTTTAAGGGTAATTTTAAAACTCTAATTTTCACTAATGCAAGCCCTTTTTTTGCAGGGATAGAAACTGACCACTAGTAGTTTATTTTGACTTGTGGATGCTAATGGTCCATTTCCACCTCTTTTTCTATGTATCAAAGGTTATAAAAGTAGGATGGGTGAAAAAAGCATTACCAAAGTGGGATAAGCTTGGTTTGTTCCTGCATTCAGTATTCTTTGCAAAGAATCAGGCAAGATATGAAGGAAAGGAGGGAGAAAAAATCTCAAATTTCAAATATCTCCTCCTAAAGGGAGCATAGACATTGTTGGTCACCTTGGTTCTCCACAGAGGTTTTGCAAATAAAGTCTAATGCAATATTTTTTTCTGAAAGATGTTGACTTGCAGCAACATTTCCTTAGGAATAGGTTGGTGGTGTGTTTCGTTTTTTTTTCTGATTCATGGATAAAATTCTGGTGGGTTCAACAGATAGCAGTATTTATAACTGAGAGAAAAATTGGTTCTAAATATATACCAAAAATATAAAAGCCTTTTTTTTCCCCAGCAAAACATTGGAAGACTTAATCAAAAAATCCTATCCATGTCTCTGATCTATGTATATATGTGCCCACATGATCTTGGTCTCATATAAAATATCATGGAATGAGTATTTACACAGAGTAATATGACAAATACAAGTTAATTCCCCTTTTCTAATTAAGTTCTCTGGCACAGTGTGTGAAGGCAAAACACGTGTGCTGTTTCAGCAGACTTTGGAAAATTGTCACGCTCTTGTTTTCATGACTCTTTCATGGGTTCTCCTATTGGCCATCATGTGTGTTTAGGTTATTTGAGTTAGGTGCATCTAACATACATCATGTGTGTTTTAGTATCTGTAAATGGGCATACTTTAGAGTCTCAACAGTGTAGCACCTGGTAGATTTAACATACTGAGCATTTTGAATAGTGCGTGACCCATGGATTCCATACCTGCTTCTCATCATCTGAGGTCTTGCCCTTCATGCCTCTTTCATTGCGTGCTTTGTCATCCACTCCATTGATCAAGTGGCAACATACTTCGTTGTGTGTTTGCACTGGTTTAGCAGCTGAATTAACATTGATTGTAACACAAAGAAATTTTTTGAGAATTTGTCACAACTTTCTCTGACAAACACCTTTGTCCTTGAACAGTTCTTACCTGGAAGAATGATGCACCATTATGTGGCAAGTTTGGATTTTCAGATTTACTGAAATGGACTATAAAGAAAATTCTTTCATTGTTGGATATTTGAATGCTTTTTGAAGTGAAGTAATAAGACAAACCATAGTGGTTTTTTCCCCCAAAATGCTGTGGTGTTATCTGAGCTAGTGGGTCCTGTCTCTCAAGGGATCACATTCTCTCACTGTGCTGCTAGAATACATTACAAGAATCCCTGATCATACTACTACAGATAAAACTGAAGTTCCAGGGCATGAACATATTTAGAATCTATCAGATCAATCACATGCAGCAATGGTGAGAAAAAGAAGGATTCAGCTGAAAACCAACAGCATATTTAACATCGTGTTGGAAAATTGTATTAGTTGGAAAAACAGTTTTCTGTTGAAATGAAGTTTGCACAAAAAACTCTCTCAACCAGTCATATCTGAAAGGCTAGTACTCTGATGATGGCAAAGTATTTGGTTGTTAGTTTTGTACAGATGGCTGCATAACATTCACAGAAGGAATGATTCTAGGAGCCAGTTTTTCAAATGTCATCTTCTACATATGTAAGTGCAAATGGGCCCTGCATATCACTTGTGCATGCAAATGATAGGCCTAGCATTTGCACATCAAGCACGGATCAGCTTTGGGCATTATCTTGCAGATGGACAGATAAGGTGTGAATTACATTTTTTCAAAGAAAGGCAAGCTACAAATCCCTTCAAAAAGGTGCTGCCTATGTTTGTCTACTCCCATCAGCATACAGTTGCTGAGGTAAACAGTTGCTCCTAAACAATTTTTTGAAGAGAATTTCTTCATCCTCTTAGTATGTTCTTTATTACCCTATTTTCCAAAGATCTGATACCATTTCATAAGGCTATGCATTGCAGAAAGGAGTCGTTTTTTAAAATTAATATTGGCTGAGGCTGTCAATAATTACCACTTACCCCTGCAAAAAAATTGGCAGAAAGAAAACACATTGGTTCAATATTAGGAGTCTGGATTATTTAAAAACATTTTGCAATATCCTTGTCTTTAATCTATCTTTATGTCATTAATGATGCATTTTTGTCTGGAAAGCCAAAGCACATTATTTGTGCTTATGATTAAATTTAAGCCACTGTGTGATGCAAAAGGTTTTTTTCACTCTACTTACTAGAGAGAATAAATTTCTTACCAGAATAGCTAAGACTGAGAAATTTTAGGCCAGGCTCTCATCAAGTCTAAGCTGATTCCACTGACTTCTGTACAACTACCTAGTCTAAGACTGAAAATAAACAGCTTCATTAAGACTCACAGTAATTTGGAATAGTGTTAAATTGCTATCTGGATGCTAGGTATAGATGTGCTAACATAAATGTGTTAGCTGGACATGCATCAGATATCACATTGAAAGTTTTCTCATTGCTTGACTGAGTACTAAAGACGTAGTGAGCTTTCACTCTTCCTTACTGGGATTAGCAGCAGTTCTTCAAATAGTACCATTTAAAATGTGTAGCATGCAATAAATTACCTTTTGTCTGATTGATTTTACTTAGAATTTATATTTTTTCAATGGAAAATGTCATAAACCTTTTTCCCATCTAAACACAAATCTTTCCCTGCCTTCTTTCTGAAGGAAAGGGAGGCAGAACATGTAATTTTAGGTTTTTGTAGATATTTATTGTTAGCTTTGCTTCAGTATTCTTGGTAATTTTTAAGGAACTCAGTTAACTGTGCCTTATTAGTTCATTTGCCAGTTATTTGACACCAATATTATTAATACAGGTGAAATAAAGTTCATGCAAAGTATTGTATTTCCAAAAACCAGACAGCTTAGCAAGTTCTCTGCCGGTCTGGTCATATGACAAGAGAGGCTTATCATGACATGCTTAGTTTTATAATTAGAGGTAAACCTTATAGTAGGAGTGAGCTATCTGACTGTTACAGTACTGTGTTTTGGCTAGTGAGCCATAAACGTATTTGTTGGCTTTCAGATGTATAAACAATTAAGAAAATATGTGATCACACATGAAGAAGAATAGAGTACAACTCTTCTTTGGATTCTGTGGAAGCACAGCTCAGAAAAATAAGTACAATTTTTTTTAATTATTATTTTTATGTCTTTGAATGTGCGTGGCTAACTTATGATAGCTTCAAAAGGCTTTCAGAAGTCATTTTTAATATTGATGAACTTTTAAGACTTAAGAAATGTAGGGTGTAGAAGTCACTGAAAGAAACCTACTCCTTCTGAGTCCAGAGATAAAGACCAGAAGACCCAAAACTGCGGACAATGAGTGAAGTTCTCCTGAGGTAGTAACATACCACCAACAAAGCATGCTGCTGTCAAGCTGAATGTAACAATAGCTAACACAGTTCTTTGTCTTCTGAATGAAAAGGATGAAATTAATAGAATTAATATTTCCTTTCTGTCCTCTCCACAAATAGATTCAGAAAAAAGGGCCTTGGGACTTTTGTCTTCCCTTTTGAACTTAAATATTCAAGGCCTGTTTTTTCTGTCTTTCAATTTCTGTGACCATCTGTATAGTGGAGAAACTAGATATCATCTTTAGTAATGAACAATTTTGAATGGGAAAGAAATGGACCAAAGAAGCATGGCAGGACAATTAGCATTAAGACATGATCTTCATGTTTCACTATGTAGTTATCTCCAAAGACTCCAAGAACAGTAATTCAGTTCTTAGACAGCATTTGAGAAGAGCATTTCTTTCTGCCATTCTCTCTTAAGTCCCACCATGCATTTTGTTGAATGTGAAAGACAAACATCTGTCATGAACTATCAAGGCATGTTCCTCCTACTTAGAAGTAAAATTATTGGGCTAGATAACCTCTTGAGATCCCTTTTGTCTCTTATTTTCATTGATTGTATTGTTGCAGTCAACTTCCCTCTGATCATACAGTTTTCTTTGATAAAAAAGCAGAAGTACAATTAATTAAAATTAAAGTACTACCTAATTTTCAGTCAGAAATTCATTAGTCAGAAAGTAAAATGCCATTGGAAAGAAAATGGTCCCTGTCTCTGCTTGGATCAATATCACTCTATTGCCAACAGGTTAATTCCTTAATGTGAAGATGCACTTTCTTCTTTTTTCAGTGCAAATCCTAGTTCAAGATTTGTACTCCCTTGCCAGCAATACTGATTGATGAATTGATATTTGATATGTATGTAGCTAAGTAAATTCAAGACCGGTTTATGGTATAACATGGAACTGTGGAGAAGGTCTGAATTCTGTGCTGGGCATATAATTTCCAAGATAAGAGTCTCATTTCAGTTTATTCAGTCTACCTTTTACTTATGAAATATAGGCATCCTCTTGTGAAGTATCTACGAAAGATGGAGCTGTATCCAAGAACTTACAGCCATTCAGAATGGACAACCAACTAATATGAATCAATTTTGAAGTCCCCAAATGCCAAGAGAAGTTATCATAAATCCTGCAAAATTTCCTAGGTGCTTAATACCTGTGATAGACAAAAATCTGACAGCATTCTGCAGGCAGACATGCTCTTAAAAAGCAAAGTCTACTTCTCTTCTTTCCAGTGCTGTTACTCCATATGGTGGCCACAGGGACACTGAAGCCTCAGTTGTATTTCGATGTGCACAGTCTTTTCACATACTGTCTAATGCCAGGTTTCTTAAGGACAGTTCTTGAAATGGCAGGTATCCTAGATAAATAGTTACCATCCAAATTTATTAAACTCAAGTTCTTTAACTCACAGATGGCTATTATCGGCTTCAGGACAGTTTCAGAATTAAGCATTTGTAGTAAGGTATGGAAGGATAACATTCTGAGAGAAACGTGATATAGTTCCTGAAGAATGCTAGGTGTGGGTCTTTTAAACATGACTGCTCTTCAAATAAGATAAAGAAAATAATGCTGTAGCCTGAGAATTTGAGCTAAGCAAAAAGAGCAAGTTATTTTTTTCTTCATTTGGTAAGGAATTCTACCATTCTACTCGTTTGACTGTATACTGAGAAGTAAATGCAGGTATGGAAATTTTACAGTTGACTCAGAGAAAAACCTCAGGCATGGAAATTTGGCAGAAGGGAGACTGTAGATAAATTTTTTTTTTACTTTTATATATACAATATGCCTAGAAGGTACAAGAAAAACTGCATATTTTCTCCTTGAATTGTTAGGTGGAGTTCTGCATGGAGGTGAGAGGCAACAGCCAGAATGTTTAGGTTCTTAATGGGATTAGACTTGAGTGGCCACAACTGCCATTTCATAAATTTTTATCACTCACTTTTACTACCCGACTTTTCGGACTTGTATCTCTCACATTCAGGCCCCAGTTTTAACAATTACTTAGTCCTTCACCTTTCTCTCATATATGTTTTGCTACATTAAGCCTCTAACCGCAAAGCGAACAGCTCTCGCCCGTACTTGACACTATATCCTCTTCCAGAGAATAACACCATGCATTCAGTGGCATGACTTCATAGCCTCTATAGTCAGTCCCAAAACAGCATCCTCCTTTATGTTTTCCTGTACTCCTGGAGTTCTTTAGAACTTGTTTCTGGGAGAGGAATGCAGACTAATAAAATTCCAGAGTACATGAGGTTTATAAATAAATTAAAATTCTCTCATCTGAAATGTTTAGAAGGATATTTGTGAACACTAACTGTAGGCATGCACAGATATATAGCCTTTCTTACCATCTCTTTTTGACTTTAAACAGTTGATCCATCCACTGGTATACATGAATAAGGCACTGGTGTAAAACACTTTCTCTGTTCACAGCATGCGTTATTCTGCATTTTAGTAAACACCATTTGAAATCCCATTGGCAGACGCTCCTGGGAGTTTATGGAGTTTTATTCACTTAGGAGACATGACGAGACAAGATGCATCAAGCAACTGACTAGAAGATGGCTTTTTAAGTGCTAACTCTAAGTGAGTTTGGAAACATCCCCAATGAAAATTTGATGGCCAGAGGCCAGAAGCACAGCTCATCAAGAGAGGTGGGGATCAGATTGTAGAATGAAAAAAGATAAAACATAAAATTTCTTGTGCATTGAGGTCTTAAACCCCAGAAGATTGCTTTTATCAATCTGTGTTAATTTCAGTGTTATCACAATCCTTCATTGTAATTTGGATTTTTTTTTCACAAATAGAAAATAGGATGCTTAATACAAAGTCTGATTGTTACAGTAGAAAACTGCAGAAGCATAATGAAGTCCAGATGAAGTATTTTGCTGCAGTTGAATGGGCATGTTTTGACACAACATAAATCAGTGTGGAAGTTTCACATCTTATGCCACTATACTAGGAATAATTTTTGTCTTATGTACCCTAAAAGCTAGAAGATATGACTGTGACCTCGTGCTTAACGTCTTCTTTTTTTTCTGCATCCGACTACTTGGAAGCCTTTGCATCAGTTAATAGCAAACTCCAAAAGAAGGTTTTTCTCTTCATTTAATAGATTGATTTCTATGTTAGCTGAAATAACTTTTGAAGGTCAATCTCTATAGGCTTTTGAAAGACTGAGCTCTTACTAATATCACTAACAGAACAGCAAATTGATGCACAAGGTGAGAAGTTCCCTTGGCCTATACTAAGCCTATTTGGTATTATTGGTACCTGTGCTTCCCAAATGCTATGTTTTTGTAGCAGTGTAATAGTTCTATGTGGCACCAGCTATCAGAAACAATTGCTCCAAGAATAGTTAAGCTGCCCTACAACAAATATGTCTTTGTATTTATGGATGCTTCCATTGACTGGAATCCTGTTTGTAAAAGGCAAGACAATTCCCATTATCTGCAAGGTGCCATACATTTATCTTCCCTTTGTAAATTAATCTCAATGGTGAATAGAAACCATATAATCTTCATTATTTGGAAAAAAGAGTCGTCAATAAGAACCTGACTTGTCATTTCTAGTTGGAGCTCATAAATGTAACTACAGAAACTGGAGAATGGAGATTCAGGGTGCAGTAGCCATCCAGTGAAGTCATTGGCAAGTATCCCATTGCTGCTGGAGAGAGTACAAATAGACACCACCTAGCACACTTTGTATTGTATTTAACTTTCCCAATTGAATGAGTAACAATGAATGGCTTGAGTCTCTGGCTTAGTCAGTTCTGAGGTAATGTCCAAAATTAACTTGATCTTCCTGCCCGTCCATAGATAATTAAAGAACAGCTACATCAAATTCAGTCACCATGAATACCTTGGGGATGGAATCTACAGGACCTACATGGCTAAGTGAGTAAATCTGGCTTTGCATCTTGATGAAAAACCTGGATTGCAGATACATAAATTCTCATCACCTCTAAGAGTGTAAAGCACTTCCAGCTCTGGGTATCTGGGCCTAAGTTATCTAAACTGGAAGTTGAAGCAAATTTCACATGTATAGCTAAGGCACAGAGCCTACACTAGGTAAGTTATTATATTTCCACCGTTAGACTTCAGCACTTGCACGTCTTCTTTCTCGTGATAGAAATCAAAAAATTATCCTTTTTAAATGGCATGGACTTAATTGAATCCGTCTTGTAGCATCACTTATGAATTACTTTGTTGACACAGGGAAATCCACTTCAGCATCTCTGCCCCTGGACAGAAGCAACTCTGGTTGAGCAACATGAGGTCCAGGTATAAGGTCCTTAGGTAGTTTCCTTGTAAGCACCACATTCACTCCAGTGCAGATGTTAGCCTTTGTACGTTCTTGGGGGATTTTGAGCTGTAACTATATGCGTCTTGAGCTGAACTGTTTTGTGGAGGGTTTTTTGTTTGTTTGTGTTAGTTTTTTGGTTGGTTTTTTTAATATTCAAATCCAAAGTTCTTTGATCTTCCAGTAGAACTGTCAGCTAAAGGTGTTCATTGTCTAAAAAAGATGGTCTTAAGTTTTCAAAGCTGAAAGAGACATCGACTAAGAGAAGACCTAGTTTCTTATTTATATTGTTTTCACCTGCTTTTCTTACTATTTGTTATTGAAGAGGTATTTTGGCAAATATAATTTACCCAACTTCAAGAAATTTTTGAAAGCTAGCTATAAGAAAGTATACTTGAAACTTTCAAATTCTTTTGGTTTTTTTCCATGCTATGACATTTTAAATTGATCTTGAATCATAAAATAAGGCCAGCATCAAAATACAATTTGTTTATCTTCTAAGCCAACACTGCTCTTTCTACTCCTTCTTCCAAATATTTCACTCATTTTTATTTCTTTTGAAGAAGTTGATAAACCTTGAGTAACCCGGTACTGTCAGTTTTTTACCATTCCTTGTTTGCCATTAATTCTTAATGCAGAATTGCAGAAACAGCATGAATGATGCATCACATCAACCAGTCATAGCATTATAATTTCTTGGTGACTTATTAATACAATTCATCAACAACGTACATTCCTTAGCTTTGTTTTCTTTGTAATAACAGTAGTTAAACAGGATCTGTAGTCTTTTCTTGGTGAAAAGCATTGGAGTTTTTTTCTGGGAAAGAAATAGGAGTTATGCAGTGCTTCTGGTATATGCCAAACTCTGACATTTGTCAAAGTGAGTGTTCTCTTGTAATTCACTTGGCAGGATGGCATGGTTGAATGACAAGAATGATATGCCTGTCCTCCAGACAGGTACAAAGTTAACTGAAGCAGGCTGACAAGATGCTGGATGGATTACAAGCATCATGCTACAGAGTTTGATCAGACTCCTGCTTGCAATGATATCATGAGGAGACTTGCTACAAATCTGTGCTACACAGTAGCTAAAAGCAAGTTGCTGCTAATTAATCAGATTCTTTAAGGGAATTACAATCTCTGCAAGTTCCTTCATCTGCCCTTCTTAGGAAATGCCTGAATCCATTCTTCCCTTAAGAAATCAACCCCATAACTCAGCTACAAGCCAAATCTAGTTGCAATCTATGAGCACCTTTGGTCTTTGGGTAAAATAAACTCTGCTTTTTTGAAGAGATGCAGAATCTCCTCTGTAACAAACTAGTCTTGAAGATATGATTGCTATACAATACATCTCCTATCTATTTAATCATAACTGTAAATATCTTTGCATTCTCTTTCATCCAGTTTGGGAAATCTAAAATTGCAGAGTAATTATCTGAAACCTTTAACATCCTATGTATTTTCGTGTCCATAGGGAAAAACAATTCTCTGTTTTCTTTGCCACTAGGTGCTTAGAAAGCCACAGAAAGATAGGAATGCTGTTTAAAGATATTTTGTATATAGGAATAGTATGAAACAGGCAAAAAATATGTAGAAATCCTTTGTTACAATGTACGATCAAACTTAAACCTTCAAATTTCACTAGGAGCTGCCTTCCCCTTTGTCTCATTTTCTGCTGCTGCAGCCTGCTTCCTAGGAGGCTAACAAGCTGTGGGTGACCATGACATTTGCTGGCTGACCTTTGTCTCTCCAGCCTGTAGTCCAAGAACTTTTACTTTGGCCAGGACCTGGCAATAGACTTTGCCACATGTAGTTAACTCGTCATATCTATGCTGTATTTGAAATCCTGTTATTAAATAACAACACTAAAAACAGCACCAAAGCAAATGAACAGTAGATTCACTTTCAATTAATATCTGTGTTTTTATAGGCAAGAGTTTGATTATTCATGGAGTGAGAACATGGAAAGGTTGCAATTGCAGCTGAAAATTAATGAGTTGTAATAATATATTGGTGGGAAACGTTCCTGTTGCTTGTGCTGCAGTCATTATCATGGGGTATTATCACATACTTTTTAAATCACATATGGTAACCATAATGTGCTGGAAAAGAGCTGTATCTATTTTGGTCATCCTTTGTGCTTGACAGCTCTCAAGGTGACACCAAATTATTCTTCTGATCTTACAGATTCATGTGGAGCTGCTTCTCAGAGTTGATCTAAGACATGTGAGAAGAGTTCTGCTTGAAGTAGTATTGGCAGACAGCATATGGAAGTTGGACTAAATGTAGCTCAGCTTTACCCTATGGAATCAGATTCATTAAGGGATTATCCAAAAACCTTAAGTATCTAAGTTGCAGGTGTTTGAGCTCGGATGTATACGTGTTATGAATACATATGACCAGCCAGCCTCCTTCACAGAGAGTGAAGGCTGACACATTTTTTGGAAGTCCCATCTCTAGAACAACACATAATCTTGAAAATATCTCAAGTTAATATTTTCACAAAACAGAAGTGATGTACGTGGTGTGCCTACTGAGGAAACATATGTTAGAGCAAATCTTACTGCCTTTCAGAAGTCATTCATAACAAATGATAGGACATATGCACATCTGGCTTTAAATATGTTTCATAGTAAGAAGGAGTTTCAACAAGAATAAAGTCAAATTTTCAGCTCAAAATATGCATCACATGAAAAAACTGCAAATCTGACAGCAATCCATGTTTACTGCTTCACATGTGTTTAGTATGAGGTGTGTTGGAAAATTTGACTTAAAGGTGGTGAGATTGCTGATATGAGGTGAGAATTTCTAGAAAAGCTGCATTAATGTGGAGAAACAGGACACACTATTGTCAGTCACTGACAACCTGTTGATAACCAGAAATAGTTTATCAGGATCCCAAGGGGCCCTTAGCCTTTTAGTAATGCTAGTCAGGTCAGAGCATGGTCCTACAGAGCACAGTGCAGAGTAGTCAGCTGTAGCTACATCTTAATTAAGTAGGTACCTCTCAATATTTTTAGCATTGCTTGAACATGGTGTGCGTAAAATTAGCTGCTCTAACAAATCACTGTATTTGACTCTTCCTTTCCTACAGAATATAAAAACTTCAGAACAGGAAGGGAGGTTAGTACTTTTAAGAAGCAGGAGAATAAATTTGGAAGATTAGTGAAAAGAAAGATCAAGCAAACAGCTGTGATATGAAGGATCTGACTCACAACTCAAGCTCAATAGGAGCTGTGAACTAAGAGATGTGACAGGTAACAGGCTCTAATAGGTTGTCTACAATGAAAACGAGTTCACCCTAAACAAATCAAGGGAATCTGAGACAAAAAGAGGTAGGAATAATGCCTGATTGTATGTAACAAACTAGAACTACTCAGAAATGTCTAAATTTATCTTCTTTTTCTGTTAAAAAATGTGAAATAAATAGCACCAGGACCACAGGTTCCTTTCCCAGCACTGCTTTCCAGCTTCTCATTCTCCAGTCTATATGAACATCCGGGGTTGCCCCATCCCAGGTGCAGAATCTGGTATTTCTCCCTGTTGGACTTCATATGGTTGGTGATTGCCCAGTCCTCTAATTTGTCAAGGTCCCTCTGCAGGGCCTCCCTGCCTTCAAGGGAGTCAGCAGTTCCTCCCAGTTTTGTGTTGTCTGCCAACTTGCTTAATATCCCTTCCAGTCCTGTGTCCAAGTCATTTATGAAGATCTTGAAGAGCCCAGGGCCCAAGATGGAGCCTTGTGGAACTCCACTAGTGACAGGTCACCAGTCTGATGTCACCCCATTCACTATTACCCTCTGTGCTTGAGCCATGAGCCAATTGCTCACCCACCACATGATGTGATTATCCAGATGTGTGTTCAACAGCAAGCTGAATATAAGTCAGCAGTGCCCTGGCAGCCAGGAGGGCCAGCTGTGTCCCGGGGGGCATCAGGCAAAGCATCGCCAACTGGTCAAGGGAGGGGATTGTCCCACTCTGCTCTGCACTGAGGTGGCCTCACCTTGAATATTGTGTGCAGTTTTGGGCACCACAATATAGGAAAGATATTAAGTTATTAGAGAGCATCCAAAGGAGGGCAACGAAGATGGTGAAGGGCCTTGAGGAGAAGCCGTATGAGGAGCTGCTGAGGTCACTTGGTCTGGAGATGAGGAGATGGAGGGGAGACCTCATTTCAGTCTACAACGTCCTTGTGAGGGGAAGAGGATAGACAGACACTAATCTCCTCTGTGGTAACCAGTGACAGGACCCATGGGAATGACCTGAAGTTATGTCAGGAGAGGTTTAGGCTGGTTATTAGAAAAAGGTTCTTCACCCAGAGGGTGGTTGGGCACTGGAATAGGCTCCTCAGGGAAGTGGTCACAGCACTAAGCCTGACAGAGTTCAAGAAGCATTTGGACAATACTCTCAGTTGTGACTCTTGGGGATTGTCCTGTGTAGGGCCAGAAGCTGGACTCAATGATCCTTGTGGATCCCTTCCAACACCGCATATTCTGTGATTCTGTGAAGAAATCAACTCACAGGAAAATACTTAACTGAGAATCTGGGGACAGGCTGGGAACACTTCCTGCAAAGACAGTTGCAAAGATTGACTGCCAGATGAATTTCTATTAGAGGTTTGCCAGTTTGCTCAGCTTTATGCTTGGCATATACCTATAATGCAACCTCAGGTTTTTGACCTAAGTTTTAATGGATTGACACCCCTGGAAGCTCCCATCCTGTGGATGGGATCAATTTTACGATGTCTGGTAGAGTGGCACTTAAGAGTTGTCATTCCTTCTGATACTGTTGAAAGTTCTGTTTGAAACATCTGAAATGAAATCTCATGATTTCAAAACGAAATCTGGTAGGAATTTTCCCTTTCCAAAGACGCGATGAAATTTCTGATGATGTTTTAGAACAACATGGGAATATCATTCTCTTCCAGTTTTGTAATTCCTACTTTGCTCAACTCTAGCAGTTTTGTAACAGAATGACAAAGAGTTCCCCACTCACTTGCTCTAGGAAAAATGTGGAGTTGTATCAAAAGATAAACTTATCAGGGTTAGCAGTGCAGGCCATGCTTGACTTCACGTAGCTTGCCTTACAGTATTGTCTTTCCACTTTTCACTCTTTTTTTCCTTAATATGCATCAGTCATGTCAGATTAAGAATGTTCCTGAAAAGTGGATGCATAGCCACTGGCCAGCAATTAGCAAACACAAGAGAAGACAAAGGCACCAGCATGGGGAAAAACTGAATTATTCAGGATAAATGCAGGCCAGAAAGAGAAGTTGTCTTTGAAAGGATGGTTTCTCAAGCTGAAACTTTCTATCCATTACGAGCCGGTACATTGTTCAAGTTCTAAGCAAAACTTTCTTTCTTAAATTTGTTTAAGTAAACCTAGAGAGAAAAAGGTAAGGAAATATTGAACTGCTGAACTGTTCTGGGTGGTAAGAGGAAAGGGATAAATATTATTATTAAGTAAAAAAAATTATTGCTTATAAAAAAAGCCTTGATAAAACACATAAGAGTTGCACAAAGCTAGATAATGAACCTTTAAACAAAGAAGCAAAGCAAATGAAATGCTAAGTGAACATAATTACTCCCCTAAATACGTCATATTATCCTACTTTGACTAGCACAGCAGAAAACTTTGAAAACTATTGTAACACACTGTAGCAAAATCACACAATCCATATCATAACATACTATGAGCTGATGTTGTGGTTTAACAACAAGGACAACTGATTATTAATGAAGGTTCCTGCTACATTAATGTAAAGTTGTTTACCTGTTTGCATGTCCACTGAGGATCTGTGAAAGCCCCAGACAGATAGCCCTACTAACAGCTGGGCTTTGTCATACACACTGTTAGCAATACAGATGTTGCAAAGGGCACTCATTCCTTCTTCTACATCTAGACCCCCATCTGGAAAAACAGTGTGGGACTAATTCATCTGATTTCCACTTGTCCAAACATATACGATAACACAGTGGAACATAGATATCTGCTATGCATTGCTTCAGCTATATATGTTTCTCATGAGCAATGTGCAATGAAACACAGTTGAAAGGGAAAACTGGTATGCTTCTGCTGTCTCTAATACACTGGAAATGTCTTTCTAAGAAGTGGTGAGAGTTTGTCCAAACAAGATAATTATTGTTTCACATTAAGAGGATAATTCAGATGCTCATCTCTTTCATGTCATCACCAGTAATGTTGAGAATTGAGGCATGAAGTTGCCCGCAATATAAATGTTTGCAATCTTGATTATTTTCATTACCTCTCACTGTTTAGGAAAATAGTTTTTGTCTATATACTCTCTGCAAGAATTTTTCTATTCTGTGCCACTTAGTTATGATGTTGGAAACAGGGATGTGTTCCCCAACTTTTTGATGGAGAACTGTATCATTATTCAGGGATTCTGTACTCTCAGGTAGAGGCAGAAGAAGAAGAAGAAGAAGGCTGGAGCTGTTACCATTTCTAATCTTTTGTTGTTTTCAGCGTCAATAAAAACAAATTCTCTGTCAGTGTACATAGATGAAATAACATTCACAGGCTAATAAATGCTTTTGTTTGCTCTTGAGCTCAGCTCAAGAGCACTCCTGTAGGACAGTGCAAATATAGGCTCTGTCATATCATTGGCTTTCAAGACACGAGTATAGGATTCCTCATAATGTTAAAGCCTTTCACAGTAAATGTCTATGCTATAAATTTTTATGTACTTCCCAGTTGAATGGATGCTTTGAGTGAAGACAGAGTGGCTGGAACTAAAGTAGATAGCTTTGGTTTACCTCTACTTTATTATTCAGTCCTATTGAGAATTTGATGTAGTGATATCAAGGGATGTTGATTGACTGGAGTTTGTAGATTGAAACAAGGTGAGTGCTATTTAACTTTGGCCAATATCATGCCATTAATAATATTAGTGGTGTGAAGTAATATGTAGATGTGTAAGACAGAGACAATGAAATATGATGTTTCCAAATAAATCCGTTGACAGATGAGTTTTCCCTAATAATCATTCAATGTGTGTTTTTTGTGCAAGTCCTTTTGGGTTTTCCAGAATTAGAGAAGTACTTTTGAAGAGTCTGTGTACGTGCCATTTCTTACATGCTATTTATATTGAGTCTGATTTGTAATGTTTGGTTTGCATGTGTTGGCCATATTCATGCAGTGCATCTCATCTGATGCTTTTTCTAGAGCTAAAACAGTTCCTGCTCTCCAGCATTCGCAGAGTATTTCTCCTTACTACAGCTTTTAAGTGGCAGATGTGAGAGTAAGTTAGCTATTAGTGTGCCTAAAATGGGTAATGTAAAATAATTGATCCATTTTCTAAATGCTGTTCTGGCATTGTATAGGCTTCTTCATAAATATCTATGTACTTCTGATATTTCTTCCTAGATGGAATTGCAGGTATTTATGGAGTCAAGTAATTTCCTTACCAGTTCTATGTAGCTTCCTAACTAAGAAACAAAGTATGATTTCTCTTTTCTTTTGGAATCAAACAGTGATGGCAAGGTTACCTTCCAGCTAATTATTAATGAGATTCAGTAACGGTTTTCAAATCATTAATCCTATGCAAAGCTCCTGTGTTCTGCTGCAAATCATAGGTGACTTTTAAAGGACTGTCAATACTGACACTTTTAAGTACTATGCAATAAAAAGGGCAAGTAGTGATGGGAAAAAAAGACAGAGGTGCAACTGTCCTGAGAAAGATCAACAGTCCTAAAATTAAATAAGTCCTTACCAACAATATTTCAGGGAGTGGTGTGTTAGTTATGTGTGAATCCCAAGGGCCCTTCTGAATGGGAATGCCTGTCAACTGTGGCAGCTGTAAGTTACAGTCCTCCAAGTGCATATTTGGTCCTCTGCATGCTTGTCATGCAGTGTGGTGGCCCAAGGCTAAGCCAGAATTAGGATATTTATATCCTGAATATTATCGTCACTAAGCCACACCAGGGTTAGGCACAGTTAAGCTGTATTTGGCCGTTGCGTTAGACTCTCTGCACTTGAGAGAAATTTCCAAAAAGAAGAGGGAAAGGGTTGAATGGTATCAGCAGTTACCATGCAGCAAAGCGACAATTAAACACTCAGTATGCATAGTTCTGGTTAGTGTCTATGTATGCTGGAACCTGACCTGCTCTCACAGATGTACCTTCTGTTACTGTGCACCATGCCATACTGTTCTTGCTCAGGCAAAAGCATCAGCAGCTGAAGGTGGACCATGATCCTGCGCTTTCAGGCCTTATGTTTTACTCTCCATGTCCTAGAAATTAACTAGTGTAAACAAGGTGAAATATAGAATCCTTACAGCCTTTCATCAAAACAGAACTCTATAAACAAATCTCAGTTTATTATTTTCCACATCCGTCAATTTTCTCAGACCCACCCTTCTCATAGACCAACAAAAATGCTTAGCATTTAACTGAAGAGCTATATCAGGCTCCAGCTGAACTTGAAATAGTTGCAACCCTCAGGCATCTAGGTCTTTCAGAGACTATGAAGTCCAAAGTGCATGCAACACAGACTCTGCAGGATGAAGTCGCAGCAGGAGATTTAGTCCGTCTCATGGGTCCTGAAAATTCATGCTTGAGTTTTTATTCCCAATGCAGAAGATAGATGTGAAAAAGGAGAAGTCTGCAGATAATATAATGTTTGCAGTAAAACCGGATGTAGCCCACTGTGCTATCAAAAGGTTGTAGTTCCTATCCATTTGTTGTAATGGATGGGAATTCCCATTTAAAGGCCTAGTACTACAAGTTTTTAATTGTTTGCTCTGAGTGGCTGGCTATGTGTTTTGAATGCTGTATGTAATGCCAGTTAGAATATTCTGAAGATGGTACCTAGAAAAGGAAAAAGGTATAATTGCACCTTTTCTGTAAAAGATACACATGTGAAAAGCCATGCAGCCAGGTTCAACATGCACCAGAAGGCCCAGGACAGAGTGGAGATGATGAGTAGGACAGTCCTCATAGATGCAGCTCCACAGGTGTAAAACCAAGAGCTGTGCTCCTGACCACATCCTTTGAAGTGGTTTCTAAACCACGTCAGTTTGAGGGAGCCTGGGAATAGCTTACATCATCCTTACTGCCCTTCCTTGATTAGTGTAAATGAGCTTGAGACTGAGGGCTGAAAAAGGCTTGCTTGTGTGGATCTCCTTGTTCTGTCCCTCAGGCAGGCTTCAGAGAAACACTGGCACTGAATCCTCTTTACTTTTAAGTATTTTGCATGTGAGACTAACACATCCACCTTCCAATTGGCTATATATAATACATAAAACATATATGTGGTTGTGTTGCAACTGACATAGTTATTGTATGACAAATGACTGGCAAAGTGCCAGTACCCACTATAATATAATTTGAATATCCTGGACTACCAGTGCTAATCAGTAGTTTGTCTCTGAGAAGCCTGTATTGATATTTTTCAGTAGTTCTTGCCACAATACTGATTTTTAAATCTAATATGGTCTTATTCTATAAAATGTAGTAGATCTAAGTGAATGTAATTTACTTAACATTTCCATTTTCTATGATTTGATGATTCTAGAATGAATAATAGTTATTTAGGAAAGCAGTTGTTCTCATTTATTTGTGTGCTTCTGAATGACTTGAAATACATCTTGGAATTACCATGCCATGTAGATGTAGAAAAATAAAGCTAAACTCCATCTTGATGGCCTTATACTGAGAAAATGCTCAGAGACTTGCATGTGTTTTATGATATCACTGACCAATAGAACTCATTAGTCAGTCTTGTCGTACAGGGGGTCTGGTTCTAAAATCCTTCTATTACTAATTAGTAACAGTTGGTTATAATCTGTCACTTTTTATGGTTTCTCTACAATTACACTAGCAATGCAGTTCAGCAGCTTTAGATATAAAACAACAAATTTCACCCAAATAGCTAGTCAGGAGATTTCCAATCCCATATGTCAAAACAGCCATTCATTGAAACAAAAATTGATATTCAAAAGAAATCTGGTTTATAAATGGGCCTAAAAATCCTCTGGTGTCAGAAAGAAAAGAAAGTGGGTTCTGGTTTAGAATTGTTTCCTATTGCAAAATTTTTGTCAAACTACAATAAAAGAAGGGCAGGAGAATGAAACTAAACAAAGCTATTAGATAAAGAGACATAAATCAACATTAGTTCAACTAAACTAAAAAATAGGAAGAACTTCTAATATAGCAAGACTATACACAATTTAAGGCTTCGTACATCAAATTAATACTTTAAATAACTGCTTAAAATCACTGGGATACCATGGCTCATACTGCATACTGTGACAGACCGGGGTAACAAAAGCACTTTTTGGTAGCTTCCGCTGCCAAGAATAATTTTCTGGAGATTCCCAGTTTTGTTCTGGTTCATGTGAGCCTCTTGGAAGCCTTAGCGATCTAGCATTTAGGATCCATTTCCATGTGACAAAGGTATGTTGAGATGTGAGGAGACCTGCAACTCAGAAACTGGAAGACTCATTGTCTTCTATAAATAACACAGTTACTGTTACCTGTCTATCTGGAAGCAGCCAAACTCCAGCATTGTTCTTTTGTGTTCCTTCACTGTGGTTGTGACAGTACTGTTGATGAGCTTTTCTGTTGGCGAGGCTCATAACTTTGCATTGTGTTGGACCACTCTGCTTGTTTCACAAATTCCACTTTCCTAAATGCCATGCTTTTTAATCTCTATAAATAATTATTCCATGTCAGGGGCTGAGGTCATCTACTCTAACATCAAGTCAATTGGCCATATGCATGATAACCTTACTGCTATTAAGAGAAAAAGCCTAGCATCATACTGAGCTGCTAAGTATATAATTTTCAGTTCCATGTTGCATTCCACAGCAGTGTCAGTGTAATATTTAGTGGGTATATTTGCATACATGTCTTTCTAATTCTGGAACTAAAAGTTTCAGAAGCAATTGTTACCATACTTTCAAAAACCTACTCTAAATGACAGAAGTTACTTAAAGCTGGATAAAATATTCTCAAGTCAATGATAATTACACACTATTTTGACAGCTCTCACAGTTTAACATCCCTCCTTAAAGGAGCTAATGATTACATCATAATCTCGTCTTTCACTAAAAAAATACATACATAAAAAAACAACACTTCAAAAACTGGCCTATTGAGCAAAACATGAAAGGGAAACACTGCAAATCAAACATTTTTAGGTAATAAACATCCCTCAACATGTATTTTTATTTAAATTGCATTGTTTTTAACCAATCTTCAGCTTTTTGTGATCTGGACTTTTTCCTTCACTTTTTTTTTTTTTTGATGACTTGAGGTTGGCGAAGAGAATCACAGAATCACAGAATCATTTAGGGTGGAAAAGACTTCCTAGAGCATAGAGTCCAATCTTTGACTGACACTACCTTGTCAACAGGACCACAGCTAAGTGCCGTGTCCAGTCATTTCTCTCTTGAACATCTCCAGGGATGGTGATACCACCACCTCCCCAGGCAGTCCCTTTCAACATTTAACAACCCTTTTCATGAAGAAATTCTTCCTGATGTCCAACCTGAACCTCTCATTGCATAGCTTGAACTTGTGTCCTCTCATCTCCTCACTTGTTGCCTGGCATAAGAGACCGACCCCCAACTGGATACAACCTCCTCTCAGGTAGTTGTAGAGAGTGATAAGGTCTCCCCTGAGCCTCCACTTCTCAGGCAAAATAACCTGAGCTCCCTCAACTGCTCCTCATAGGACTTGCTCTCTAGACCCTTCACCATCTCTGCTGACCTTCTCTGGACTTGCTCCAGTACCATGTCTTTCTTGCGGTGAGGGGCCCAGAGCTGTACAGAGTACTTGAGGTACAGTCTCACCACTGCAAACACATGTCTAAAGACATTCCATTTCTGCAACGGAAGATACCATACATACTTTAAACAAGAGCAGTTTTCCTTTCAAAGAAAAATGCAAAAAGTTTCAATATGTAAACTTCATTTTCTGTTTACAAATTACGTATGTTTGCAGTCAGGTACTGCAATTTTCCTTGGCATGGGATTTTTAGTTTAAAGTAAAGTTGTTTAACTGTGGGCAATTCTGAAACCTAGACAAGTACTGCAGTCTTTGGTAAAGTGACCTCTCAGTTCTATGGTATTAAAAATGCAATTGTAGAGGTTGTTCCTTGCTGTGGAAGAAGTAATACACCACATTTTCTCTGAATTACAGTTAAGAGTTTTGCAAAATTTACTCCCAAGTCAATTCTATGCAGTTTTAGCAAGCCTCATGTCAATCATCAGAAAGTATAGGACAGGAAGAAGGACCAATAGTAATGGCAAACCAAAGTTTTGTGAATTTACTTTAAGGTTTTCACATTTCAAGAGTTTAACTTTAAGAGAGCCTTCTGAAATTCCTTTAATTCTTGTTAGTTTAAATTGGATATTTTTCAGAATATCCTTCATATTTTTGGTGCTGATTCAGATGTAAAAAGATCCAAATGAATGATATGCAGTTAGTACTACAAATGGTGTGAACTGCAATAGACTTTTTAAGGGTGCAACTGTGTGTGGCAAAGCCACAGAGTACTTTTCAGAACAAGCTAAAATTTCTTAGCACCTCATGCTATCAGAAATAAAACCGCTCCACATTTTTAGAAGCATAATAATTTTTTTTACTTAGATTATGAAGAATTTGACCCAGTAATGACTCATATCAAAAAGATCAGTTGAAAATGACTTGTGGTGACTAAGAGCTTAATATGAAGTTGAGTAAAGAACAGCTATAAGCTGCCAATGTAATGCAGTCAGAAAGAAAGGCAAACACAACACTAGTATGAATTAGGAGAAGTACTTCCAACAGAAATGGAGTACTGTTACAGTCAGATCCCTCTACTCAGCTCTTGTGAGACCTCACCTGGAGTACTGCGCCCAGGTCTGGGGCCCTGTAGGTTGACGACCAAAGTGCCAGGCAAAGGCTAAGGCTTACTATCTACAGCCTGCACTGTGTACCCTCTGTGTTTTCTTTGCAGATGGAGAGCTGCATAGTTGATATCAAGAAAGGATTAGTTGGCCGAAGGAGAAGGTCCTGTGGAGATAGGAGGGTGGATAGTCCTGTTTTGGCTCTGATGAAGAGCACAGAATGGAACAAAGTCATATGACTGCAACTTGGAAGGACACCACAGCCAAAAACATAACTTTCAGAGCCATAGAGTCATAGAATCATTTAGGTTGGAAAATACCTCCAAGATCATCAAGTCCAACCCTGCCAACTAAACCTTAGCACCAAGTGCCACATCCAGTTGTTTCTTGAACACCTCTAGGGATGGTGACTACACCACTTCCCTGGGCAATCTGTTCCAGTGCTTGACAACTTTTCAGTGAAGAAATTCTTCCTGATGTCCAACCTGAACCTCCTCAGGTGCAGCTTGAGGCCATTTTCTCTTGTTCTGATTAAGGGTCATTTAAATATTAAACCACACACCCCTGCATATACTAATAAGTATAATGAAATATATGCTACCATGTATATGATTGTATTACTCAACTCTCCTCTTAGATCATTACGTTGCTATATGTAACATAGGAAAAGGGGATAAGATTGGGCTGTATATAAGAAGGGTAGGAATTTAACCT
This sequence comes from Neopelma chrysocephalum, assembly GCF_003984885.1. Classification (NCBI taxonomy): domain Eukaryota; kingdom Metazoa; phylum Chordata; class Aves; order Passeriformes; family Pipridae; genus Neopelma; species Neopelma chrysocephalum. Next base: position 4,106,461 of record NW_020925744.1, read on the forward strand.
AACTTAGGAGAAAGACCCAAAAAGACCTTGGAGACAGCTGACAGGCTACTTTCCTCTCCCTTCTCTTACCAAGAAGCAGGGACAGCTTCTTGGTAAGCTTATGTGTACGATCGTTATTATTATTACCTGGGTTAGCACAATATTATGGTTATTGTTAGAGCTCCATTGCAGCTAATGCATTCAGCAATGTCAATTCTGAATCTGTATTTCTGTTGCTTCAATAAACTGCACTATCTGTGAATCTGTGATCGTGAGGTTCTTACTGAACGCGACGGCGCCTGAATTGTCGGATTCATTCATTGCACCATTTGTGAATCTGTGATAGTACAAGTTCTTATTGAACATGATCAGGCTTCTAGTGCCAAACTGGTTATAATCAGAGATTAAGTCTAGCCACATCCAGTCCCTCTGACCTCTGAGGATCAGGTGGAATGCAAGGGGGTTTATTTTTCTGCCAAATTTCTTAATCTTAATGCAACAGGACCCCAAAATATAAAGGAAGTGGACCAAATCCAGAGGAGGGCCATGAAGATGATCAGAAGGCTGGATCATCTCTCCTATGAAGACAGACTGGGACAACTGGGTTTGTTTAGCCTGGAGAGAGAACTTTGGAGAGGCCTTTTAACAACTTTTCTAAAGGAGGTCTATGAGAAAGCTGAAGAGAGACTTTTTAAAAAGGCCTGTAGTGAGAGGACAAGGGGTAACAGCTTTAAACTGAAAGAGAAAAGATTTAGATTAGGTATTAGGAAGAGATTCTTCACTGTGAGAATGGCAAGGCACTAGAATAGCCAGTGCCCAGAGAAGCTGTGAATGCCTCATTCCCTGAAAGTGTTCAGGTTGGATGGAGCTTTGAGCAACTAATGAAAGTGTGACCCTGCCCATGGCAGGGGGTGGAACTCAGTAGTCTTTGTCCCTTCCAGCCCACATCATTCTATAATTCTATGATAAATGCACAAAGCATCTTTTGTACAATTAATTTCAAACTTGGATGCCATATTTAAGAGAGATTAGGTCAGACTATAATGAGAGAGGAATGGACGTGAGAGAGCAGATTAGAGAAGGTCACAAAACACTATAATAGTCTAGTTTGCTTTACACTGTAAAACACAAACTGTGAAGGAGTATGTTCCTTTTCTAAAGCAAGCAGGAAGAAGAGTTTATATAAAAGCAGATTACACTGGTAGAAGCCCAAGCGTAGCCATGGCTCACAGATGTTAAAGAATCCATTCAACCAGAACAATGGAGCAAGTCACCTTAAACTGGTGACTGACTACAGTGCATGCAGCTACAGAAGTCTGGTCTTCAGCACTGAGGAGGTTAATTCCAACATGGTCTGTTGTGAAGACCAAAGAGGGAAATAAGAGCTGATTTGGATTTTTTTTCAGTGAAATCTGTTTCTTGTCAGAAATTCCCATTTATTGAACAAAAATTTTCCCATTCTTGTTCAGAATTTCTCTATTCCATTTGCTCTGCAAGATTTTAATTCTGTTTTCCAGTAAGGGCAGCACTTCTTTGTGTATCCTTTTTAATAGTAAATACGTTTTTTCTGCTTCCTTCTGATTCTAAGCCAAAACGTATGGAAGAATCAGATGACACCAAAATCTTCATGCTAGGAGGATTTGAGGAATGATGATAGGATATTCAGTACTCAGACTTCAGAAAATATGTAAAATTACAAGTACAGTAGCTGGCAGACCTAGCAGGTTTAGAAATCTATCCCCAAAAAGGCATTGAAAAATGGCAACAAGCATAGAAACTGTCTTACACCTGGGAAGAGTGTCCACCATTCAATAAGGAGCAACACTGAAAGTGTTCTCATTTAAAGCCTTTTTTTGAGATTCAAATATGTGGTTTAGTTCAGGTGATCTGACCCTTTTTTCTTTCTTGTTTTAAAAATCATTTTAATCCATTTTAATTTGAAAGACGAAACAATTCTTTAAGTAGTGATAAATGGGGTAGCCTACATGATGGATTCACTCCGGACTTTAGAAGTGCTGAACACGTGTGCAGTCTAAACATCTGAGGTAGTCTACAGCTGCTGACACTAGAAGCCCTACATTTTGGCCCTGAGTTAGAGACTCCAGGCCCTGAAATTTCTCGTCACAAGGAAGCTCTGTGCCAAGGGCTGTCCAGCTTCCCTGCAGCAGCAGTCCCCAGGCACTTCAGAGGAAGCCCATGTCTTCAGAATCTGATTGTATGTGCTGGATGGAGATTCTTTGAAAATCTGAATTATATAAAATCTTATCTCTGAAATGTATTCAACCTATACTTCTATGAAATATCAGCTCATCTTAAGGTATAGCTTCAAACAATAACACATAACACAAGCTGCATAAACTGTAGCTTTCCTCCCTCCCTCCCTCCCTCCCTCCTTCCATTCCACTGCCTCTACAAACACAAAGTCCAAAGAGACCTTCTTTCGTCTTCATCAGAACTTCAGCTTTTGCTTGGTATAAGAGTAAAATCTTTTCACTTGCATTACTTAGAGAAGTACACTGGGGAAGTTCTGGTTTGCAGCGTTTTCTGGCACCTACATACCTTAACATATTGAAACGTTTAATTGCCTAGTTGAGTTGTAGCTAAAAACCTGAAGTAACACCATGTGTGACATCTTTTATGCTGAAACATTGATACCTTTCAAATGTACTTCAAGAAAGCCGGCAACAATTAGCTGAGAAGAAATGAGCAATAAAATTAGACTGAGAGATGAATTACAGTTGGAATTGCCTCCCCTTTTCTTTTTCCAGATTTGGATTAACTTTTAGCTGGGTTTTTTGGGGGGTTTTTGGACATTTTTCTTCTCTTCAGTTCTTCAGCATGGGAAAAAGTGTTGCAAAATCTCAAAAACTCTTACGGAATGGGAGGATAATTTTCTATTTAGATTTGCAAAGCAGATATAACATGAATAATATTGTTCTTTCCTCTTCCTTTTGTTTGTCTTTCCTTTAGTTTCTTTTCAGTCACATGAACAGGACTAGAGCTATTACAGTATGAAGTGTCAGAGTTCACTGACTCAGACAGAAAGCATACGTCTTCCTGCTACATGACCAGAATATACTTTAATGTAATTTCTTGACTAAATATCTGTGCTTACAGCAAATGAAGAGCTTGAAAAGTGTAAAAGAGAAAGAAAATTTAGGAACACATCTAAATATAATGCTCTGTTCAGAGCAAGAATGTCAAATTTTAAATGGCATCTCACCACAACACTCATCTTATTTGTTATATCTGAGAGGTTTTGGTTCATGTAAATGACTGTGCAGCTATTGAAACTGGTGTTCACAAAACAAAAAATTAATTCATGATCTGAAAGAAGAGAAAGCTATTGCATTTTTCTCTTCTGACTAAACTGAAAGTGTTGTTGTATTTACAATATGCAGTATTCTGGAGAGAGAAGGAGGTTTGTGTGCGACTGGCCTCCCAGAAAGATCAAGCAGCAGAGGCAACAACAACAATTTTGTTGTTTAGTGGTTTTCAGAGGCACATGCAAAGCCCTTACAGGAAGAGTACATAAAAAACTTTTAAAGAAACACAGTCAAATATTAAATTTAAAGCAGAAGTGAAAATGTGGTTTAAAATAGACTAGGAAACATATTCCAAAGAGACAACTTTCTAGGCTCTTAAATGACATTAGAGAAAATGTCTGCAGGTTAGAGCTGAGAGTGGTCTTGACAATAATACGATCAAACACTAGGAGAGCAATTCTAAGAAAGATTTTTAGAAACTTTTTTTCCAAATTTTACATAACACTTACGTGTTATGAACTTCCATTCAGTGCTAGAGTATGGTATAACTGCCAACTACATGTTCTTCCCAAAACTCGTAATCCCACACTGGCTACATTTACACCGTTAAATAAACAGGGTCCAGGCAGCAAACAAGAGTGTTGGATTCCTGATTGCTGTGACAGATTGATTATTGACTCTCCCCTTTGTTCCACTTGAGCCACTCTGACTGATCTTCTCAAAGATGAGGCGACTCTTGGTTTCAGGAAGAGGTATCTTCAGGGACAATTCCCACCAAATAGAGCATACATGTTGCACCAGAGTTCACTCCCTCTGCAGTACACAGTCCTCCACAGCAGGCCTGTCAACCTTTGCATAACCTAATGTCCTTTCATACCTCCTTTCTGTACTCAGGGCCGTGTAACCATTACCCTGAGTTTCAGCCTATAAAATTCCACTCTGGCATAACACATTCTTCACATTACTTCACACAGTCTCAGGCCATCTTTCCAGAAACCTTGTTCACTGGCCCTCTTGGGTTTACTTGCACAGACATACCATTTGGGTCAGGCGAAGGTCCACAAAGCCCAAAATCCACCAGGACCATTGCACCTAATTTCTTTGACTAAGAACATGGAAGCAGAAATATAAGCACATGCAAAACAATCTCTTCTTGTTCCCCAATACTTAGTCCTCAAGGATTTTTTGATGTAGAGATTGTTTACTTCTGTTTAATGGTTTCTGCAACATGAAAACTTGCCTATAGTTACAAGAAACTGAGTGTGAACTTTGATTTGCCTAAATATGTGCAAGTGATACTCTAATCCTACTTTACACATTTATTGGGATTTGGGATATTTAAAAAGAGAGAGTTTTTAACTCTTTGCACAACATTAAGCCTGAAGAGTTTGTTTTTGAAGATATCCTCCACTACCATGAAGGCCACAGTTTCTTTATTTTATTGACCTAAAAGATGTATTTCTCGTGCAGTCATTTGACTCTAGCAGCAAAGGCTTTAGGAAGTTGATCAAACTGTCATGAGACTTGGACACACTGAGACAGACACAGAGCATCTGACCGTAGGACCAGGATTCAGAGGTTTCTTATTCCAGGATGTGCTTTTTCTGTCATTTTTTTTAATCAAAGATTCTTTAACTCTTGGGGGCTTTAAAAAAGATATTTTATAATCAACTGCGTTTGATAGCTTATGAAAAATACAAATTTTTAAATATTTTTTTATTTTGTAAAGACTCTCATTGCTTTCTTGCATGAAATGTAACACTGGCAAGAGTGTTTCAAGCAAGTTGAAGCCTGTTTGTCATCTCTCTTGACAATGCCTAAGTCAGGGCATTGACTAGTAATCTGGTATCTATTCTAGAGAAATGCTGTCCTTAATGTTACTATTGTATGCAGCAGAAGAAGTTAACTCATGAAAACATTTCGTGGTAATGAATATAACATTTGTCCAATTGAGCTATCTTAACAGATCAAATCAATACCTTATATGTATTTATTTACTTATATTTATATTTATATTTATGGGCAACAAGAATACATTATTATTATTAAAAAAATAAAACAAAAAAAACAATAAAAAAAATCCTGTTTTATTTTAGTTTGTCTTTCACAATCATTTGCCTGTTCCAGTCTGGGTAATTCTTTCTCTTTTTGTGGCACATGCAGTACAGCTAGATTATGTGTATATTTCCTTTTTTATAGTGCTGAAAACACATATATTTGAATATTTTATATATTATTATAATTCAAACAGAAGCTGTGGGTGAATATTGAAATTGTTGGCTGTACCTTTATGAACCATTTTTATGGTGACAGTGTAACTATACGACCATGATGATGATCCTTTCTGGTTTTAAAATTCCTGACCAAGTATGGATTTCTAGCAGACTATTCATTAGTGCACTTGAAGAAAGAAAGGTGGATTCTGCACACTTTTCCAGTGGAATACAGCTAGCCTCAAAAGGTAAAACAAATCAGCTTCAAAAGAAGCTTCAGTCCCACAGAGTAGAGCATTCCCATAGATCAGCTGCTGGTTAAAAAATCAGTTGGATGCTTTTTGGGACTGGCGAAAGAAATTTCTCAGGAAGGGTTTTGTTTGCATTATTTTGCGTTATTTTGCATTATTTTGCCTTGCTGGATCCTGGTTTAGACTGGTTCTCATTTTATCTGCACCTTGTTCCCCACCTTCACATGAGTACACACAAATCAGGGGCTTCAAAACTGACAGCACTGGTCTAACTTTGTTCTCATTAAAAGCATTGGCAAAACTCCCAGTGGCTTCAACAGCAACAGGATTAGGCCAACTGTGAGTGCTTTGAAAAACTCACCCAAGGCAATAAATCTAGGATTAATTCAAAAAAAAGGAAGCAAACAAAAAAAGGAATGAGGAAAGGGAAAAAAGAATCATCATTTAGTTACTCAAAGTCCTTTAATAGAAAAAGGACCCTAATTACGTATTGCAGTGTAGTGTCTCTGGCTGTACATGAGTGTTTGTGTTAAATACTCACTCATCTGCTTAGGACTGTGCAAAGATTGGAGATCTCTTCCCTGGCCACTATGTGCAGAAATTGCTGTTAATTTCTGCTCAGATGGTGCAAAAGTAGGGAAAGGTCTGAGCTCACAGTTCCAACTCACCTGGCAGCAGAACTGGACTGGATTGGGCCAGCACATGCTTCACCACTGTAAAGCATGGGCTGCTTCAACCTACAGTCCTTTGAGGTGCTTTGCTGTCATTTATTTGACATATCTGCATCCAGTTGTTCTCAACTCATCTTGAGCATCTTGTAGTACCTAAAGGGGGCCTACAAGAAAGCCAGAGAGGATCTTTTTACAAGACCATGTAGTGATAGAAGAAGGGACAATAACATCAAACTGAAAGTGGGTAGGTTTAGATTACATCTTAGAAAGAAATTCTTCACTGGGGGGATGGGGTGTAAGACACTGGAATGGGTTACCCAGAGAGCTGTGGATGCCCCATACCTGGAAATGTTCAAAGCCAGGTTGGATGAGGCTTTGAGCAACCTGGTCTAGTGTAAGGTGTCCCTGCCCTTGGCAGGGGGGCTGGAACTAGATGATCTTTAAGGTTCCTTCCAACCCAAACCAGTCTATGATTCTAGGATTTCCATAATCTTTTTCACCCTTCTAATAATTACCTGTGCTTGTCTTTGAATTACCTCCATTATGCTGGTGGTTTTCTGGCACAGAGATAAATTAGATAGCTATGGACTTTGCGAATAATGGGCAGCACACAGGAAACCATTTAAATTGCATCTGACATTTCAGTCTCAGGTTATTTGCATTTCATGTATGAGTTGGTATCCTCCTCATTTTATTTCATGCACACCAAAGACATGTAATTATGAAGTCAAAATTTTAAAAATATTGGGTTTGGGCTTTTTTTTCACTATAGACGTGGACCTTGGAGAAATGGGAAAAAAAATTCAATGCAAAAATAATTTGGGTCTGAATTCAGGAGGACCAGATTTTTGCCACCATTTGCACTGGATAGCAGAACCTCCACCTGAGCTTCTCTTTCCTTCCACCACTAATCTCACAGCAGGCTTTGCCATCTTCTCTAGTCTGCACTGCCACAAAATGAGTAATTCTCAAAGCATTATTGATAACATTTTTTATTAAAAATTGATTTTGGAAATTGTCCAGGCTCTTCTCAACTCTCACAAATGGTCATGATTTTTCACCTTCACAAAGTGACTTGCCTCCACAAATGCTGACTTTGTATGTGGTGTAGATAGGTGATATTTCCCCCTTCATTATTCATTATTCAACTCCCCATGCTACCTTAGAAAAGCAAAAGAGCTTTATATAGGCCCACAGCATGCCATTAGATTTGTGCAAGGATTTGTCCTTACTCTCAGAGTAGGAGAGCACTCATATCTCCTGCTGCCACCTGAGAGGAGAAAAAGAATATTGTGTAACAAATATATTAGAACGTATTTTGTCTCAGACACCTGTCTCACACCTAGTGTGATTTTTATTTCCATCAATATTATTATGTTAATCCCAACAAATTTTATTTTCAAATTCTTCTATTTACCCTTGATGTCATGAGGAACTGGATCCAGGTTTTGAAACAGTAAAATAGAAGTGGAAGATTCTGGCATCCTCTTTTAGTCACTAAGACCTTTATATTTGCATTGCTGCATTTTCAAAGACAGATATTCCTTTTCTGGCCCTTTATTAGCATAATTCTTGCACAATTTCATGACCACAAGTTGAAATTTTGTGCATTTTCAATTAAAAGCAAAACTACTGAGGCATGTTGAGCACAAACAAACAGAGTGAGTGTTTGGAAGAATAGTCACTTGAAAGAATACTATTAATCTATCTGAAAATAACCTAGGAGTTTGATGCTCACACAAAAACTACAGTTGGTTTTTATGCCAAAGAAATGCTCCCAGCTAGAACTTTGTATCTAGATCTGGGGAATTAATTGATTTGCAGGGCTCACTGGCAGATCTACAAGAATTCACTTTTCATCAACCTGGAATGAAGTGTACAGCCAAATGAAAAGTAGGGAAAATACTGATTTTTGATTGAGAACAAGTTTTAGGTTCTGGGAGGCGTTACTTGTTCCCTTTTTCATTCATTCATAAAACTAAAGTTGATTTCCAAATGCTTTGAACTAAAAATAAAAGTATGTCAAAACTAAAATGCTGACATTTTTACAGTTTTCAGACTCTTTTTTTTCCTTAAGCAGCTTACAAAAAATGGACATAATGGAATTGTTGTTTTTCAGGAAAAATATTTTGGCCAAAAAAATTTATCCAACTCTATGTCTGATATCATCCCATGGTGCTTCTCCACTTTTTTAATGCGCAGCGGGAATGCGCTGAAATGCAAAACTTAGTGCAACTTCAGTAAAACTATGCAAAAGGACAAGTCAGAACAGAAGATAAAACTATGATATTTAGTTTTTAGTTAAAGCTGTTAAGCTGTTAAGCTTTAACTTTGCTTTATTTGTGTCTACATCAACCTTGTTAAACCATGCAAGACTACATAATTTTTTCCCCTTTCTTTTACTAAACCCTGGGAGACTTCTGACACATCTGCTTCTCCTTATGCTCAAAAGTCAATTGTGATCTTGGAGTGGGAAAAAGTAAATGTTTTTAGAACAGGAAATCACACGTGATATAAAATAAATGCATTGTCATTTTTATATTTCCTTGACATTCACACATTGTTATTTTTATATTTTCTTGATATTCACAACTCATAATTTATATTGGTGATTCATTAAAACAGTGAAAGATGACCTTATTCCCTAAGTAAGTTAGATGGCATTATTCCATGAATGAACATGGCCTACATGTTAAACCACAGCAGCCTGAGATTTTTATGGCAGCAATCACACAAAGATGCAAACAAAAAACATCTATAGGCTAACACAATGGATACAAAACTGAAAAAGAATGATGAAGAGAAAATAAATTTGGGGAAGTTTTAGTTTGTTCACAGACAATTCAGAATAGAATTCACAAGGAAAGAGTGAAGAGATGCTGCAGTGTACTGATCACTTTTATGGCAACCTGTTCATAGTCAATATGCGTACAGTGACAGACTAAGTGGTAGTTATAGCAAGTGGTTCCTTAGTATAGGAATACTACTGTCTGTGAGAAGTTTTCCATTACCTTCACTGGTCTTCAGACTAGGCCTTAAGGTAGCAGTGGTAGCAGCTAGGAAATTTAACTTTTACTGGCAACCCTGCTTTGAAATAGAGATTCACATCTAGCCGTTGTCATGCTATGACTTGTTACAGGAGGACATCTGAGCACTTTGTATATTCTGCATTTCTGCTTTCTGTAGTCTTCAGTAAAGGTCAGAGCATCCCAAATGGTGGTATAAGACAGACTCTGCAAGTCGGATGCTGACAATAGCCTAAAATAACTGCAGCACCAAAAGCCTTGCTGGAAAGCAGCAGCACTGTAAATGGTGTGGGCTGGAGTGGCTGTTGCAGCTGGGAAAGAGGACTGGTGAATATAAACAGAAAAGGCTAATTCATCAGTACTTGGATTGTTTAATGACTTGGGAAAAATTCACAGGCCTGAAAAGTGTATGGAATTTACTGCAACTTCTGTTAACTTTGAATTTCCAAGGTACTGTTGATCACTTATTGAGGTATAGATTAACGTTTGTTTTGGAAAAAAAAAAAGTAAATTCCAATTTAGAGATGTGAGTGAAACTAAGTGGTGTTTTCTGCTGTTGCATTTGAATTGTGAAAGGAAAAGGTATGAAATCTTGACAAAGACTAAGCTCATTCCTCTGGCATCTCCCATGAGATCTGAAGCTGACTTCTGGTTCTCCAGACATTCTAGAGTATGTCAATCCAGGAAAAACATATTTGAAAACTGCCTTACATTCCTTTTCCAGAACTGAACTTGTTTTTCTGCCAAAGTGGTTTGAAGTAGTCTCTTAGCCAGTGCATATCTCAGCCCTTTGCTTCTGAACACAAAGCATGTAATCAGAAACATCCAAACTGAACTGGAGACAACATTCCATCCTGGGACACCAACAGATAAAAATGCATGAGTTTGGAGTTTCCTAATTCCATACAAACAGCAAAAAAGTTGAAGTTTGAAATTTTTGATTTAAGGAGGAGGTATGTGAGCTAAAGAGCAAGATTGATATAGAGAAATAAACTATTGTTTTAATGATATCCTAAAAATGCCCCAAGCAATCTGGAGGGCTGTGCCTTCTCTGCAGTTATGGAGTGTTTCCAGGAATATCCAGGAGAACAAGGTGATCACCATGTCCATGTGTGTCCTGCACACTTTGTTATCTTGCAGGCAACAGAAACTTCGTGTAAGCACCTAAAACAGTAGTTGCAATGTACTAACTCACTAGGTGATCTTAGGTACCACTAAGTCACATCCCTTTGAGAGCAGTCTGTGCTCATACTTAAGGCTGTGATTCTGATTGAATGTCTGGTGAAGGTATGTGGGAAGCATGATGTCCTTGAAATGTCCTTCACACTGTAGTGTAGCTGTATCTCTTTGAGCTTTCTTATATTTTTATGCACCTACTTTGTATTTGCTAACTTCAGGCAAGATTTTGGCCCTAAAAATGCGCATAGTAATTTTCTCTGCAGTCAGAACGAGTTCAGACACATCCTCTACAAGTGATTTTAAAACAAAGCATTCATTTCATAAAGCATTTGAATGACTACTAGGCACATATTTGAACTGTCTCTGATAACTGCAGCATTTATTTTGATAGTTTCCTGCTTCAAAGTCTGGCACTCTGATGAAGTCCTGACCACTTCATAAAAAGTGAATGATGGCATTAATATTGCCAGTAGGAGGGTGTAAGCCACAATCATTTGAAAAAAATTGACATGAATCTTTTTAACTGAGCCTCCCACTGAGAGCTGATTGCTACAGAAGAGAGAGGTAGGAATTAGCTGCTTTTACAAATGTCAGTGTTCTTGGAAGGTTCAAGTAAAAAGATGTGCTGAAAATTATGGCAACCAAATCCTCATCTCCTGACACTAAGCTTGCCACTTCTGTGACATGCTTGGCCTCTTCTAACCCAGTGCCTGGGAATTTGAGACTTAATCTTTGGTCTACCATAGGTTGGTGCAGAATATAGCTGTTGCAAAATGAGACCAAATGGGTAAAAATCTATTTAAAAATAAAAAATAAAAATAAAAAATTCCCACCCCTTCATTTTTCTTTGGCACAGGCATTTTTATAACCAATTTCAGTCTCATACTGACCTCTTAATACTGCATGGGCTGTATTTCTCACTACAGACAGGCAGAAATGCTTTGCTGTTTGTCTTTACAGCCATCATACTGTCATGCATGCCTTTGCTGGGAGCATCAACTCATTCAACACCAGTCTACACTTCACATTCTCATTCTTCACATTAGGAAACTCTGTCTTGGTTTGTTTAAAGAGTAGACCATATGGTAACTAACATTTCATCAGAGAAACCAAGACTTTCAAATTTCATTGCCTAGCTTTGTGAGATCGCAGTTCATGGCCTGGTTAGGTGGTCTCCTCCTGGTAGCCCTTGTATCAACTGGTATCAACTTCTCATTTGGTCTGCATTGCTGAGAGCTTAGATGGGGTAAAGATCCCAAACACTGACATGCATTTTATTCACAGGCTGTTCAGTTTATGGTGGGATCATGGTGAGGGCAATAAAGATGGATTATTGTCACTGACTCCTGAGGTCCCTTAGCTTATGGGGGCCTGTAGTGCTCCAAGAAGATACTTGCTTCTTCTTTACTGTAAGGTATGAGGAGGTGGCTGTACCGGCATAACAATAGCTTTACATGCTATGATGCCTGACACATTTTCAGGGTTGCTGGGTAATGGTTTCAGATTTTATATATTTTTTATTATTAATGAAGTATATAACACCCTCAAGTTAGTGTCTGCAAACTTCTAGTGTGAGTCTTGGAGGAAAACTTCAGGAACATGCCTTTTCCAGCTTGCTCAGAAATAAAGCTTTTCATATCAAAACTTGAGCTGCTGGGAGTCTGAAATACCAGCATAGAAATATCATGAAGGAACAAGTTTTACCTCTGCCCTGTTCTTCAACCCCTGCCTGCTCCTGATGGCTCTGCCCTAAGATGGCTCTATCTACAACATCTTTTTCTTCAATAGCTGACCCTTTGAAATTCCTTGCACCCACACCACTGAGGACAGGAGGCAAGATGAGGCAGTAAATCTGTCAAGGGACAGAACCCTTTGGCTTCAGTCTTGCTTTTCTCCCAGTCGTGAAGACTTGTTACTTCCCCACGCAGTGTATGAACAGATGTTTCCTCTTCATAAATTTCCCCCTTTCCTTGCTTGTAAGGAACAGTTCCTACCTAGATGTTAGAGGTCTTAACCACTGCAGGGAGTCCAAGAACTGGCACCTTAGTGTAAAAGGTGCTCATATTTTAAGCTCACATTCAGAGTAAATTTCTGTCTCTTCAAAATAATTCTTATAAGTGAAAGTGAGGGACAAGGGCTCAGCTTGCTGCCTCTCATCTGGGAGAGTTCTCTTGGAGCACTAGGGCCTGCTCTCCATCAGAATGGCCTAATTCTGCATACATCCATATTGATCTGATCTGCGTCATCATCGGTGCAATGTTCATTAATGCAATTGGGTGCAGAAAGCTTTCAGGGGAAATAGATGAAGAGAGAGAATAATATATGCTACCCTCTTAGAGTAGGAGTGGAATTAGGTTATTTTTGTTCTATTTAATTGAAACCTACTCAGTGACATTTTAGAAAGGTTGTGTGCAAAGATCCGCCCTCTCTCCTCCTCCCCCTTCTCCTCCTCCCCCTTCTCCTTCTCCTTCTCCTTCTCCTTCTCCTTCTCCTTCTCCTTCTCCTTCTCCTTCTCCTTCTCCTTCTCTCCCTCCTCCTTCACCTCACCCTCCTCTTCCCCCTTCTCCTCCTTCTTCTCTTCCTTCTCATTCTCCAGACAAGGCAGTAGTGGTGGTGGTGTACAGTGCATGCAGCCTCTGCCCCTGGCAGAGAGCAAAACCCTCCCTACTGCCCAGCAGGTTGGCATTTGGTTTGGCATGACAGTCCAGGCCAGCAGTTTCTCCCACTGAGAATACAGATCAGTTTGGAGGCCCAGGGAATAACTCTCCTCTTAATTACGATGTTGTAACTGCAATGCTTCAGTGGAGTCATTCCCAGTTTTTATCTGTGTGAATGAAAGACACACTGAATTAATTTCACAGATTCCACATTGCATTGGGCGTAAGATGGTCCACAGAGGAGGAACAACCTTCTTTTACATCCCCACATACTCTTGAGAGAATGTATTTGCTCACCTCTTGCTTCAGGAGGAAAAAATCTTGTCTCTTCTTGTTATATTTCTGATTAGAATCAGAACTGCTGGAATTGTTCATTTTAGAGAAGATATGCAGGTGCAGAGCAGTTCTTGGTGAGCATGAGATTTCTTTGAAGTAGAGGCACCAACAACCATATCCTCCCAACTGATACGGACACGGTACATTTCTCAGTTGAAGACAGAGCACATAAGAAATGCATGATATGAAAGCTCTATGGGTGTCAGCTGAGAACATACATTATATGTACCAAATAACACTATCATGCATTTTTAAAACTGGCAGGAGAAAGCACAAAGAATTGTACTCTGAGATTTGGTGCAGAGTGCTACTGTACGCTGATTTCATTTGATTTTTTTCAAACTCCCTTTTCATTCTCTACACAGGCAAGGTCTCTATCCATTGCTATTTCTACTGAATGACCATTGAACTACTATTGAGCTGAACACAGCAGTAGAATATGTAACTGGTAGAAAATACACTGAAATTAGGGAAATGTAAACTATTTACAAATATTTGGTTTGGCCACAGCAGTTATTTTGTCGTGGGATATTATTATAATTATATTTATATAATTTATATAATTATAATTAATATAATTATGGAGGTAGACTTGTTTGTATCTCCTTGCTTCTAATTGCAAGAGGAAAATACAGTAAAGATGCAAGAACATAGTTTACATAAAGGAGACTTTTATAAAACAGAACTGGAGAAAAAACTGAGGGGAACTGCTGTTCAGTTCCAACGTGCAGTCTGTGCAATGCACAGCCATACTGAAAGAATAGCAAAAATTTAACAGAGAACAAAGATTTCTGAGTGCCCTGTCATAGCTGTCATTTGGTGTCTATGTCAAAAAGTAAGCGCTCCAATGCATATTCTTGTCCCTCTCTTGGGAATTTGCTTTATATGGTTAGTGATTCCAGTCTGCAGTTGCTGTGAGAGGTTCTTGACCCCTCAGTCACATTGATTACCTCCCTATGTGGGCATACAATTACTAATAGAAAAACAAACTTTTCCAGGACAGAGGAAAGGAAGAAATGAAAGTTTTATCATGCCAGCTTTTAAGAAATGGAAGAGGAGAAATATGTAGCACAGTCTTATGTGTTTCTGTATTAATACATTCCAATAGTCTTGAATACTTCTATGACATCTAGAAATGTACCAAGACAAATTCTTTTGCCTAAGCTTCTATTTTTGGCATTGAGGCTTTTCAGTTAACTGAACAACAGAGAAAATTAATGTTGGGAGGAGAGAGGAAAGTACTTTGTAGGTGCTGTGATAAATTTACCAGTGCAGCTGACATGAATGGGCCATAAGTCCTACTTGATCTTCTTAATAGAGTGTAATCCTTAATTATCTATTTTGATATCTAATGAGCACACAACACATGTGTGAACTCCCAAGGCATGTATCTGTCTTGCCTTGCTAATCTCATTAGCCAGGCTGTTCCTCTGCTAACTCTGCTGCTGTGAGTGACTCACGGAGGTAGTGTCTCTGCCATATCTCTGACATGTAATCATAATAATTACTCTCCATCATGAGGGAGGCCTGGAAACAATAAAATCTTCCACCTGTTGACATATAGTGAAGTCTGTGCACGCTTTTAATCCAGGGTATAGTTTGTCAGTCTGGTGTTGAGCTTAAAGGGTCATTGCAAACCTTTTAATGATATTGATGTTCTTGCTGTGAAGAGGTAACTGAGCACTGCTCTATTTGACACAGCACGGGGCTATGGCATTCGAGTGAGGGAAAGGACAGATGGTACTTCCTCATGAGCAATCAGGCAAGGAAGAGAAATGATCCTTTCCTTAACGCCAGATGTTGCCAGGCTCTTCTACTTGAACTGTATCGGGGCTGTAGTCCTGCCAACTGCCCCTCAGTAACATTGATGGAGTAGTCCATACACTTCCTCACAAGGAGATTCAGAGAATTATCTTTCCTACATGACTTGTTCTTTGAGGGTGGAGCCTTAGTAAAAATCAAAGTCTGTATGAAAACAGGGATCAACTATGTTGTGGAAGTTGAGATGCAGTGATTCCAACTAAAAACCCTGAATTGTTCATGTCTGTGTCACTGACAATATCTCCATGTAACTTGCTACAATCCCAATAGACTGAATACTGGAATGAATTTAGTGATGCAGGCATTGGTGGGGTATGGAGTAGCTTTCAGGGTCCAGATGGGATAATTCAACAGGATACCTAACTTTTTTGCAAGACAGTATAGCTCTTAACTGTGTGATTGACCCTTTCTCTAGCTCCATCAGGTAAGCAAACTTTGATAAGAGCTATAGATGTCCTGCTTCTGACTTCAGCAGAGCACTCCATTTCAGCAGTGGCAGATGGAAATTTGAAACTCATGAATTTGAGTTAGTGGTCAACACAAATCTAAGTCTGAATCCATTGGAATGAATGGAATTCATGTCACCCAGCAGAATAGCAATAAGCCAAAGTGTGGTATCCAGGGGGGAGTATCATGGAGACAGGCTTGTGACAGTAGTGACTGTTACAGCACATCAACAGTCTCACAGAATTTGGTGTTGTTTGTGATGATGCACCTGCTATGGGAGTACACACTTGAATGGAGGGGTCACATCAATCTTCACTAAGATGTCCACACTTAGCAGCAGTTCATGACCGCAAGAGATGTTTAGGCCTTGTCAACCCAGTGCAATGGAAACTGTGCAAGCAGTTCAGTTATCAAAAGCAGTTCTGGAAACAGAGTATTTTCTGTACTTGACCTAAGATGTTGAAGTGACTGCAGGTCTCTCTTTGCAGTTATGATGTCTGAAGCTGTTTGAAAATTTCTGCACCATGTTCCACTGTGCAGTGTAGACAGGCACCTAGATATTAATGTCTCCTTTGAGATGTGGATGAGAATGTTGGTCCTTCCACAGCACTGCTAGGTTTGCACGTAACTTGATGTTGAGCTACTATTCATTTTGAACACTGAAATGTTCCTTGTCTACTACTGGGAGTCTTGAACCCTCTGGAGTCTTAGGTCACTGTTTGATGAATACAGAATTTAGGCACTTTTATCGTCTTATGGTAAAGTCACATTTTGCAGAAATTTTAAGAGATTATTAGAGCTCAGTGTAAATTCATGACAATATTCCCTGTCAAGTTTATAAATCTTATTAGTTAAGCACAGCTTGCATCTAACCTGGATTTCTAACTCATCAGCCGTGCATGGCTTTGACACTCCTTTGACACTCACCTGTTCCTATTGCTAAGACTTCTTTGGAGCCAAGGGCTAGGAGAGAGACCGCCCTGCTGGGCATCTCTGAGTTCCTGAGTGCTATCTAGACAACAGGTGGGGTCTATGCAAATCACATGGAGATACAAGCTAAGATGCATTGTCTAGCATCTAAAAGGCAGAGGGCAGAAGTGGAGAGACCGTCTTCATACACTGCCTAGTCTCTACACCTGATCTTGTGACTGAACTTAATCCATCTGGGGGCAAGGCAGTCAGGTTAATTCACATCCCCTCCTTTCTATGGGTGAACCAGCTAATTTCTTTGACTTTGGACTGAAAGGGGAAAGGAGTGTTTATGCCAACTGTTTCAGCGGAGCAGTGGTAACTAGCAGCTGAGAGTTCAAGCAATAGTCCACACCCAGCCAGTTCTGGTAGAGCTGCAAAGGCAGTGTCTGTCCCAGAGCACAAGTAACTACTGCAAGGCCAAACTCAGTAATTACAGCTTCACAAGAATGGCTGGTCTTGGATGTACTATGAAGTTTATGCAGTTGCTGTAAAAATTATTTAGAATGATTTTTTAGAGATCAGAAATAACGGTGTGAATATGATAGCAAAATGCAGTGTTAAATTAAGGTTGAATATCGGCAGCAAAATTTACTGCACCAACAGATAGGTTCTCTAAACCTTTATTGTGGTGACCTTTAATTCTGGCTATTTTTAGGATTCACAAAGTGTTCTGAAATAGACAAGACAACATTAGGTATGAAAGAGATATATTTTCAGGATGATGGGCTATACGACCTCTAGTTATTAGTAATCATGGAGACACAAGAGCTTTTAAGATGTCTTTCAAGAGATAAAAAATACGTGATGTATATTCTGTGTATCTGCATGGTACAAATGGTCACTGAAAGGAATAACAAGTTAGATGTGTGCAGCAGGAAAAAAAAAATTGTTGCCTGTAAAATAAGAATTTTGTACCTTATGCTAAAACCATGGCAATGCTTTGTTTTCATGATGAGACACACTTTAAGATACAGTGGGCCTGTTTTTTTGCAGAACTAAGTAAATGGGACTTTGGTCAGGTAAATATTAGGTGGCTGCAGGTCTGGAAAAGGAGCTTTAATTAGGAAAGAATAAGGCATGGCATTGCATGCCAAATCAGGAGGGGCACACCAAGCACACGGCTCAGAGAACATTTCGTTTCCTGGACTCCCTGGGATGGTTAGAGCTGGGGCACTGGGTATCTCAGCTGTAGAGACCCTTATTTCCCACTCAAATGTCTAGTGCTTTTCTGCAGCTTGCAAAGCCAGCCTCGCAAGTAATCCCATGGCAAAGATTTCTTCCCACTATCTATACCCTGTGAGATGAGTTGTTAAGCCAGGATGATTTCCAAGAGCATTAAAAAAGGAAGTAGAGCATACCATTTTTCCTCAGCAGAATGTGTACTATATTTGTACAACGTGTTTTCTTTTGAGAGTTTTTTGGATACATTTCAAAGAGAATATAAATCTCAAGCATGTTTTTGTCGGTGCATTTGGTTGGGGTCCTGTTGGTCATGTTTTGAGGTGTAGCTCTATCTGCTGAGGTGTTTTATCCTGCGTGAATGTGTTGTGTTGCTGCAGTGTGGGAAGGTGTTGCCAGACATTGGGAGGATGGAAGCATGAGTTCTTTTGCTTGATGAAATGTTAAGAGTTGAGATCAGGAGGCAAGGACAGGGATGATTATCTATGGTAGTGAGCTGTAAGTTATAAAATGAAAAAATCCATCTGTTTGAGGAGCAGCTGCTTGGTACTGCCATATGTTGCTGTATGGTGGCTGAAATACAATTTTGCCATCACCAAGAGGATGAGGAGAGTTTCTGAGGACATGCAGGGGAACAGCTCCTGGCCCAGGCCAGACACAGACATCCCATCCATGCAACTGCAGCTGCAACACTGAGGGGCTGTTGTGGCCCTACTGTTTCAGTGGATAACGCTCTCACCAACTCCAAATGCCCTAATTCTATTGGATAGGATTCTATTCAGAGAAAGCATTGCACTGAAGAATTACAGCCTCACTCAGACTTATGTCTAAACCCCATTACACCATTTTGGCAGTGCCAGGAGGTCAATCAAGTGCGTATAAATGGGAGTCAGCATTTTAGGCCACTTAAAATGAACAAGGAAAGTTCTGGCAGCTGAGCTGTGAGTATCTGGACTGCAGTATTTTCTTTCCTTTATTTTTATTGGCACATTATATAATTTATATGGCAGCTTGAGTGTTTGTGCTGCTTTGTAACAGATAAAACATTCTACTAATCATGAATGGAAATAGGATCTGAAGACAGAGACCCAGGCAAGTGGAGAAGATGCTTCAAACATATAGAAAAGAGAAAAAAAGGTCACTGAAGAAATTAAAGAAGGTATTCAGTGGCATGGAAATGGAATCACGACAACACTGGGACAGACTTTAGGAGATAAGTGTAAGAGAAGGAAGATTGAAAACAAAATTGCTTTATCTTGGACAGTTATACAAGGGGAGAAGAAAATGAAGGATAGCAAATAATTTTGGACAGAACTGGCAGCAGTGGTGGCCAACAGAAAGGAGATGCTGTCAGTAATGGACAAGTATGTGCTGCTTAAGTCTTTTAAATCAATCACACAGGAAATAATTTCCTGGACTTAAATATGGTAGAGGTGATAGAATTTGGAGATCCTTGCAGAAGCAGGTTGGTCAGAGGACCACAGGACACAGAATTCTGTGTTCTGCTCTGGCAAAGTGAACAAAGGAAAGAGTGTAGAATATCTTTCTATAGCTTGATAAAACAGAGGAGGGATGAAGGGGTAGAGAATATTTAAGAAAAACAGTCTGTAAAGAACAGGTTCTCTCTTCCCCCCCCCAGTCAATATCTAGTGTTTGCCTGTAACAAAAACTTGGATTATAGAGCGTTTGCAAAGTCCAAATTGTCTTGATGTACTAATCCTGTGCTACTGCTAGAAAAGATGTAGGAAGCAGCTCTTCTAAGTAAAATGAAGGCTGCTAGTGAATGTTATGTATATGGCCTCATTGCTATGATGCCAAAGTCCTGTGGCAATGGGCATTTCAGAGGAGTAAAGCTTAGGATTTCCTTGTCTTGAATGGATTTGTATAGCTTTTAATAGCTGACCTCCAGCTGGTGTGGTAAGAATGGATATTCCTACAGACATTTACAATGGAAAATGGTGATGGCTTATTGTGGTAGGATATTTACATAACTCTCCACAGATACGTTTTATTTGTACTAAATCACTGCTTAATATAATTCAGAGTGCACATCGCATGAATTGCTGTTTATTTGGAACAAAATTTGGATTTTTGTTGTATGTCTCAGATGCCTCATCCTTTCAGAGCCATTCTGAGTGTGCTGCCATTGTTCCTTGCTCAGTTTCAAGGTAAATGTCTGGTTTTGATCAGCTTGCTCCCTGTTGTTCTGGAGATTTCTGATTGACAGCTATATATTTTTGTTGATGAGTATGAATGAGAGATCATCTTAATACATTAAAGTTAAATACAGATTGAGGATAGCTCCACCCACATTCAAAACACAGAGATGTTCAATGAATTCTGTTTTAATAGTGTTGACAATACTCTGCTTCTATCAGGGTGACTCAGTGCACTCTTTCAAAATAGACTGAAAAGGCTCAAAGTATTTCATTTAGCATTTCCTACTTCACTGATCAAGATTACTTTTGGCTTGTGCACTTAGGTCACCTTAATATTTTCTCACCCTTAAATTTGCTTTGAAGAAACCATAAGGAATCAATTCAAAGGAGGTAAGATATGCATGTGATCTATCCATCTTTCAAAATGTTTTCTTTCCAAGAGATGGCCATTTGCTTATCAGGGCAAAGTCAAAGCTACTTGTCATCTGAATTTAGTTATAAAACATATTCAGCTTAACAAGGAAGAGAAACTGTGTATTGGTGATCTGTTTCACTGTTAAAAATCTGTTTGATTAAATCTTTTGTTAATTCTAGTAAAGCAAATACATGAGACTGTAACTTTCCTGAAGCAAGCCATACTTGCATTTGCTGCCAGCTTTGTCATGTTGACACTGGAGGCTTGGGAGTTGTTCATCAATTTTGTCAATTGTTCTTTCTATCGTAGAAGCAGTATTTCAGTGTATGTATTTTTTTAAGTTGTAAAACATGGAATATTCATAAATCCTTTCCCTCCATTCATCATCATGTTAGTTGAATGACTAGAAATGCAAAATTTTAACTGTTGCCCAATGAGCACCAGCTAACTTCATCCCACTCTTTCCTCTTCTGATGGGTGAGGTAATTAATCAATTACTAGTTAAGGGTGATGGGAATAATATGCTTAGACTCATAGTCTGGGTCATGGAATATGCAACTTGATCTCTATTGTAAAGTATATAAGGCAAGTCAAACTCACAGTATCTGAGAGGTGTAAGGTTGAAGTCCACAGCTAAGAGAAAATGATACAGGGCAACTTTGACCACAGCTGACCTGCTCCTTGCCTGTCTTCAAAGGCTTTGAATCTTAGCCCGTCTTATGGGTCTTACATTTATGCAAAATAGTGTCAGTCTGTTTTGCATCAAAATTACAGTATGCTGTCACATAGCTTTTTAGTACTAAGAGGAGATAAAGTTTAGGGAGAAGTCAAAGAGTAACTCATTCTCTCTCAGATGTATTATAAGAAGAAAGGTTGCCTCTTTAATGTTAGCCAAGTGTTTAGGCATAGCAATGTAGCCTTGGTACAAGATATTTCTTCCTGTATCATCTCAAATTTACCTGAGGAGTAAATCCCTTTGCTTTCTCTTTGCTTTTCCTCCAGTCTGCTTGCCCTCCTACAAGTCCCTTTAATACAGTTAACCCTGTATTTTTAGTTATTCCGTGTTCTTTTTTAGAAACACGTCTTTATTGAGGGCAAACATGTTAATGTTCCAGCCAGGATTTCAAAACTGTGGCCTTCCTATTTTCCAAGGCTGGCTATGAAGAAAGACCCATCCAGAAGGTGGGTTTTGTAATGTGCTGTCATCTGAGCTATTCAACATTTCTTTGCACATTGAGGTTTCATTTAAAATGTTATTTTGTTTATGTATTTAAAGCAGATCATTTTTTTAAACACAGAAAACATTATAGAACTTAATTCAATAAATACATTAGCTTTTAACTCCTCTTTGGGTTTTTAGCTTCTTTCTAGAAGCCATAAAGAGTTTGTTGATGTGGACATTTGCTAGCAAAGAGTCTATGTTCTTTCAGGTGGTGGAATTCAGAGATTCTTGACTCTCATACCTTGTTTTGGGCAGCATAGTTTCCTTCTAACTTGCAGTTTTTCAGGTTTGATAGAATACTTCATTGACATGACCTTGGCTAAATAAATCAAGTGAAAAAAAACAGTCTTTCTGCACTTTCTAATGAGGCTGAGTCAGTTCAAAGACAGATTATCACTTCAGCAAACTAGTTATAACTCCAGTGGCTTTTTCTTTGTTTGGTTGGTTGTTTGGGTTTTTTCTACTTTCTTTAAAATATTGGTAGTAACTATACACTGTCTGAATCTTAATGTTAAGTATGTTTTTAAATCTCAGTATATTTAAGGTTTAATGTAGGTAGCCATAATTTCACATTTAATTTTAGTTATGTCTATTTTTAAGAGGAGAAAATAATAGAATTCAATTGCACATCACATTTAATGATAAAATAGTTTTTCCTTAAAAAGAAGACATCTACTGTTCTCTGCCTTTACATTTAGTGAAAACACATGTTTATTATACTACTTTAAATTACAGGTTGAAAAATACAACAAAAGCACATTAATGTCTGGACATTAGTGCCTTTAGATATAGGAGTCTGTGAATGGTTAACTTTGTTAAAGTGAACTGTCCCAGTAACAGTCAATTTCACTGTGCAGCTGGTAAATGTCAAATTGATTTTATTTCATTCCAGTGGATGATCACTTTTAAATTGGATCTATGCCTATTATAAAATTTCACATCATCAAATTATGCTTGTCAAATGCTGCAGTTTCTAACCCTCACTGCTTAGTACAGGACAGCAGCATCTTTCTTTGTGGTGTTCTTAGTGAACTGAAAACCATGTACTGTGGAGAATGTCTTTCTAATCATGCTTCAAGTACCTCTTACACTGAGGAAAAAGTTACACCCTTTGCACTGCCCCTCAGAAGTTCTTCCCAAATCACTGCCACAGATTACAAAAATCTCATGGAATGGAGGAAGGCTGTAACTATTCACAGGTATGGCTGCCATTTCAAGGAGATTTGCACCATCATAAGTACTGTTCAGAAGCTTTTTCTATAGTTAGGTCATGTAAAAAAAAAATTAGAGAGATGAAGGCACAACTTGAACTGAATCTCGCCACTTCTGTGAAGGATAACAAAAAGTCCTTCTATAGATACATCAATAGCAAAAGGAGGGGCAAGGAAAACCTCCATTTTTTACTGGAAATGAGTGGGAATATAGTTATCAAGGATGAGGAAAAGGCTGAGGTATTTAACACCTTCTTTGCCTCAGTTTTCAACAGTAGAACAGGTTGTCCTGAGGACAGCTGGCTTCTGGAGCTTGTAGAAAGAGATAAGAATCTGAACAGCCCCCCTGTAATCCATGAGGAAACAGTTAGCGACCTGCTGAGCCGCTTGGATCCCCACAAGTCTGTGGGACCAGATGGGATCCACCCAAGGGTGATGAGGGAGCTGGCAGAAGAGCTCGCCAAGCCTCTCTCCATCATCTACCAACAGTCCTGGCTCACTGGGGAGGTCCCAGATGATTGGAAGCTGGCAAATGTCACGCCAATCCACAAAAAGGGCGGGAAGGAGGACCCGGGAAACTACAGGCCCGTCAGCCTGACCTCAGTGCCTGGCATGATTATGGAGCAGATCATCCTAAGTGCAATCACACAGCACCTACGGGATGGACAAGAGATCAGACCCAGCCACCACGGGTTTAGGAGGGGCAGGTCCTGCCTGACCAACCTGATCTCCTTTTATGATCAGGTGACCTGCCTGGTGGATGAGGGGAAGGCTGTGGATGTGATCTACCTGGACTTCAGCAAGGCCTTTGACACCACCTCCCACAGTATCCTCCTGAAAAAGCTGTCAGCCCACGGCTTGGACAGGGGCACTCTGTGCTGGGTTAGGAACTGGTTGGAGGGCCGGGCCCAGAGAGTGGTGGTGAACGGTGCTGCATCCAGTTGGCATCCAGTCAGTAGTGGTGTCCCCCAGGGATCGGTGTTGGGCCCACTTCTGTTTAATAACTTTGCTGATAATCTGGATCAGGGGATTGAGTCCACCATCAGCAATGCAGATGACACCAAGTTGGGGGGGAGTGTCGATCAGCTGGAAGGCAGGAGGGCTCTGCAGAGGGACCTGGACAGACTGGAGAGTTGGGCTGATTCCAACAGGATGAGGTTCAACAAGGCCAAGTGCCGGGTCCTCTACTTGGGCCACAACAACCCCATGCAGCATTACAGGCTGGGGACAGAGTGGCTGGAGAGCAGCCAGGCAGAAAGGGACCTGGGAGTCTGGATTGACAGGAAGCTGAACATGAGCCAACTGTGTGCCCAGGTGGCCAAGAAGGCCAATGGCATCCTGGCCTGGATCAGGAACAGTGTGACCAGCAGATCCAGGGAAGTGATTCTGCCCCTGTACTCAGCACTGGTGAGGCCACACCTGGAGTACTGTGTCCAGCTGTGGGCCCCTCAGTTCAGGAACGATATTGAGGTGCTGGAGCAGGTCAAGGCTGGTGAAGGAACTGGAGCACAAGTCCTATGAGGAGAGGCTGAGGGAGCTGGGGTTGTTTAGCCTGGAGAAGAGGAGGTATAGGGGAGACCTTATTGCTCTCTACAACTACCTGAAAAGAGGTTGTAGCCAGGTAGGGGTTGGTCTCTTCTCCCAGGCAACTATCAGTAGGACAAGAGGACACAGTCTTAAGCTCTGCCACGGGAGCTTTAGGTTGGATATTAGGAAGAAAATTTTTACTGAGTGAGTAATCAGACATTGGAATGCACTGCCCAGGGAGGTGGTGGATTCACTGTCCCTGGTGGTTTTTAAGATGAGACTGGATGTGGCACTTAGTGCCATGGTCTAGTAACCATGGCAGTGTTGGAGCAAGGGTTGGACTTGATGATCTCGGAGGTCTTTTCCAATCCGGTTGATTCTATGATTCTATGATTCTGTGATATTCTTTCAACGAGTTTTTATTTTGCTGAAGCACACTCCAGCACTGGCTGCTTTCGTCTCCAAGGGATGGTGGATCTGTTGTGCTTGAGCAAACACTCTTGTCCTCGGGCCAGACAGGACTCATCATTCAGTAAAACTAGTCTAAAGGCTTGGGCATGTTTTCAGGATTTTCTACACACTCTTAACTTTGCACATTTCTGGAAGAAAAACAAACAAACAAACCAAAACCAACCACACACAGAAAACTGCCACCAAATGCCCCAAACTAAAAAGCAAACAAAAATCAATGAACAAGAGCCAGTGGATCTGAGGGAAATGAACCATTTAATCCCCATTTTGGAGACTCCAAATAGTATGAGAACTGGCATAGGAAACTGAGGCGGTAGAGTATGCCAGGACCACACAAAAAGTGACAGAACTTGCTTCTTCGTCATGAAGCATGGAGATGTGTGTCCTGGGTAGTCTCTTATGCAGTGTGCACTCATTATTCCTCCATAAGCTTGTGTTGCACCCATTTGGTCTGCTGTGTGTCTGTCAGGGGCTGCATCTCACCCCAACAATTTAACATGTCTCTCTCCTGGTCACCTTCCCAATTTCTTGAAGAAGAGTTTAGTTAAGTGGCAGAGAGACTGTGAGTGCATTTGCAGTAGGGAGCTTTGTGGTCTCTCTTTACATGAGAAAGTAGTTTTGTAGTTTAGCTTCGAGTGTGTGAAAAGCTAAGCTGGGCTCAAGTTTTGTGTTCTGTTCTGAAAATAATTTCACATTCATTGTTCTTCTTGCAAAGACAGTTCTATAAAGGCCTGATGGCTGCCACAGCTTTGCTCTGGAATGCCCCCCACCCTGGGCACATATCTAAGCTTCTGAGCTTTCCTAGCTTGCAGTTCCTTATGAGCGTCTGAAAAGCCTTCAATATTGTATGAGTCTATTGATTGCAAAATTAAACAGACCATTGAAACACACAGCAGATTATTGACATAAACATAAAAGACAAGGCAGCCTTTAAGACCACGGAGGGGCAGAACGAAAGGGAGCTAGAGAGGGGTCTATTTCTTCTTTCAAATTTGTACCATCAGCCTTCCTTCACACTGGATGCTTTCTTTGCTGCTTCATATGCGATTCTATTTCTGCTCTCTTTTCAAATCAACTACCAAAATTTCCACACATGCAGTAACCTTAAAATGCACATTTCCCATTTAAATATTGTTTGTGATTTTTGAGTGGTTGTTGTGGTGCATGGTTACTGCAAGTTAGCAACATAAGTCAATAAAAACATACATAAAACTAAGTGGAAATCCAGTCTTAATAAGAAGGTGCACTACTGCTAGCAGATGGATAGATGCAGCCAGTGGCAAGCTCAGACATTAATTCAACTTTAAACTGGACAATGGGTGTTTGCTGAATTCAAAGAGCTAGTTGTAGGAAGGAGGTGTTGTTGAAAGACCTAGCGGGAACTGGAGTTTAGAAGAAGCTCCTAGCACTGGGGCTGCTCCTTTTTACCTCCATCTAGTGTGAGAGTAAGACCAATGAGAATATCAACTTTGTTACTCACTAGGTATCATCTTCCTTATATTTCATCAGTATTTAGATTTTAATTTTGCTCGCAATGTTTCTGGCCTGAAGAGAAGGATATGGGCTTTGCAAGCTTAGTCAAGTTTTTCCAGCTGCAGTAACTGACCTGTCAAAGAAATTCTCTCCCTTCTCACAGACCTCTCTTCACTGTCCATCAGAGCAGCAGTAACACTGCAATTGCTACTGTGACAGGTATTGGAAAGGACTTTCCACCACTGAGAGAAAAGACAAATTTTTACAAAATGCTGACTGTCACCATTTAATAACCTGGAAAATGATTCAGTAGATAAGAAATGATGATTACTTGTCCAAAGTAAGTCAACTATTATCTTATCGTATTGTTCAAATGGTATAGCAAAAGGATTTATGTTGCATTTGCACAGCAAATGAACAGAATACACATGAAAACTGTGGCACAAGAATAACCTAAAAAAATTTAGAGCCTGTTGTGCCAGACTTAATGAAAAAGTGGCTCAAAAATTACATATAGAACAGATTCAGTGACCTTTAAAGTGTCCTTTGGAATTTTGTTTGTTTTGTTTTGTTGTGTTTGCTTGGGAAAAACTGTTTAACTTTTCTTACAATTTTTAACTGATTACAATCTTCTAACTGATCTTACAATTCAGGTACAATGTATCAAAAGAGGCAAAATGCCAGTGCTTCTATGAGTTTAGGAGAAAGTTTTGGATTTTTTTTTAAGAACTAATGTAAACTTTTTAGTACTGTACATTTTTTGTTCCCATCAAAGCTTGTCCATTAAATGACCTTTGAGAATTCTCCAAAAGATTGGTTACACATCTAATTAAATTTTCTAAAAATCTGGACAAAAAGTGAAGAATATTGAGTATTTTTGAGGGCAAATTAGGAGATACCACATTCAAGAAAACTGAAAAGATGTTAGCTCTCTTTCTGTTGCAGTTGTATGCCTACTAGCATTATTCAGAAGAATGTAATTTTCTATATGTGTACTGGAATAGACAGACTCCCAGAATATGAGGGGGAGTTGATGAATTACTTATGATTTTAGCCCTATTTCAGCTGAAATATATCCAGATGCTAATTACTGCACACAGTGACATTGATGAAACTCTCTTAGCCGTGGAGTCCAAAAAAATGAATGGGTTGCATTAATCTCTGGTAATTTTTGTCTGGACAGAAGAGACATAAGTGATATCCTTAATTCATGTAGCCCAAAACAGATTATGGACACAAGATACTGCAGATATAATTTGTTTTATCTGTTTTTTAAGACTGTTTCCTAAGAAAACTATAATGAAAGTTGCTAAGGTAAGAGTGGAGAGGAGGTCTTTTGTTATGATATGCTGTATTTTCAGTAAAGAGAAAAATATTTTATGCTTTGTTGTTTTAACCAAGAGGTGAGAACTAATCTGTGGTATGTAGCAGCCAGAAAGCCAGCTTGTTATATGCTCATCACTTCACTATGGAGCATGCCTGGCAGCACAACCACCCTGACTGCAAAATATCAGAGGGGCTATTTCTCAGGAATGCAATATGTCCGGCCCATCTTTAACTTAAAACTGCAACAGCTGCAAGTAGCTCATGGGACTGCAAATGCACATAGGAAATTCATTCTAAGGTAACTAGGCATATAAATGAAGGTCTATCAGCAACTAGCTGTTAAAGATGTGGAAATAACTCTGCCTCCTTTCCCTTTAACCTTAAAAGCAACATTACATTAAAAATTCTTGAATAATCCTATGGTCGTCATCCCAGCTTTCCAGGTCAGGGAAAGGAAAACAAGAGGGGTCAGCATACAGTGAAGGGTAAAACAATGGGCTAAGCAGCAACACTGATCTTGAAGATATTTCCAGTGTCATTGACCATAAGCCTGCCTGTCTACTTTTCCTAGCATTTCTCCCTCTCCCCATTCCAATAACTGTTCACAGATTTCACAATAATGCAATACAGAAGGAAACATCTGAAAAGTCAGCACAGGTAGTTCTATGAGTTTTTTGAAAACCAGGTCCTGGGTAGTATAGAGAGAATCACGTGAGTACCCCATGGAGGGCATAGTGGGCAGAGGTCCACTGTTATATATTGCTTTTGGCATTGGCTGTATATGTTACAACACCTGCTGCCCTTCATGGTATGGAGAACAAGGCAGATGAGGAGTAGGGAGGTCGGTTTATTTTGAGGAAACCGAAGAGAAGGTTGTGGAGCAACACATAAAAATCCTTAGAAGACAAAGCTTGCTTACTTGTAGTCTGCATAGCACAGCTCCTTCCATTTCCTAAAATCATTTTAGATGATGCATATACTTTCTGCTTTAGTCTTGCTCTAATTTTCTTAGCTTGTGTTCTGGGAACCTTTTAAATCTGCTTTGAATGTACGTTTGATTATATCAGAAGGAAGTCCTTACAAGAAAAACTTGGATTATACAGGAACATACTTGTAAAAAACAAATCTACATTGCAGAAAAGCAAAATACAGCTGCACTTAGATAAGGGTTGCTCCTTATTTCAGCTGTAATTTCCAGGGCTTCAGTGGTGGTTACATGAGTAGCTAATTAATGGCAGTGTTCTTTCTTCATGGCTAAAGGAAAGTTTGATTCAAAGCTTATCAGCTAGGATAACTCTATTTTAATTTCAGGGAAAATAACATAAGGATATGTGAGAGGTCTCTGTGTCTCCATCAGGTTGCTAGCTCTCACTCACCCTTGCACCTGTGGCTTCAAATGAATGCTTTAATCTCTTCAGGGCTTGTTACACACTAATCAACAACATGACAGGGAGTCTAAGACTGTCACTGAAAATCATCTGTAAAGGCAGCACTAATAGGAAATAGAACATTTCATGAACTTTCCCTCCGAATAAATGAGAAACCCATTCTTGGCTTTTGTGCAGATGTGCAAATCACTTACATGACATTCTATACTTCTGTCCGGGTTACTGGCAGGATTTGTCTTGGATACAAACTACAGTAGGCCATCGGTCTCAGAAAATGATGGCCAAAGTCAGTGTTTCAAGATCACCGGAGATCTAATTCTGTTACTCTCTAGAGGGTCCTGGAAGAAGATTAAGTACAGAGCAGCTATGATTGCTATATGTACTTAAACTGCAAATAAGTGGCAAGTAGGCTGGACACTTGTTGCGCTGACTCCCATGGGGCAGGAAAATATCATCGCCTGCTTCCTGGTGCTTTGTCGCATATATGAATTGGTTCTTGGGAAAGAACAAATTAACAAATGCCTTTGTCGCTGGTGATTTACCTAGCTCAGAGGATTTCCTTTGACCATAACCAAAAGGGATCAGCAGGGAGTCTCTTTGGTGTTTCATCAAGGTTTATCCCACTTTGCCATCTGACTTTGGCAAGCAATCTTCCCTCCTTCTTATAAATGCTGTTATAAAAACAGAAAAGTGCTGTTGCTTGGAAATTGCACAAGACACAGCTACACCATAGGATTTCAAAGCTGGAACTAGGTTTTAAATCACTGCTCACCATGCAGATACTTTTCTGTCACTAGCAACATGTAATATTACTAAGCTTTCTTTATTAGATGGGAAAGTCCAAAACAGTGTCAAGGTACAGCCAAAACATAGACTTAGAGACAGTCCCTGCTGTCTTCTGGATGAGAAAGCGATGGCAAGTCAGAAGTGTTGTTACCGTCTGTGTTTTATCAAGGGTGATATGAAGAAAGAAGGGTCAAAGTGCCAATCTAAGGAAGCACATAACGTCTCCAGCTTTTTTTGCCACAATGTATTCCTGGAAAGGGGCTCAAATTCCAGCTTTGGACATCCAGCTAAGGAGTAATGTACCTCCCAGCCATGGCACACATTCTGGTTCTCTTTGCAGAGTTCAGGAGTGACTAGGTCTCACGTAAATACTGCAAAGGGATGTAGCTAGGTCATCCATTGTTGTCTCAGAATCGGGAAGTTTTCCTAGAACTTGTTTATATTCAAGTCAGCTGGGCTGAGGAAAGCCCTGCAGGTAGACTTGCCAGGGTTTGTGCAAATGGCAGGTTGTTTGAGGGGATCCTGTCAATTTTAAAATGACAGGGCAGGCATTGGGCTGCAGTGTGAGAGAAAAATCCTCCTACATATTTTCTAAAATGGAAGTAATTTTTGGATCCAGCACTACAGTCAAGACTCATATGTGGTTTTGAGTATCTTGCTTTGCTGAGCAAACCAAGATCATCTGTCTTCCCTCTCTCTCACGTATTCTGACTATACCTAGAGGGTGCAACTTCTGGGGTGTCAGACCTTCTCAGGGAGGAGATCTAAAATTAACACGAGGCAGTGATGCCATCCAAGTGGCACCATGGCCTCCTGCCAGAGCAAGGCCTTGGGGATCTTGTTAACTCCTTCTGTCCATTTTACTGCTGGTTTCTGCCTGGTAAATTTTAAGCTCATTGGACAGTTTCAGCCTTAATTGTAAGAAGAGTGGAAGTTCTGAAGATAAATTCTTATAAGTTTTATGAAAGTGAGTATCCAGATAGAATAGAGAACAAAATTAGCAATTCCTCTGGGAAGTGCCCTTAAGCATCTGGCAGTAGCTGCTTAATGGAGCAGTGAGACTCCAGCCTCACTCTGACTAGTGTGAATCAATGTGTGCCAGGGCCAGCTTGGACCAAGTGCTGCATCTGTTCTAAGCTCATAAGGATGCATGGAAGCCTGGGGAGACCTTTGGTAGTAGATGGAAGATTTAGGAGACAAAACCCACAAACCTGAAGGAAAGCAGACTAAAGTTGCTTTTTGAGCAATGCACCTTAAAAAAAAAGGGAAATAATGGTGAAATGACAAGCTGAGCTCTAATTTTATTGCTGTCACCTCCCATGGCCACTAACAGGATTTCAGTGCTTTGTTTGTGGCAGTAAATCTGTTTTTCTGTGTGCCACTTGTTCTTATCTTCTCCCTTTATTTCCTTTTCTTGTATTCTTAGGGATTTACTTCACACAATTCACTGAAAAACAAAAGGCACTCTCAACCCTTACTGAAGGAAACCATCTGCATACAATAATCACCTTTAGAAACATGAGTTTTGCCAAAATTTACACAAACTTGAGAAGCTGCCATATTTTATTTCCTCTTTGCAAATCTGGGCTACATAAAATAAGGAAATAATATAATGAAATAAATAATGATGTCTCATATAGCACTGTGAATTAACAAATGTAAATACCAACTTTTCAAGTGACTTGTGTGTCATGCATGTGTTTATAACATCTTCCCATCCATCAGCTGTTCCCTTAGTACACAATGTAGTACCTGCATGTCAAACACTTAAGACAATAAAACACATGATCTCACCTTAATCTGTAGAGCACCTAATTCAGCTTCATTTCTAAAATCCTTCATAGAGAGCAATAGTAATCCTTGTTTTATAGCCTGAAAAACAATGCATGGAGGAAAGAAATTAATTGTCAGGGAAGGGGCATGCAGATCACTTCCTAGAGCCATGGGATTCAGTGAAGCAGAGGGCTCCAGGTCCAGATGGCTTGGGCAGGCAGGCCAGCATGGCTGCTTCAACAAGGGGAGATTGTGCTGGGGTGCAGAGAGCAGGCTGGTACTGCTAGAGTAGGAGTAGCAGGGTGAGGCAGAGAGCATAATGGAGGCCAGTGTGTAAGGGAAGAAAGTCCTCAGAGGACTTAAATGCAAGGATGGATGGGGATTTTGATACTGATCTGGAAATGTATGAGTGAGACTAGTGGACTAGTTGGAGGGATAAGGGAGAGATGTAAATGCTGCAGGGGAGATTGGAGAGGCAGAAGGCTGGAAAGGAGATTTATGAAATTAGAAAATATAGACAAGCCTGCCAAGTATCAAAACCAAGCAGCTGGACAACTTGCAAAGAGACATTTAGCTTCAATGAATGACAGATAGTTGTAGCAGGAAATAAAGACAACATGAACTGGAAGTAGTTTGTACAACTTGCAGCAGAAATGACTGTCAAATTGTATATAGCATAGGCTAAATGTGCCTCAGGGCAACAAGGAAGTATTTTCTGCTTCACACAAGGAACAGTCTCAGTGTGTCGGGTGTTGCCATCAGCTGGGTAGGGGAAGAAGGGGGCTGTGATGCACAACTTGCAGACTTTCTTGTGAGTCTGACACCTGCTTCCTTGACCAGCTGCCTGGAAAAACACATTTCTGTGTTTTGGTTTTTTTTCTCAGATGAGGAAGGAAGTCTATACTACTTCACTTTCCCAGGGGAAATCACTACTGGCAGAGTATCTATTAAACATGAAAACATTCTTATGTCAGAAATCTCCTAGCTTAAAAGGGGAGGTCTAACTGTAGGTCTTTCTTTAATAAAAGTAAAAAATTCTTTCTCTCATAAACTGCACTGGCAGTAGAGATTTTGGAAGAGAAAAAATACGGCTAAAGAAACTTCTTAGGTACTTACTTACTTCGGATCCTATTTCTTCTTGAACAAATGCCAGCAGTTTATTCAGAAATACACTTTATCAGCTACAGACAGTCAATTAGTTACCATCTTTTCATAAGTGTAAATCTTTTAAGGAGTATTTGGAACTTGGAAACATTGGAGGAAAATGAAAAAGTGAGTAAGGACAAATCTGGTGGTCTGTAGCAATGGAGCTGCAGCTGCACAGAGGCTGCAGGATTTGATCCCATTTGTGGAGTCGACAGCAGCAGCTGCCAGTGCTGCTCACTTGAGAAAGACGCTCTGTGCCAGGACTCCTATTATCAATGCCTGGCTTCAGATATATAGAAATGGACTGTGGAAAGCCAGCCTCATGGGGAGGCAAACAGCCTTTCTTTAAACATTATTTTCTTCTTTTAAAGCTGGCTTCCTTTGACTTCAGTGAAAAGTACTGCAATATTCCTATGAACAGGAGACAGCAAATAGCCACCACGGGCACAGGAGAACTGTGCTTTCCTCCTCTCACTTGCTTCTTTTTTTGCTGCTTCAAGCTGCTTTCCCCAGGTTGGCTATTGTTGCATTAGAATAAAAGACAATGCAGGGGCTTTCTGCAGAAAGCTGTCATATTGTGGCAATGAGGGCCAGGAGAATGGTTCAGCCATCAGTTTCTGCAGGTAGACACAGTTTGCTCTTGAAGTTTACCTGTGGCACTTACCCTGTGTTATCTGCACTAATACAACCTCATGTTTGTTTTAGCTTGCAATAGGAGCAGACAGAGCTCACATTTGCCCACACTATAGTGTATAAATAGAGTCTTGCAAAAAGGCTTATTTCCATGCAATATGGACTGAGCTCATGTGAGACATGCTTAGACCACAGCACTGGAAGATCACTTTGTGAAGAAATCAATATATTTACAGTTTCTACTAACAATAATTTAATGACATTTTCCTCTGCTTAAACACAGCAGTATTTCTTATCTGCTTATGTGGGCTCATTTACCATACTAATTATATGTGTTATACTAATTAACAGGCTTAACTTATGAGTATCCTTGAGACATAAGGTGTATTTATTTTTCTTTTATAGCTGAAAACCTGGGGCAAAAGGAATGAGGTGGCTTAAGGTCACTATAGAAAGAAATGAAGCCCTGAATGCTTTAGCACAGCTTTATGTCTTCATCTGTCAGCTTTGGGAAGTTTCATCTTGAACCACACACAGGGCATCAGGCAAACACTCAAGTGCAACTCTGGGCAGAAATTTCCAGGCCTACGGAGTCCACCTGAGTATCACACTTGGGAAAGTCTGTGTCAGAGTGACTGTGATTTACAGACATATCCAACAAAACAGGATAACATAGACCTTATCTCTACATCAGAGCATATCTATGCCCTCCTTGAAGTCTCCATGGAACAGAGAAGCAGAGTTCCTGCATGCTGTTGCAATCAGGATACTTGGCTCTGTTCCACTGCCAGCCATACAGCTCAGGCTATTCACAGCAGTCGTAAGCAGCCACTACTGGCTATTTGCATGCTCATGGCACTACATTTTCTTCCTCCAGGTGTTGTCACTGCCAGGGCTGCTGTTGCAGAACCATCCAGCATCCCACCCATCAGCCCTGACTATGCCAAGCAGCGGTGTGGGGCAGACCCCGTTACCACAGCTGAGAATGAGAAACATGGTTACCAACAGCTGTTGCACAAGAACAGAGATCCCCGCATGTGGAGAAAAGCCAGACACTAGTGGTTTTGTCAAGAACATCCTTCAGGACACACAGATCTTCTCAGCCCCACGAGGCTTTCCCTTGGGTACCCTTTTTCTCCCTTTTGCTCATTGGAGGTGTGGGACAGCTCAGGAGCATGCAACCTATGCTGCTTCATCTTGTCACAAGGGTCAGCCTGCTAGGTCTTCATGGCAGACAGGTGATGGCATCACACTGGCCTTGACTTAAAAACATGCCTCTGCACTTCAAAATCAAAATCATCAAACACAGACACAAACCCTCCTGCACACCTGCTTTTGTGCTGTGCACAGTTCCATTTTCCTGGTCAGCACTACCCAAGCTGATGTGTTGCAGATTGAGTTTTTGGCAAGAGCTGACGGACTCAGCTGCATGGTTGACCACTGGCTCTGCAAGCAGCAACCATGTCCGTGTCTGCATTCCCTCAAACTCAGGCAGCCACTGCAGGCCACAGAACCACAACTAGAGATGTCCACCCAAACCACTTTGTCACAAGACGCTTGATGTTTACTCTCATTTGGTTCTTCACTGCACTTCAGAAGGTGAGGGATGCCTCCCTTTTTCTCAGAGCCAGTTGGATTTAGAGGATATGGGAATTCATCAGTGTTAGACCCAGAAATGCATTGGTCCTTCCCAGCTTTACCTGGATTATCTCAGGAGCCAGGTCTCCCATTGGCTTGGTTGCATGCTGCTCCAGGAGCCCCAGGGATGGGAATGCTAGGCAGATAGCAGTGGCAGCTGCAGGAAGGCAAAACAGCCACAGGGAACTTACAGTGCCATTATGTTGTTCTTTTTTCATCAGAATTTCCCTGTGGCAGCTACACTGCCATTTTCTTTCTAGGTTACATGCCTGGATCTCCCAGGAAGAGCTGTCATTTTTATCCAGAAGCTGATATGAAGGGACACAATGATAAATGGCTTTCAGAGGGGCATTTCTTTGGGCAAAATACAGCGAGTTCCAGCACACATTCATCTGGAAGTGTCCAGCACTGGGTAACCAGCTTTTAAACCCTGCTTCTCTTCCATTGCCATCTCCATTCCAAGTATTTGGACATAGCTTTCCATCAGGTGCTTGCTCCAAAGCATGCAGGAGTACAGAACTCAAGGCAACAGCTTGCCTGTCTGGTGCTCCACATGGTTCTGAGAGCATGGGAGCTGTGAAAGAACTGGATTTGTCACTTCTTCTCATCCAATGGCCTCTGCAAGAGAGGAAATCACACATGAGTTGTCCTGGAGTGCAATGACTTATTTTGCCTCCTGTTAGGGATGAAGTGTGCTTTACTGGACAAGTGACTAGTTCCCTGACTCCAGCACACAGGCAGGAATCTTCTTCCTAAAATTAGCTACATACACATACGTGCACATAAGCATGCACATGTACATATCCTCACAACCATGTGCCAGCCTTCCAGACTGGTGTGGGATGGCAGGTGTGGGCACAAATAGGTACTGCCACTGTCTAAGCAGGGCAATGTGAATGAAGGTTGACAGCTTGGAGAACCGGTCTCTGACTCATGTTCCATTCTCCCTCATTTTGTACCCTTTTGTTTGTTTGTTTGTTTGTTTTGTTTTGATGCTATGAGAGGCTAGAAACAAGCCACAGTGTCTTGTGGGAAAGAAGTGGGAAAGCTGCGTGCAGCACAGATGTACCTCAGATGCTATGGATGTGCCCTAAGGACCTTCACTGAGGAGGGAGAGATGGTGTTACAGCCCCAGGGTGTAACTAGAGAGAAAGCTCAAAAAGCAGCGTAGATGGGATCAGTAAGTCTGTAACAGTGTCTCTGCTCAAAGCCTTCCCATGTCTTACTATTTTACCCAAGACCAGTGTATTAGTGTGTTTTGCTTCTGCAAGCAGCTGATGACTGATGTTTTATTAAAGGTGGGGTGAAAAAGCTGTGGGGTTTGCCCCAGTGTTGAAGGAGTCTAAACTTGAAGTTTTGCCTTGATGTCAACCTGGTGAGCCTGTAAAGACCTTCCTTAGTCTACTCAAAAACACACTTCGGCACAGGAAATTCAGGCCAGCTGAAGAAGTATATTTCATACAGGAATCTGTACTGGCCATGGGAGATGCAGTTTAGCCTAGAGGCTCAATCACACAAGGCTTGATTTAGCTCTGGGGTTTTTTCTGTTAGTTGTAGTCTGTTTTATGAAGAAGCTGCTGTGGGAATCTTTATGAATTGCTTTCATGTCATGGCTAGGCTTCGCGAACAAAGATTTGGGGAGGGCTCTACCCATGTTTGTTACAAGCACGCTGGTGGCTAAATAGGCCAATACGAGATAGACACGTCCGATTGCAAAAGGCACAGCAGAAAGACTCCTTAGATGGTATATTCTGCAAGACACGATTCTTTCTGCATTGTCTTTTCTCCTCGAGAGTGATCCTGCATGCGTTCTCAAAGGCATCAGCAGTGTTATAGATGATGTGTCTCCAGACCTCCCAATTGGAGGCCAGTTATGTTGATCAATATGGCCAAGGCTGAGATGTTGTTTCAGGGAGTCCTTGTATCTCCTCTTCGGGGCTCCGCTCTTGCGGCAGCCGGTGGCAAGTTCACCATAAAGCAAGATCTTAGGTGGTCCTTCATCCTTGAGACATGCCCTGCCCAATGCAGCTGTGTTCTCAGCAACATGACCTCAATACTTGTGATTGCTGCTTGTTCTAGAACAGATGTATTAGTCACATAATCTGACCAGTGGATGTTTAGGATGGTACGGAGACAGCATTGATGGAAGCATTCTAAGAGTCGCAGGTGGTGGTGGTAGATGACCCATGATTCAGATCCATATAAGAGAGTAGACAGCACTATGGCTCTGTAAACACTGATCTTCATACTTTTCTTCAAGTGTTTATTTCGCCAAACTCTTTTACAAAGCTTTCCAAAAGCACTATATGCCTTTGCTAACCTGTTGTCTATCTCCCCATCAATCTTACTGTCCGAGGAGATGAGGCTGCCTAGGTAATTGAACTGCTGGACTGATTTGAGCTCTGATTCCCCAATGGTGATATGGGGATGATGGAAGACTTCTTGAGGTGCAGGTTGATAGAGGACTTCTGTCTTCTTTAAGCTGACTTCCAGCCCAAAGAGCTCAGCAGCATCTGCAAAGCAGGATGTTAAACGCTGCAGAGCTGCTTCTGTGTGGGCAACAAGGGCGATGTCATCAGCATAGAGCAGCTCCCGGACAAGATGGTCTAAGGTCTTAGTATGGGCCTTCAGTCGCCTTAGGTTGAAAAGGCTTCCATCAGTACAGTATCGAATGTAGATACCATCCTGATCATTGAGGTCTGCCGTGGCCCTTTGGAGCATCATGCTGAAAAAGACTGTGAATAGGGTTGGTGCGAGAACGCAGCCTTGTTTCACACCATTGGTTATTAGAAAGGGGTTGGAAAGTGCGTTGCCATATCTGACTTGGCGGTGTTGATCCTCATGGATTGAGATGATCACTTTAAGGAACTTGGGGGGACAACCTAAGCATTCCAAAATCTGCCATAGGCCTTTTCTGCTCACAGTATCGAAAGCCTTGGTGAGATCCACAAAGGTTACACAGAGACCTTTGTTCTGTTCCCTACACTTCTCTTGCTTTAGTTTCTATGGATTGTGATGACCAGAAAAAATACTTTTTAATACTTTTCCTCTTCCCTGCTTCTTCTCCTCTTACACTGGAAGCAGCACTCCAGCTTCAATATGCAAAACTGATGTATGAGAGCTTGCTTCACTGTGATTGTTAGGGCCAAATAGGTGACAATATGTATCCAGATTCCCCACTTGCTTCTTTGCTTTCTCAGACTATTCTTAGAAGTAGAGCCCTGTTTTCACATTTTCTAGAATAATTGAATATTAAGAACCTCTCCTTTGAAATGTCTTCCTCTGAGTCTTCTGCAGCTTCATATCACCTCTTTTAAGTTTCCATATGAACCTCAACATACACCCTACTGAATAATCTAAATTTCACATGTTGAAAACAGAACCTTGTTTTGAGAGGGTACTCCTGGGAATCTCAGACAAACACATTATCTTCCAAACAGTTTGTGGCAATAAAGCTTGAAAGAAATCTAAGAAGGAGGGAAAAACCCTGAAAAAAGCAAGCTGATTGATGTGAAGAATAAATTCCATTTTAACTTTCCTTTTTTCTTTTCCCAAGTGTAGGTTTTTTCCTTTTTTTTTTTTTTTTGCCAACCAATGTTATTTATCTCAATAATGTTGTGAGCACATACTCCATGCATCAGGCATCTTTCTGCTGGTTTTCCATAAATGTGCTCACATGTACTGTTTCATCCCTGTTAGAATTTCAGTGTCTATGGCTGTAATAGTTTCCTTTTCCACTTCTACAGATTGCCTAGCCTTTCTGCTTGTCATTGAAAAATGGTGTGTTGCCAATCCAAGTTAATAACTTACCTTCCTAAACTTCTTTTCTTATCTCATATCTAAGAACTACCAGATGCCAGAGGGAACATCTGTCACTAGATTAGAAAGGACGGGATAATAAGACCCATAATTACAGATCTAATTTTGCATATATCTAATAAAAGAAAGTCAGATGTGGTAAAAGCTGATCAACAAGGAATTCAGACTGGCCTGGTGCCTTGTTTTCCTTCTGGAAAGTCACATACTGTCAGAATAAAAAGAATGAATTAAGGACATATAAAACATTTTCCAGCAGGTAATTAACTGGCATGCATTGTGAATAGTTGCACAACAGAAAATATAACTCAGACTCCAGACACAGAACAAAGGTAGAACTAGAACTGAGTTGTGGAGATAGGGATAAGCCCAGTCTCAGTTAATAGATATGCAGAGGTTGAGGACAACTTACACTGTGTTTCCAGAGAGACAAATGAATGGAACTGTGAACAGATGGCACATAGATATAGAGAAACACCATCTATTTGCAATCTAAATAATAAAATAATAAATTTAGATAGTTTCAGGAAACATTAATTGAAACGTGAGAAAAAAATAACTCCAGATACAGATATTAACTACCTAGGCTCCTCTTAGGCTTTCAACACAGCCCCACAATGGCATCCTGATCTCCAAATTGGAGAGACAGGGGTTCGAAGGGTGGACTATTCCATGGATAAGGAATTGGCTGGATGACTCGGCCAGAGAGTTGTGACCAATGACACTAGGTCCAGGTGGAGACCAGTGACGAGTGGTGTCCCTCAGGGCTCTGTTCTGGAACCAGTAATCTCCATCGGTAACATAAACAGAAGGATCGAGTTCACCCTCAGCAAGTTTGCAGATGAGCAGTGCAGCTGACTCTACAGAAAGATGGGGTGCCATCCAGAGAGACCTAAACAAAATTGAGAAGAGAGCCCAGGAGAATCTCAGGAAGTTTAACAAGTTATAGGTTTGAAAAGAGATGTCGGAATTTTTCCCCAATATCAATTACTGGATAGTGTGCACCTACAATGAAAGCCTCCCCCTTCGCCCCACTACCCCCTCATCCGTTTTTTCTAGAGTGGGGGGAGGTGGAAAGGGGGAAGGAGTGGGGTTGCACACATAGCGGCATGGGAGCGGGGAAGGCTTCTCTATAAAACCAGCCAGAGCCACGTCTCGGACCACCTTTTTTCTGTAGGACTTGCCGTCCACCGACTGACAGAGCGGCAGCCACTCTCGGTTTTGGCTGCCCCCCTCTTTTCCCTGAGAAGAAGTTTGTTTTTTTTCTCCCCTCCTAGCACTGCTGCAGAGGAACGACTGGGAGAGCCACCTGACTGTCTAGGATTGAGTTATTCTGCCCTGGGCTGTGGGCCTGCATTATCAGAGCACCTTTCCACAGCGGCTGCCTGACCCAAGGACTGCACCATAGCCCTGGGACCGGTGGGAAAAAAAAACACCTTTAATTGTTGGCTGAGGAGCCACCATTGCTAACGTGGCTGTGAGCACTTGTTGAGCCACTGGGGACAGCCCACCCTCGGCCTCTCTGATTTGCCATGGGGGCCCCTCCACCTTGGGAATTGGGATTTTGGTTTTGAAAGTTTTGGTTGCACCATTGTTGTTTATTCAAGTTTGTTAATAGAAAGAGCTGTTATTTT
Source organism: Neopelma chrysocephalum (assembly GCF_003984885.1). NCBI lineage: Eukaryota > Metazoa > Chordata > Aves > Passeriformes > Pipridae > Neopelma > Neopelma chrysocephalum. The sequence goes on from NW_020925744.1 coordinate 4,147,076, forward strand.
CCTTTTCCACACCTTTCACCTGAAGCCTCTTAATTTCAAAGTTGTAATAACATAAAGGGAGGCCACTGGCTCCTCTTTTCTGCTCCGCCCTCCTTAACTGACATTTGTGTCTTGCTAAACTAAGACACTATGTCAGGGAAGTCCCAGACACAAGTATAGCTGGGAGATGCTCACTGAGACGAGACCTGCCAAGAAGGACTTGGGGGTTCTGATGGATGAAAGAGGCCTTAGAGAAAAGGTAGAGAATTGATTTTTTACATGGGAAGATAGTGATTCTGTGGGAAAGAAATAGGATGGTTTTATTACAAGCAGGAGTTTCCATGGCTGCCTTGTGCCAGGGCACTTGGGAGCCATTTTGTTTGAAGGACTGGGGAACTATTTTGTGGTCAGGGACTGGTGGACTGCTTGTGGTTCTGCTTGAAGTTGCTTATTGCTGCTGCCTACTTGCTGCTACATACAGTTCTGCTTGAGGTTGCCTATTGCTCTGCTTATAGTTCTGCCTGCTTACTGCTACTTATTATTACTTACTGTTCTGTTTGCTTACTGTTACAGTGCAAACGCAAGCCAGGAAGAATATAAGGTGGTGAGACCAGCCTGGGCTCACTGCCAGGGAACCATGCGGCCGGGGGCAGGGAAACAATCTGATAGGTGGATGAGGACAACCAATGGACTGCACCAGAAAGCAAAGATTGCCTTTTAAGGAAGAAAAGAGTGAGGGCTGGCATGGGGGGAGCGACGGAGTGGTTATGCAAATCGAAGGGTCTTAAAGGGACTTGCCCCTCTCATCAGGTGTGCTCAAACCGAGTCACGAGGTCGGTGCACCAAGCATGCTGTTAATAAAGTTCTTTGTTTCACTTTTTTTGGCTGTCTCCAAAATTTTAATTAGAGGTATTTCTCACAATTCGACACAGGGAAACAGTTTAAACTAAAAAGGGAGAGATTTAGATTGGATGTTAGGAAGAAATTTTTGACTGTAAGAGTAGTGAGGTGCTGGAACCAGTTGCCCAGAGAAGCTGTGGATGTCCCATCTCAGGAAGTATTCAAGGCCTGGTTGGATGAAGCTCTGAGCAACCTGGTCTAGTGGAAGGTGTCCCTGCCCATGGCAGGGAGATTGGAACTAGATAATTTTTAAGGTCCCTTCCAACCCAAATCATTCTATGATGATTCTATGAAAATCTTATATAATCAAAATAAATTTTTAAATGTTCTGTGTTTTGAGTGCAAAGGGGACAAAGCTTTACCTTTACCATCTGCTTTTGGACAGCAGCAGAATCATAGAAGGAAATGTAAAATTATTTTGCTGTTTAGATGTGATTTAAGAGGGAAGATTAAGCTTTAGATACAAATGATTACTATAGAGACAACAAAAGGGAATATTTTGTATATTTAAAAGTTGTAAAGCTTATTTTTATAATCAAATTATATCCATTACATGAAAGTTCATTATGAAATATCAGGGTAAAATTAAGGTAGTTTTGCCTGAGTATTAGTAAAATTTTTGTGCCATGAATGGCACAGTGCCACATGATAAGATTGTTCAGATTTGCTCTCGGATGTAGCCTGGCATGCCAGCTGTGCTAAAGGGTGAAGCTGTGGAAAGAATGTGGGGCCACAGGGTAACAGAGTGGAATCATAGAATCATAGAATCAGCTGGGTTGGAAGGGACCTCTGAGATCATCAAGTCCAACCCTTGAACCACTACTGCTGCGATTACTAGACCATGGCACTAAGTGCCACATCCAGTCCCTTTTTAAATATCTCCAGGGATGGAGAATCCACTCCTTCCCTGGGCAGCCCATTCCAATGTCTGATCACCCTCTCCGTAAAGAAATTCTTTCTAATATCTAACCTAAACCTACCCTGGTACAGCTTAAGACCACGCCCTCTTGTCTTGCTGATAGCTGCCTGGGAGAAGAGACCAACCCCCACCTGGCTACAACCTCCTTTCAGGAGATGATGAGAGTGATGAGGTCTCCCCTGAGCCTCCTCTTCTCCAGGCTTAACAGCCCCAGCTCCATCAGCCTCTCCTCACAGGACTTGTGCTTAAGTCCCTTCACCAGCCTCGTTGCCCTCCTCTGGACCTGCTCCAGGACCTCAATATCGTTCCCGAACTGAGGGGCCCAGAACTGGACACAGTACTCCAGGTGTGGCCTCACCAGTGCTGAGTACAGGGGCAGAATCACTTCCCTAGGCCTGCTGGCCACACTGTTCCTGATCCAGACCAGGATGCCATTGGCCTTCTTGGCCACCTGGTCACACTGCTGGCTCATGTTCAGCTTCCTGTCAATCCAGACTCCCAGGTCCCTTTCTGCCTGGCTGCTCTCCAGCCACTCTGTCCCCAGTCTGTAATGCTGCATGGGGTTGTTGTGGCCCAAGTGGAGGACCCGGCACTTGGCCTTGTTGAACCTCATCCTGTTGGAATCAGCCCAACTCTCCAGTCTGTCCAGGTCCCTCTGCAGAGCCCTCCTGCCTTCCAGCTGATCGACACTCCCCCCCAACTTGGTGTCATCTGCAAATTTGCTAATTGTACACTCAATCCCCTCATCTAAATCATCAATAAAGTTATTAAACAGAAGTGGGCCCAACACTGATCCCTGGGGGACACCACTAGTGACCGGCTGCCAACTGGATGCAGCACTTTTCACCACCACTCTCTGGGCCCAGCCCTCCAGCCAGTTCCTAACCCAGCACAGAGTGCCCCTGTCCAAGCCATGGGCTGACAGCTTTTTCAGGAGGATACTGTGGGAGGTGGTATCAAAGGCCTTGCTGAAGTCCAGGTAGATCACATCCACAGCCTTCCCCTCATCCACCAGGCAGGTCACCTGATCATAAAAGGAGATCAGGTTGGTCAGGCAGGACCTGCCCCTCCTAAACCCGTGGTGGCTGGGTCTGATCTCTTGTCCATCCCGTAGGTGCTGTGTGATTGCACTTAGGATGATCTGCTCCATAATCATGCCAGGCACTGAGGTCAGGCTGACGGGCCTGTAGTTTCCCGGGTCCTCCTTCCTGCCCTTTTTGTGGATTGGCGTGACATTCGCCAGCTTCCAATCATCTGGGACCTCCCCAGTGAGCCAGGACTGTTGGTAGATGATGGAGAGAGGCTTGGCGAGCTCTTCTGCCAGCTCCCTCATCACCCTTGGGTGGATCCCATCTGGTCCCACAGACTTGTGGGGATCCAAGCGGCTCAGCAGGTCACTGACTGTTTCCTTCTGGTTTACAGGGGGGCTGTTCAGATTCTTATCTCTTTCTACAAGCTCCAGAAGCCAGCTGTCCTCAGGACAACCTGTTCTACTGTTGAAAACTGAGGCAAAGAAGGTGTTAAATACCTCAGCCTTTTCCTCATCTTTGATAACTATATTCCCGCCCATGTCCAGTAAAGAATGGAGGTTCTCCTTGCCCCTCCTTTTGCTATTGATGTATCTATAGAAGGACTTTTTGTTATCCTTCACAGAAGTGGCGAGATTCAGTTCAAGTTGTGCCTTCATCTCTCTAATTTTCTTTCTACACGACCTAACTATATTCCTAAACTCTTCCTGAGTAGTCAGCCCTTTTTTCCAGAATCGGTAGGCTCTCTTCTTTACCCTAATTTCTTTCAAAATCTCCTTGTTCAGCCAGACCGGTCGTCTACCCTGCCGGCTCGCCTTTTGGCACAGTGGGACAGCCTGCTGCTGTGCTTTCAAAATTTGCTTCTTGAAGTATGTCCATCCCTCCTGGACCCCTTTGTTTTTAAGAACTGTTCCCAGGGTACACTCTGAACTAGTCTTCTGAATAGGCCAAAATCTGCCCTCCGGAAGTCCAGCGTAGAGGTTTTATTGATGGCCCTCCTTGCATCCCTGAGTACTGAAAACTCTATTATTTCATGATCACTGTGCCCCAGGCGTCCACTGACTACCACATCTCCCACCAGCCCATCTCTATTTGTGAACAGGAGGTCTAGCGGGGCTCCATCCCTGGTAGGCTCATTTATCAGCTGGAGCAGGAAATTATCCTCTATACACTCTAGGAATCTTCTAGACTGCCTCTTCTCCGCTGTGTGGAGTTCCCAGCAGACGTCCGGCAGGTTAAAGTCACCCATGAGAACAAGGGCTGGTGATTTTGAGACATCCACCAGCTGCTTGTAGAATAATTCATCACCCTCATCATCCTATTGGGTGGTCTGTAACAGACTCCCACCAGGATGTCGGCCTCGTTGGCCTTCCCCCTGATTCTGATCCACAGGCACTCAACCTTATCGTTACCGATCTTGAGTTCTACAGAGTCAAGAGACTCTCTAACATATAGAGCTACCCCTCCACCTCTCCTACCCTGCCTGTCCCTTCTGAAGAGCCTGTAGCCATCCATGGCAGCACTCCAGTCATGCGAGTCATCCCACCACGTTTCCGTGATAGTAACTACATCATAGCTTTCCTGCTGCACGATGTCTTCCAGCTCCTCTTGTTTGTTACCCATACTGCATGCATTGGTGTACATGCACTTCAGCTGGGCTGCTGATTTGGCTCTTAACTTGGGCTGTCCACCCTTGGGCTCCTTTCTGGAGAGCCCGGTTTCAACCCCTTTCCCCTTCAAACCTAGTTTAAAGCCCTCCTTATCAGCCCCGTCAACTTATGGGCTAGAGTCCTTTTGCCTTTGCTAGATAGATGAAGCCCATCTGGTTGGAAGAGACTAGGTATGATGAAATTTGGCCTTTTTCCTTAGTCTAGTTTGAAAGATGTAGGCACATTTTCAAAAGGTATTACAAGATAGGAAACTGTAAATTTTCTGTGTTGTCTTCTGTGCGTGTATTCAAAATTGAAAAGAGTTTGACAAGCAGACATGAATGATCTCTCTTTTGTTTCTATTTCTCTTTTTCAGAATTCGCATTAGGAAGTTATCTGAGACTTTGGTTTTAAACAATATTGCTGGAACTCATCTTTTAGAACTACAAGATATTCGTCACTTTGGTACAATTTTTTAAAATATTTTTTAATGTGGATTCATAAAAACTTGCTTGTTAGCAAAAGTAAATTTCCATGTGATTGAAAAAAGAGAACATTGATGTTTTTGTAGGTGTACTGAAAAAAGAGGTCATTTCTGCAGCATTCCTAGTTTCATTTTAGTTCAAACGAAATCTCCCTAAATACAGGCAACTTAAAATTTAAGAGCATTATGAAGTTTCAGAACATGAAGTCTATTCATAACTTACTGCTAGGCATAATTTATTGCTGTTTAGATGTCAGTGGAATGGAAATACTTTCCTTCTGTCTTAACTTGATATTGTTTACTTAGCAAAACAAGTTGCTGCTAAAACTTTTCCGTCCAATACACATGCATGGATGGAATGGGATTTTGAGGTCTTAAGGCAGAACTTTCAAATGAAATTCCATCTTTGGTTTGCCCTGTTCTTTGCATTGTAATTTCTGTGCAACATTGAGTGGTAATCAGTTTCCAAGTTTACAGAGGAGTGTTGCCTTTGATTTTCATTGAGGTGTGAATGATGATTAGCTATCTCTCTTTTGATGCCAAAAGGCTGCCAAAACATTATACCAGGCAGGAATAAAAGTCACAGCTTTGGCAGGTACTAGATAAACATCCATAAGCCATAGATAATACCACATTATTGGCATTGTGCATGTTGTACTGCCTACATCTCTCTAATTAGGAAATATAGTCTGATAACTATTTGAGAGCAGTTATTGTTGTGAAGCAGAAAAAGAGTCTGACTGTGGAGGTAGCATAAAAGCCATAAGACTGGAGTAAAAACTCTAGGAAATAGGGCAGTGCAGCAGCCTCTGGAGAAGGATACCTGAGGACATCCTGGAGAAGGGAGTCATAGCCTGTGGGGAGCAGTTACGCAGTAACAAGACAGCTGCTGTAAATGAGACCGATTGCAGCAATGCTGTGCTGTTTGTGGGGCAGTGGGTTGATTTGTGCTATAACTATTCCCCATGTTATGGCTTTTCAGGAGAGGAAAAATCTATTGTTTTGGGTGATCCTTCAGCTGTGTTCCTCCCTCCCTTCCCATTCTGTTGTTCCACTGATGAATAAACAAGGAATTCTATTTTCATCATATCTAAGAAAAAAGTGCAATCTCTATCTCTTTAAAGCTATGGAAAGCATAGCTTTAAAGGGTAACAAGCAAACAATCTGAACAACAAGAGCAAAGGGAATGTTTCTTGTCTTTCTACCAAGGAAGAGAACCTTGAGTTTGTAAGCCATAGCAAATCAATGTAAGCAGTTGTAGGAATCAAAAGCTCATTGTTGATTATTGCTCAAGATCAAAGGCTCCTCATGTTCCCCTCTAAAATCTGGTTTTGCAGCCTGGATAAATATGTAAACAAACAAATAAACAAACTGTGCATCCTTGATCTTGAAGGAGAGTCCAGACAAAGTGAATGGTGCAATGACTACCAGTCTGCTTTATGTCATGACAAAAGCTTTTGCTGAGGAGGTTGCATGGAATGAAATTAGATGAAATTATAAAGAAATGGAAGATTGAGGGGTAAACCTAAATCCAAATCTGAGTGCAAGCTGAATCCATTCAAATCCAGCCAAGATGTAAAAGCATCTGCCCAAGGTTAGCTGTTAGACATGGTTTTAACGTAATTAAAATGATCACTGTATTTGCTGTCTCTCTAAAATTGATATAAGGGTGATTCCCAACTGAACTGCACCCTTCTGCTGTGCAGGTAAAATAACCAGAATACAATCCACTAAAGGCCTATTAGCTGCTTACACAGGGTGTTTCAGGCTCTTGATTTGTTACTTGCAGCACTCTATGTCTCAGATCTCACTGACCCTGGTCCTATGTGTGAGGAAAGGCTGACATGAGTACCCCATCTCTAGGAGGTGTCATGGGGCTGGCAGTGGCATGGCTTAGCTAGCTAACACCAATCTGCAAGTCAGTGTCCTTGTCACTGCATTACCAACTCAGCTAGATCTGCCAGGAGCCTGTCTCCAGGCGGCTGATGAAATAGCGCAGTCGAATCCCTGTCTTCATCACAACTGATGAGGATGAGCCCTGAAACTGTGGGCAGTATTCATGGCATGTGCCTGTTTAATCTCTCTGCAGAGCATCAGCCCACACTCCAGCAGGGAGCTTCTCCTGGGCTGGGATCACAATGTATGATACTGGGAAGAGTAGCTGTGGGGATCAGGCAGGGCTTATTTGGGGATGTGTTCATTAATAGCTCAGATGGCAAAGGAGAAGAAGGAGCTTAGTGAAAAACTCCAAAGTGGCCATGAAGATTAGTGTCAGTCAGTTCTTGCTGCCCTTTCAGAAATATCCTCCTCCATTTCCTGCTTTACAGATCCAGCAGCAGATCTGTACATGGATTTCCCTAATACCATGCCCTGAAAGGTACCTCATCCACAACAGGTGTGAAATTCTTAGATGTCCTCACATTTTGACTACATGCAAAAGTCTCCTTGCACAGTAATGTAGTGGGGTTGAGGTACCCTCTTTTGGACAAATTTCATACAAACTGGTGTGAGTCAAAGGCACTTTGCCACCAGTAGGCTTCCTGGATCAACAGGTTGTTGGCAGAATTTTTTCTTCCTCAGTGAACTCACTCATTCCCTTTTTCTGGTGTCCTTGAAAGCCCATGAAGAGAAGGCAGAATGTACCGGCAATGTATTTCTCTTTGTCTGTGCTTGCCATGGGTACTTTGCGTACTCTATTCATCTCTGCATGTTTTAGCACCTCTTTTTTTACCCTTGCTTTTGAAAAGCTATCAGGACTTTCTTGTGTCATCTTGAATTCTCTTTTTAGCCAGGCAGCATGTATAGTCTTGACTATGCTTTCTTACAAAAATGTTCTGCTTTTTCTCTTTTACTATCGTGCCTGTGGGTTTTGGGGTTTTTTTGGTTTCGGGTGTTTTTTTTTGTTTTGATTTTGTTTTCGTTTTTGGTTTTTTTGTTTGGTTTGGGGTTTTTTTGATGGGGGTGTTGTTTTGTGGGTTTTTTTGGTGAGTTTTGGGGGGTTTTTTTGTTTGTTTGGTTAGGAGCTTTTTTGAACGGTTGGTTTGGGGGTTTTGTTTTGTTTTTATTTGGGTTTTTGTTGTTTTTTGTTTGTTTAATTTTTTGCCTTCATTTTCAAAAGACATACAAAGGGGAAGATGCTAGCCCTGGGAAAACGCAGACAAACCCATCATGTCTAGGTCTGTTGTCTGGAATAGTGCTCAGGTGCTGCCATTTTTTTTTTCTGAAGACAGTGCCTGGCTGGGCTGTGTTTATAATGCAGATTGGTTTCTACTGTGTTTTGCTTCTGAGTCCTGATCACCACACTTTTTCGAAAACATGTGGTTTTTGCTTTGCCCACTCCACATGCAAATTCACCTTTGTAAAAGCAAAAATCTGTCACCCAAAAATTTTCAAGTAGGGTCAGCTTGTGTGACAGTACGACACCTGTGTGTTTGCTGTTGATTTCTGTGCATTTTCCACACTTCGTGGTCCCTTTTGCAGGCAAAGTTGTTGGCTTACAGGGAGATGCTCTCCAGCATGTCTTGAATAAACCTTGTTCACTTTATTCACAGTCAAAGAAGTGCAGAATAACTAGTCAGTTTTCCTCTCAAGTTTACTGTAACTGCCCAAACTCAGATGGTCTACCTCTTGCCTTCTGGACAAATATGTAATTCCCTCAAAGGTATCTCTGTGTCAGTTTGGTTTTAAGGTGAAGCTTTTACCTCTCACTCTTGTGTTGCATTACAGGTGCTGCTTTTTCCAACTGCTTATTTCAATAGAAAGACATTTGTAAATAAACCTGATTTCTGGTGAGTTTCTCACCTCCATACTCAGTATGTTTAATTTTTCAAATATTCTGAGAAGTCACATCTCCCAGTGAAAATCACGTGCTCTTGAAGAATGCACAACTTTTCAAAAAATCAGCAAAATTGTCTTTCAGCAGGATTTTCAACTGTCACTCAAACATGTACTTTCACCAAAAGATAAATCCTAATTTTTGTCAAAGATGTTATGACTGGTTATGTGGTTTTTTTCATGGTGGACTCTCCAATTAATCCTGAAGGATATCACAGCTGGAGATGCAAGCTGCTAAATTGGAGTTTTCTCTTTCTACCCGTCAATTATTATTTTTCTTTTTAAGTATTTTTTCCACACCATGTGTCTTCTTACTTATAATGCTATAAATTATTAGGTGATAGATGAGATATATTATAGATAAGACCATAGAATGACAGAATCACAAAATATCTCAATTTGGAAGGGACTCACAAGAACCATCATGTGCAACTCCTGGCCCTGCACAGGACAACCCCAAAATCCCACCATATGTCTGAGAGCATTGTTCAAATGTTTTTTCATCTCTGGAGGGTTGGTTCCCTCATCAGTTCCCTAGGGAGTATGTTCCAGTGATTAATCACCCTCTGGGTGAAGAACATTTTCCACCTCCTCATGTGCAACCACTGGTCACCAGAGAGAGGAGATCAACATCTGCCTCTCCACTGCCACCCTGGAGGAAGTTCTAGGCTGCCATGAGGTCACCCCTCAGCCTTGTCTTCTTCAAGCTGAGCAAACCAGGTGACCTCAGCCACTCATCTTAGGGTCTTGCCCTTTTCACCATCGCAGCTGCCCTCCTCCAGACACACTCAAACAGTCTGATGTCCTTCTTATGTGGAGGCATCCAAAACTGCACACAGGACTTGAGATGAGGCCACACCTGTGCAGTGCAGAGTGGGATGATCACCTGTCTTGTCTGCCCGGTGATATTGTGCTTGATGCACCCCAGGACACAGCTGGCCTTTTGTGCTGCAAGGGCACAATGCTGATTCATATTCAACTTGCTACCAACCCAAACCATCAGATCTCTTTCTGCCAGGCTTTTCTCCAGCCTCTTGTCCCCAGTTTGTGCATATAACTAGGATTACCTACTCCCAGCTGAAGAATCCAGCGCTTGCTCTTGTTAGATTTTATATGGCTGGTGATTGCTGGTTCTCTAGTCTAATCCAATCTCTCTGTAAGGCCTCTGCCCGTGAGGGATTCCGCAGCTCCTCCTAATTTAGTATCATCAGCATACTTACTTAGTGTATGCCTGGCTCTTGTGTAGAGATCATTTATAAAAACTCTGAAGAGTGCTAGCCCTAAAACTGAGCCCTGGGGATCCCCACTGGTGACTGGCTTCCAGCCTGATGTGACCTCATTTACTACACCTCTTTGTGTCAGCCAATTGTTCACCCAACATGTTATGGATTTGTCTAGCTGTGTGCTGGACATTCTGTATAAAAAGATACTGTGAGAGACAGTATCCAAAGCTTTGTTAAAATCCAGGACAACCATATTTTCTGGCTTCCCTTGGTGAACTAGAAGAATGATTTCATAAAAGGGAATTAAGCTCATTAAGCAGGACTTTCTCCTCATGAACCCATGCTGGCTCTGACCAAAGATTATGCTGTCTCTAAAGTGTTTTTTCAATAGCTCTCAGAATAACCTTCTCCGTAATTTCATCAGGTTTCCCTGGAGGCTTCTCTCCTCCAGGCTGAAAAACCTCAGCTCTCTCAGCTTTTCCTCACAGGAGAGGTGCTTCAGACAACTGATCACCCTGGTGTCCTTTCTCTGGACTTGCTCCAACAGGTTCATGTCCTTCCTGTGCTGGGTACCCCAGAGCTGGATGCTGTGTTCCAGGTGGGATCTCATGACAGTAGAGTAGAGGAAAGAATCACCTCCCTCAACATCACTGACCATGTTGCTTTTTATGCAGCCCAGGATACAATTGAGTTTCTGGGCTATGAGTGCACATTGCCCTGCCAAGTTGAGCTTCTTGTCAAGCAACATACCCAAGTCCTTCTCCTCAAGTGACTGTGCTCTGCTGTCAATTCATTCTCCACTCAGTCTGTATTTGTGCTTAGGATTGCCTTTTCCTAGGTTCAGCAGCTTGCACTTGGCTTTTTGAACTTCACATTGACCACCTATCAAACCTGCCCAGGTCTCTGGATGGCATCACTTCCCTCCACACCAAACAGCCTGGTGTCCCCGGGAAACTTGCTGAGGTTGCATTCAACCCCATATGCAAGTCACTACAGAGGTGTTAAAATACACCAGTCCCAATATCAATCCCTGAGGAGCTATCAACTACAAAAATTAAAGACACACGTTGACCAAATTCAACATCTGGAAAGATAGTTGTCAAAAGTATTTCTAGAATTAACAACAGTTCAATGACTCTAACGCAGCACAAAACACTTTCCCCCATGTTTAGCATCATATTTCTGTTACAAAAACAAGATTCATTATATTTTTACTCTATCTTCCTGAAAAGACAGTATACACAGAAAGTTTTCCTTTTTAATCTGTAAAAGTATTCTAAATATAGAGTATAAATATATGATAGTCTAAACAATAAGTGACATGTACTGGTTAAAAAGTCAGCAATAAGGAATAAGAAATGTAATGTCATGTATCTTGTGTCATAATACAACAACTGCAATATACAAACCCAACCTGTCTCTTTTTCTTAAGTAAATTCTTTAAATACAGTAGAAAGAATAGGACATCTTTAAGTAGTGTCTCCATTATACTTTCATTATCTACAAAAAATGAAAGTCTGTCCTCATGTTTCCTAACAGAGATAAAATCACCTGCAGGAGAAGGTGAAGTTCTTTTCTCTGGGTCATCCAGTAAATTGTATTTTCAGGGAAACATATAGGACTGAATTTTCTCTTTCTCATCATAGACTTATCTAAAAGTGGAGGTAGATTGAAAAAAACAAACCAACAAACAAAACAGTATTAAAGGCATGTGAATAATTGGTTTTCTGGTTTGTGGCAGTTCTTCCAACAACTGGGAAAAAAATCAGCCTACATCAACAACACATATCTTTTTTTCAACACCTTCAACAAGCTGAAAGTTTGCAGAAAGTATTTTTGTTGTAGTTTTAACTCACAAGATCTAATGTGTTGTTAATATTTCACAAAATATTACATCTTGCTTGTGAATGAATTTCAGAATTCAACAAAACATTGGATGGAATTTACCAGTAAAATATCCCCGAACAGAAAAATAATTCTCTTCTGCAAACAAAACAAATGCAAACACCCTTTTTTATTTCTCTTTCTGTGCTCAATTCCTTTTTCCCTGGATTCTGATACAAACAAGTTTGCTTCTTTGAAATGAATTTTAACTGTTGGAAATATTGTACCTTTTCTACCAGAAAAGTTTTGGCCACAGTATCTCACCAAGTTCTCTTCAGGCTATTGCTGGAATATTATTGCCAGGTGCTTTTAAAAATCTGCCCAAAGATACCAGACTGGAAGCTGTTATGGGTTGAGCACATGTGAATAAGCTCTTATTCCTGTGCCTTGTTAGAAGCAGAGGTTTGAAAATTTGACGACAGAGACACTCATTACTTGGAAACTGGGAGACAAGCAGTAAATACAAAAACTATTGACATGAGTTGTCAGGCCATTTGAGACAGATTGCCTACATGTGAAGATTTATAGTTTTTCACACATCTCTGATGTTCTTAGCACTGCGCAATAAACAGAAAAAGAAGACATGGCCCAGCGCCTGCTTTTCTTGGAAATCTGTATTTGAAACAGCATGTCATATTCAGGGATGTCCACCTGACTATACTGCCTGTCACCTGAGAATGCTCGTATATTTTTTATTCCACTCTTGTTTCTAAATTTATTATAGGAACATAACTCCTAAGGGTACACTTTATTTTTGAACTGAACTTCTATTTAAAGCCCTTCTTTTCTAAATTTGATCTTCCTCTGCATCCTGGTTGAAGAGTGCAGCGTACTCAAAAATGCCAATGCATGGTAGTTTTTTCCTGCGAACTTCAGACTAATGGATGCTGCTGTCACAATGCTATATTTGGTAGTGAATTTTCTCCTGCCACTTATCTTTTTAATGAGTCATCTGGCAGATTTAGGATGCTAACCAATGGAGCTGTACTGTACCATAATTAATATGGATCTTGTGAATCACTCAACAGGTTAGCTTTAGAAAAACAAGACTTCTGAGGCAGACTTCCACTAAAAATGCAATGTCTGGCTAATTAACAGATCCCCTCCCTGCCCAAGTGTGCAAAAGGGGTTTAGGGGTAGGTAATGCCTCATCAGAATAAAATAGAGGGATGAGAATGACAAGGGCTTGTGGCTATTTAAGAGAGATTGTGTTGCAATATGTCTAGGTCAAAAGTGTTACTGTCTTTCACTTCAAAGGTCCTCAATGCAAAAGCACCCCTGATGAAACTGTCTATACAAGGAGTTACAGTTGCCAAAGGGCAAACAGACTTCCTAGCTGATGAAGATATTGTGTACATTCACACACTTCCTTTGCATTGTCTGTGCTATTCAGTCTTTCCTTGATATCTCTAGTCCAGGACAGCTGCAGAAACAGGAGCTGAGCCACCGTGTTTAGCTGCTGGCCTGTGAGTTAGCAGCAACCTCAGAGTGCAGGGAAGGAAGGGGAAGTATGCTGAAGCAGCTGCTCTTGAAGAGACTTTACTTCATGAGGGATACAGTGAAGTCGTAGCTGGGTTTTTTCCTGAGATGTGAAATTGCCTCTGTGCTCTTTCAAGGAGCCAAGATCACTGTAAATACCTAAGTGACCACAGGGAAATATTTTGGGATTTATGTCTTAATTCCTGTTCCCATTGAGAAACTAGCCTTAAAAAGCCCCCGTATTTACTGATGGAAGGCAACAAAGACGAGAAGACAGATCCTGGTTCATGCCCACCCCTCCCTTCCTCTTACTCTGAAAAACATAGCATCCAAATCATTCAGGAAGAGAAAGGCTCAAAACCCAGTTAGAACTGTGCTCCATCTCTTTTCCATCCCCCTCTTCCAAAAAAACAGCATGGACAGTAGTGCTAATACTTCTTTGCAGTGCTGGGGTTTTGCAACAGGGTCGGTATTTCCCCTGCAGTGCCACTGTCATCACCCCTGCCCCCTGGCTTGGTAAGGGCAGGAAATCCCTTTCCAACTCACGTGATGGGCCATGGTCTGACTTCTTATAACTTGTGCCACCCTCAGGACTACGAATCATGAAATAGCAGTGATGAAACTTATAGTAGCAAGTTGAATATAGCCTTTTTGCCCCTTTTCAAGTTTTTTTATTTCCCTGTTCTCCTTCCTTATAGTTTGTTCCTCTACTTTTAAGTATTTTCATCTATAGCTCATGTTTTGTGGCATACTTATGTAGATGCACATATACAAGGATTTGAATGGTTTCATGCACTTCGTTCTTGTCCAGTGTTGCTGTTGATCCATGTTCCTTACCCTCAGAAGAGCAGCAATGCTCCATTTTGCTCACAAGTAGCTCGAACCTCACAGTACCTTTTTGTCCACTCTTTCCTTTTCAGTGGGTGATGATGGTGAGCATGAGTTCTTGGCTGTCACACTGCCTCTGGGAAAGCATCCAAGATATCATGGTGAGAGCATGGAAATTAATGTGTCAGCATATTAAAGAATACTGTGCTAAAGGGAACTGGTGGGATGTTTTATTCCTCCAACATCATGTGAGGGCTCAGGATAACTTTACCTCTCCTGTGCAAAGCCCTCTCTTTTCCTGCGAAGGTGCATTAGTCAAAGGCTTTCTGGAGGTGCGCTGAATGTGAGACTCGTTTTCAGAAACCTGAGAGAGTGTTAACATCCTTGGAGGGTGAAGAAGCTGTTCAGAAGTTACAGTTCCCAGCAGGGAAGTACATGATCTATAAAATCCTTCAGTATAATAAAACTGGGTAATGGAAATGCTGCATTGGGCTGTCTTTTTTCAATGTCAAGTAATTGCTTAATGAACAGTGACGTAAACTAGCCTTCTAATGTGGGGTTTTATGCCTTCTGCATGGCTTAATTCTCATTAATTATCAACCCAAGTTCTTCAGTTGGGTAGGATCGCTAGCACCTGGCAAAAAAGTTGGAGAGATGTGACAGCCCTGAACTCCTGAGAGTTGTACTTGGCAGTCCTGAGACCCCATGTCTGTAAGTCCCTGTACCCAGGCAGGCAACACGAACAGGATCTGTTTCTGCCTCTTTGCAAAGGGGCCATGTGGCCTCCCTGTCATGCCTGGGTCTCTCCTACCTGCTCTAGTCTGAGTGCATCCTCAGATTTACCTGATCACTCTGCCGCTAACCTGACCATTTCTGCTGTCTGGAGACACAGAAGGTCCCATCCTTCCCTGGATGGTGGACTCAAGTCTCTTTTTCCTTGCTTGTTTTTGTCTGATGGAGGTTGTTATAATTTATCCAACTTTAATGATTCTATGATGCTAAGATCAGTAGCTCTCAAAGGTTTACAGATCCTGCCCTGCAGACCACTGTGCTGATGCACGCTAAAACAAGGTTGATAAGTACAGAAATGAGGTGAGAGCAAGGTGAAAGAGCAGAGCTTACATACAAGGACAAGTTGTCTTTGGGTAGCTGAGCACACAGCTCAACATCTTTTTTTGCCCAGATCTATGGGCAAGGTAAGAAATATTTAACTGCTGTACTATTCACTCCTAATCCTCTCCTGCTCTTTCACTGAATGTCACATGATTCAGTTTTGCAATGGGCAAACAAGACTGGACTAAAAGGATATAACTTTGCAGAGGCTACTGTGCTTATCAGAGAAATTGGCTTACTCTACCTTCAAACAAGCTTGTGATTTATTGTGTTTATCTAGCAGAAAGAAAGCTGAAGCAACTTGAAGCATCTGGCCCAGAAAATCCCCAACATATTTTACTGCCCTACAAATGGAGAAGACATGTGCAAACACGAATGAATACCATAAAAAACAGCCTTCTTCCTGATCCTGTGCATTCCTGTACAGAGTTGGTGTGTTTTACATGTAGTTGAACTGAATAAATGGCCTGTCTTGAATTACATCTTGGATAAATTGGGTGTGTAATGTATCCAGCCAGCTCTAGTGTTCATAACTGTCACTTGAATAACTGAGCAGCATATTTCTGAGGCATTGCCAGGTTCACAGACATCTCAGAAGAACAATCTGTTCTTACAAACAAACATGAAATGTGGTGGAGAAATACAGCAGGGAGGAGGGAAATCAGTGCTTGATAGGCATATTGTCTGTATTGTATAAGCATTTGAGTTCTGAGGGCAAAATAAGGGAAATCCATTCAGATTTTAATTGTATTTTACATCTTTTCAAAGCATTCTGTGATTGTAACAAAGGACAGAAATTATTCTTCTATTCTATCATCCTTGGATTACTTCTTGCCCTAAGACTCAGAGGAATGGAGTAGGTTAGAGACTCTACCACTCTTTTCCAAAAACCGTCTCTGCTTCATAGTAGCAATGGGTAATATCCTCCTCCTTTCAGGCGCTAGACCAGAGAGTCCCACTCCCACCTCTGCAGTAACATTGTCTGTCTCCAAGAGTGAAGGCAACAGTTCTTCAAATATTAGAAGCCACAGTCTAAGCACATCAAAATATCTAGCAGTGGGAGTGTTGGTTGTCAAGACTTGCAGTAATTTCTCCCATTCAAGTTCTTGATCAACACTGTCTGGCAGAAGTATACAGAAAGGCTGTACTTCGAGCAAGTCACAGATCTATAGCATCAAAACTTGTTTCACACAGCAAGGGACCTTTTCCCCTCCCAGTCCTCTCTCCAGTCTCATCATCTTTGCACAGTCCTCACAATTTTGCATCTAGTTTGACAAGATTTCTTCTTTCATTGTTCTCAAACTACCATAGATATTAGGAGGTAATTCAACTGTTTCTTCCTTCTCTTCCTCGTGTGCCTACTCAGAAGGCTATCACTGGAGGTCCCAGCTGTTACTTTCAGGTTCTTTATCATATTAAACTGCCTCTCCTTCTACTGGTGCCTTGAAAAAGTCAAAAGCAGTGAAGATCAAAAGCAGTGGAGGTCCAAAGTTTTGTCTCTCTCCTCCCAGGAAAAGGACAAAGACACAATCAGTGGTCAGCCCTGCACAAGGGCAAACGAGTCTTTACATTCATTGCCATTTCCTCAAAAAAAAAAAAAAAGGTCATGAGTCAGAACTAGAGCTGGCATAATAGACCAACTTCTGCCTTCCATGAAATAGAGCTTATTTCTGTCAATGCTTAAGTCTCAGTGAGGTTAATTTTCATGGGAAGTATGAGTTAAAAAAAGAGATGGATAGACAAGAAAAGTGACAATGAGAATGTTCCCTGTTTCAGCTCTAAGATCTGTACATCAATTAAAAACTGTTTATTACCTCTCACTGGTCCTTGTTTTTCAATGCATTTCATGGTGTATAAGCTTATATCCATAGGCAGTACTCAGTGCTCCAACATCCAAATGCAGATGCATTTGCATATCCTGGGATGAAAAGCTTTAAGAAGACAACGTTGGTGATTCTGATTTGCCTGTTTTGTCCTCCACTGTGATGTCTGCTTGTCCCTTTGTTTGCTAATATGATCCTTTTGAGGACTTTTGACCCAACCTTCAAATGACTTTGTACTTTTATTACTCAGCATCTTAATATTTTAAGCCATGTTGCTGGTTCTTAAAAATGAGATTAACACAAGTGCAGAAGTCATGAAAGAACCACATTTTCTTGAAGCATTTACAATACCACTGTGAAGAAGGTCTAAATCAAGCACTCTAAGTCTCACTGTGTGCCAAAGCAATCAGTAGAGCTCACAATGAGGATTTAGTCCATTTCATCATACCACAAAGGATCTGGAACTCTGATTTCACAGGCAATAACCGTAAAGTCTGTTCTTCACCTAGAAGCAAAGAAAGGTATTTGGCATGTCAAGAAGTTACAAGGTCAATGCTCCGTGTGACAGCAGGGTGAAAGAGGACATTGCTGAACTGGTCTCATTTTGGTGTGCACTCTTACTGATTTTAAAGGAAAATGAAAGTACTTCTGAGCAATTTGTTTTACTGCAAAATCTTTCTGCAGCACATAGGCCTCAGAAGCTACAGTGCAGTTCCAAAGCTTTGTAACACTACAAAAACGGAAAATTAGAAGTAAGAAATTTGAAGTAGCATAAATATATATTCCACTGAAATAAAGAGGTGGTATTGTATAGCTTACTGTTCACTTCTGGTAGTTTGGCTTTTCTAAGCAACAGTGTAATAGCTTCTTTAAAAGCATGTGGAAATTACCTGTAAAATTGAAGAGCAGGGGATGGAGAACATTGAGAAAAGAGCTCAGAGAAGAACTTCAAGGTGTTGCTACAATTTCTCTGATCATCATAAATAAAGCCCTCCTACCAAACCCAAAAGCATGTTTGAAATAATCAAGTTTACCCCGGTTCTTTCACATGTGACTGTCTAAATATAGGATCAAATTTCTTTGATTCCTGTCTTCCTACCAGCAAGGGACTTGCAGGCCAACACACCACCCAAAATCAATCAAATCCATCTAACTGCACATAAGAATCCTTCATAATGCTCTGGCTGTCTGCATTAACATGTCCAGCATTATTATTTGAATAACAGGAACCAGACACAAAGAGCTTTAATTTTTAATTTTATTTTTTTTTCCAGAGCTTCTGTCCTGGCTTCAGCTGGGGTGAAGCTAATTCCTCTCAGTAGCTGTTATAGTACTATGTTTTGGATTTGGAATCAGAAGAGCATTGGTATCACACTGATGTTTTTGGTTTTTAGCTAAATTGTGTTTATCCTAAGTAAAGGACTGGTCTTTTCCCCTTGTCTAATGCTCTGTCAGTGGGAGGAAGCATAGCTGGGACTAGTGATTCAAACTGACCAAAGGGATATTCCACACCATAGACTGTCATGCCCAGTATATAAAGTGGGAGGAGCTACCCGGAAGCACAGCTGATCTGGGATTCGAAAGGGGGGCCTGTCATCAGTCAGCAGGTGATGGGCAATTGCATTGTGCATCACTTGTTTGTTTACTTTTTATTACTATTATTATTATCCATTATTACTGTATTTTACTTTATTTTCAATTATTAAACTGTTCTTATCTCAACATACAAGTTTTACCTCGATTCTCGTCCCCATTCCATGGGGTGGGGGGAAGAGAGAGGGGGGTTGAGCGAGTGGCTGCGTGGTGCTTAATTTCCTTCTGGGCTTAAACCACAACAGCTTCTTAAAGTTAATGCCAGCAGGTGAAAGCATTCTTCTCTGTATTTGTGCTTGTAACAACATACTTTTGCCAAAAGTGAGGAAAACACAGTTTGCTTCCAGAGTATTTTCTCTCCTATCATTATGAGGAAATCATCAGCATTGAATGACATGCTCAGACACATGGTGTGATTTTTTGGAGTTCTCCTGTGCAGGGCCAGGATTTGGATTCTACAATCCTTGTGGGTCTCTTCCAACTTGGGATATTCTGATTCTATGAAAACACATTTTGTTTTGCTTTTGCTTGTGTATTTTTGTTTTGTCAGCAAAGCTACAAATAACAATGTACTTGTGGTAGTTCAAGTTTCCTCTGTTTTCAGGGTAAACTGTGGTGTTCCTGGAAGACAGTCTATTTGATTAGGTCGATCTGGCTTGCTCTTGAGAAAAGTTGGGAGAGCATGGGGGAGGAGATTTTTGTGTCTTCATCACCCTGCAAGGAGCAGATCTCAGAGATCACTGGTGCATGAGGCTACTTGGCAGGGGCACAATGCCAGGCTCTGCTTCAAGCCATACCTTCACTCGGGCCACACTGCCAGGACATGTTGTTCTCATTTAGATATCCAGTGATTCTGCAGGTGGAAAACAAAATAGAAAGCTTTTTTTTTTGGCTTTGATTCCAGATTCCTGCTCATGACCCAAAGAAAAAGTGTTTTCATTAGTTTTTTGGTAGCCGTCTCAGCATTTCTTCCCTTTTACAGTTGAAAGAACTGTTGAACACAACAGTTGAACACAAGCCTGGCTTGTGTTGATGTTTAACTGCTTGTGGCTGCCCTGCAGAGATACTTTTTAAGATAGACAAGGGAAGGAATGTGAGGTTGGTTGCATCTTTGATGAAGGTAACTGAGTACATCTGCTATTCCCACATGGCATTTGGCAGAATTGACCTATTCTGTAATCTCTTGCCATTCTAGCAGTCTCAGAAGGTAAATATGCTCACCTGAAGCATCCTCATCACTGTGGACCCCTTCTCAACAAGTTCAATATTTTCTCTATGTTAAGGTACTTGCCTAAGTATTTGGAGGGTATCAGTATTAGGTTTCTTTTGGTGAAGTGATTAATTGTATCAGAGGAAGACACAGGAAATGTTGAAGCATATAAACAAGTGAAGGCCTGCAGATGTGCAGGTTACAGTAGATTCACAGTAGGTGTGTATAAAGATAGACACAGAGTCTAAGGGACAAAGCAAGACTATGTAGAGCTATTGCTAGGACAAAAATAAACAGTAAAACCAGCAACAACAAAACCTAAAAAGACCTGGAGACCACGCAGATAATGACCAACTAGATTTTCAGACAAGTTTCTGATTTCTCTGTCTTTAAATAATTTGCAAACTGCTATCTATAAGCAGTTCTGTGCAGGTGCTGATTGTTAATCTGTTTTTATTTAATCCAAGTCCAAAATAAAAATCAGCCAAATAGCAACCAAATAAACAGTCTTCATAGCAGGCCTCCAAGATAGGAAAACTTAGGCTTGCAAGAACTGCTACCAAAAGCAGAGTCTATGGCTCAGAACTCCCCTTGTCAGGGGGCAAGACACTACAGTGGTGAGACATCCTGGCATCAGACCTAAGGAAGAGTAGCTCATCATGTCTGTATCTTACCAGCTAGTCAAAATACTAAGGCAGCCTTTTGCCCAAGGACAGTGCCTTGCTGGCATCAGCATGGTCTGACTGTGCACCACTACTGCTGCACAAAATTTGAACCATGACTGTGAGACCTTTGCCATACTCTGCACTGCTGAATCTAGGAGAACATAGCAGGAACATACCAAAGATGTCAATGCCAGATGCAAGCTGAGCTGTGGGGGTTTTAGCTAAACTCTTAGGCAATGCTGGGCTTCTTTAACAACTAACGATCTAGGCAGAAGTGGGAAATAATATAGAGGTGTAAGCATATATGTAAATACAGAGTGAATGATATTACATTTGTGGTGCATTCTGCTTATTCAAGACAAGGTCTAATAAATGAGGAATTAGAAGAAGCAAGGGGAAGATTAAAACAGTGGTGACAGGGAAGTCATTCTTGCAAAAGTTAGCACACTTGCACCTGGGCATTTGGCAATGATTTATGGTTTAATTGTATTCAAACTTGTCAAACAAGTTTATTAGAAGACATAACAGTACCTCATAGACATTTGCAGTCAGAGTGGGCTTTTAGGAAAGGACTGAAATCACACAGAAGACCAGACTTCCTCTTTCCAGAAGAACAAGGACACCACTGAAAAACTGTGCATTTAAAAAGGACAAAGTGAAGAATACATGAAAGTTTCTTTTGGTCAACAGGTCAAATGGACAGCGAAGACCGATGTCACAACTGAGGTAGGTAGATACATGTAACAACAGAGGAACTGGCAGAGCTTTTACTCTATGGGTGATATTAAAGGTAATTCCTGAAAATTCAAATTTGAGAAGCCAGGTGAGGTTTATAAAGAGAAGGTTTATTTGCTCAGAAATACAAGGCTAGAAGATGGTCTCAGGAAGTTCTTTACATTTCTGATATGTTTTTTAGATTCCCAACAGAATGCTGTAGTGGGTATGTGTGAAGATGAAGATCTGAAAGTTTCAGAAATATGAACAGAAGAAGAGAGCTGAATGTTGATGACGATATGTAGGAGTGAGCACCAGTACTTTCACACTGCTTAGATGTTAAAGTGAGTGGAAGCAACATTGGGAATCTATCAAGAAATGAAGAGTAGGAACAGAGAAAAATTCAGAGGGAAGAGAAAGGACTGAGTTTTGACAGTACTAGGTCATATCTTCAAAGCATGTTTAATGGTGAAACTTCAGTGATGTCAGTAGAACTCATTTCCCAAAAACTGAGGACCTTAGACTACCTGAAAGAGATATAGGTTAGAAAGTGGACAGTGTAAGGACAGACAAAAGCTGGAACAGCTTGCTGAGGTGAGCAAGCTATTCCAGAGGTATTCAAAGGTATTAAAGAACACGTTAGGCAAACTAGCGTCAAGAGTGACAGACTTGAGTGTGGCTCAGCCTGCCACAGGGCAGGAATGTGATCAGAGGCTTCTGCTCATGTAGTTTGAAGAAATGGGGTTCAAATGAGGATGAGGACATGACGGTTCGTTTTAGCATCAGATGGCTTGATTCCTGATCTTTTTAAGCACAGCAAGGATACTTTATGTCAAGACAGACTAAAGCCAGTAACCTGAATAAAAAGTTGTCCTCTGCAATGGATCTTGACCTGTGGAAATCTACTCCCTTGCCTGCATTTTGTCCCATAGTGACTTAAGAGCTGGCAACAAAGTCCCTTCTTTCATTAAGCCCTAAAATCTTCCTTAAAACAAAAAAAATCTAGATATATTAGACTGGCAACTACTCAGAACAATTTGTTGTGATTGGGAAGTCACATCTGAGAACGACTGGAAAAGCAAATGTGATGGAGGCGAGAACAATAGCAACATTCAGATCGAAGTCCAACAGTTGTATCTCTGATGCAGATTTTGTGAAGGGCTTCTTTGAAAGCCACATGCGCACACACACTCACACACACTTCATTGGGAGGTAACACTAACACTCATATGGAATGAATTTTTTATAAAATGCAAGGAATTTGTATTGCTTCGGAGAAATACAGTCCTTTTTATAAACCAGGAGAATGCAAGCTGTTTTTCTCTGAGAAAGTTTGTTTTGCCTGCATGATGGTTCCAATTGAATTGTGAGGACTAGAGGAGTAACAGAAAAGCTTAATGTTTTTCATAGACATGCACAAGTTCAGACACATGCAATTCAGAATAGGTAGTTGAATTTCAAGCATAATTGTGTCCCAATTCTGACAATCAAATATTTGTACCAAGTTGTCAAAGCGTAAAATACACACACTGCAGAAAAAATCTGTTACCAAGGACAGTTAAGGGAGATGTTGAGGAAGTAACGTGGAGCAAAAGGAAGACAGCCAGTTTTCTGAATTGATTTATTCTGTTTTAATGCATATATTTCCAGGGATCCTGACCATACAGGCCTGCATTTGCAGTGTATTTTCTTCATCATAAAAAAACCCCAACATACAATAAACCACAAAGGCTTGAACTGCTCAGGTCAGGTCAGGATTAAACATTCCACAAAACTCCAGGGTGTTTCAAATCCCAGGTTTTGCTCTCTCCCGTTTCATACAGAATAGGTAGTTTTGTGCTTCAAGTATGACTTTCTTCATCTACATAGAAATCTTTGGTTGAGTGTTTTTTCTCTGGTGTCTTCTTCCAAGATACCACTAAAACAAATTAATGCAAGCTGGCATGTATCAGAGATAAAAGGAGACACAAAACTATAGTAGATAATTGCAGATAAAAGGTTTAGTTTAGACTGAACTTTATAATTTCTTGCAGTTCAAAGCTTCATTACCAACACTGGTTTTGTCTGATAAATTTCACATCTTTATTCTGTCAAGGCATAATCTGGGAATAAGTGAAAAGGATAACTACATGTATGAATAGATGGGAATTCACCATGTCAACCATATGTAGTCTCCTGATTGAGTGACTGAGTGAACAGTCAAGCTCTTTAGACAGCCTGATGGAAAAATAAGGGAATTAAGTATAAGTCTGCAGGTGTTTTGGGGAAGAACAGGGTAGCCCTGGGCTCCATATGGCTCTTGGCTATCAAGATGTTCCTAGAGACCTTGACTGGGCAGTGACTTTCCCTTTGGGTAATGAGTCCAAGAGATGGAACACAGAAACTGGTTCTTGCTACTCCTCTTCTCTGTTTTTCCCCATGCTCAGATTGCAGGTTCTGGGCCCTGGTTCTTCTGCCTGGTTATGCTGCCAGCCCACACCTCTGCCCAGCTTTGGTGTGGAGACCAGCTGGTAAGGCCCACTTCAATGATATGCCCATCCAATGTAGACATGGCTCACCAGCACCAGTAAAGAGAATCCATAGTTCCTCCACACACCTTTGGCCCCCTGAGTAGCCTCAGGACATTCTTCTGCAGGGCTTTGTCTGTGCTCTGAGAAGCACATAATGCCCATTTATTCCAGGCAATTTCCTCCTCAGCCAGGTCTACCTATGTGGTTTTAAACTGAGAGGACAAAAAAGCCTTCAAAAAGATTGACTCAAGTGGGTAAGATGACCATTTCTCTCGGCTGAGAGCCCTGACTTCTCCAAACAGCACTAGGAAGAGAAAGTGCAGCACAACCTAGGTGGAAAGGCATCTGAGGTTCTCCTCCAGCTTAGATGCATTTCCACATCTGTTCATCCCTCATTGCTATAGTGCAGTGGGTTTATGTGAGCAAAAAGGAAAAAGGTTTGTGTTGATTCCTTTGTTCCCTTTTCTTGGGCTGTGCAACATGACAGTGACATTTTCCTTCCCTGCTTGTGATCTCCACCAATACTGGCCCCAAATCCCCACCATGTTCTTCAGCACAAATTAACCAGTGTGGAAGGAATGCTAAATATCAGTAGGGCTTCAAGGCTAGCAACTCATGCACAAAGTAAGAAAAAAAAAAAGAAAAAATTAAAAAAAAGAGAGATTTCCTGCCTTCAGTAGAGTATTACTTAGTTGTAAGGTATATACTTCTGAGCTTCTTTTGCTACCCTGCCAAGACTTTCAGAGAGGGAAAATCAGGACAGATACATGAAAATAAGAATAAAGATTAATATCTAGAAAAGGAAAAAAAAATCATATCCTGGATAGACCATAATTCCCCTCACTGTAGTTTACCTGTTTGACTTTTTCCCAGTGACAGCAACAGAAGCTATATGCTTAAACTGTATTTCAAAAAATTGGTAACTCCAGAACATCTCCATTTTCACTCTTGCTTTGTCCTGTTGTGTAAATGTGTATCAGGCCAGAAGCCAGAGCTGACATCACATTGCAGAGGACTGCCCTAGGTCTTGCATAATCTTAATAGGACAGCTACTTGGAAAGTGTTTATGTGCCATTGTTTTTCTAGCTACTCTACTGCATTAGGGGAGCAGAGCCATTATAGACTAGGTAGAAGTATTAATTGCATTTGCATCATTGATGTCCACTATAAGGTATTACAGTATGCCCCAGTACTTCAGGTCCTGTTCCCATTCCCCTAGGAGCAAACCTCTAGCTGTGTCAAGTGATTGCAACTGACTGCACCACTGTTGCATTTTAATCCTGAGGTTTTATTACCTCAAAATGGTTGATGATAACTCCATGGGTTATCATCAAGAAGATGCCCGGTATGTTGCTTGTCCATGCCCAGCATCATATGGTTTAGATGTCTGCATAACAGCATCCCTGTTTGCACTGGTGTGCTACTTACTGGGCCCTCTAACATGTTTGTTCTTTGCTGACTGTAATCTATGTTACAGTATGTGGTAGCAGACTGCAAAAATGTTAATGTGAGGGAACTAGGAATGGAGATAAATGCATACATGCTACTCTGCTTGAAAAAATGTGTCCTTTTCCTCCCTCTTCCTACTGTGACACTTCTTGCTGGACACTGATGCACTGTCCTGCACTGTAACGGGCAGAGGCTAGGTAGACACTGACTGTAGCACATGCTGCTTTCTGCACCTTACTGCTGGGATGAGTCCTGAATTAATACTAATTTAATACTATTAAATCCTGATGCAAAATAAGAGCTACCAGCCTGCATCTTCCATTACAGAATCAGAGAATCACAGAATCAACCAGACTGGAAAAGACTTCTGAGATCATCAAGTCCAACCTTTGACCTAACACGACCTTGTCTACTAGACCACGGCACTAAGTGCCAGATCCAGTCTCTTCTTAAACACCTTCAGGGACAGTGACTCCATCACCTCCCTGGGCAACCCATTCCAATGTCTGATCACTCTCTCTGTAAAGAATTCCTTTCTAATGTCTAACCTAAACCTTCCTTGGCACAGCTTAAGATCGTGCCCTCTTGTCCTACTGCTGGTTTCCTGGGAGAAGAAACTGACCTCCACCTTGCTCCAACCTCCTCTCAGGTAGTTGTAGAGAGCAATAAGGTCTCCCCTGAGCCTCCTCTTCTCCAGGCTTAACAGCCCCAGCTCCATCAGCCACTTCTCACAGAACTTGTGCTCCAGTCCCTTCACCAGCCTAGTTTCTCTTCATTGGATCACAGTCCAGCACCTCAATGTCCTTCCTAAACTGAGGGACCCACAGCTGGACACAGTACTCAAGGTGCAGCCTACCTAGTGCCAAGTACAGGGGCAGAATCACTTCCCTGCTCCCACTGGCCACACTGTTCCTGATCCAGGCCAGGATCCATTGGCCTTCTTGGCCACCTGGGCCCACTACTGGCTCATGTTCAGCTTCCTGTCAATCCAAACTCCCAGGTCCCTTTCTGCCTGGCTGCTCTCCAGCCACTCTGTTCCCAGCCTGTAGCGCTGCAGGGGGTTGTTGTGGCCAAAGTGCAGGACCCTCCACTTGGCCTTGTTAAACGTCATACCATGGGATTCAGCCCAACTCTCCAGTCTGTCCAGGTCCCTCTGCAGAGCTCTCCTACCAGCACATTGACACTCCCCCCCAGCTTGGTGTCATCTGCAGATTTGCTAATGGTACACTCAATCCCCTTGTCCAGATCATCAGCAAAGTTATTAAACAGGACTGACTGATCCCTGGGGGACACCACTACTGACTGGATGCCGACTGGATGCCAACTGGATGCAGCACTGTTCACCACCACTCTCTGGGCCCGGCCCTCCAGCCAGTTCCTAACCCAGCACAGAGTGCCCCTGTCCAAGCCGTGGGCTGACAGCTTTTTCAGGAGTATGCTGTGGGAGGTGGTATCAAAGGCCTTGCTGAAGTCCAGGTAGATCACATCCACAGCCTTCCCCTCATCCACCAGGCAGGTCACCTGATCATAAAAGGAGATCAGGTTGGTCAGGCAGGACCTGCCCCTCCTAAACCTGTGCTGGCTGGGTCTGATCCCCCGTCCATCCTGTAGGTGCTGTGTGATTGCACTAAGGATGATCTGTTCCATAACCTTGCCAGCTTCCAATCATTTGGGACTCCCTGGGGAGCCAGGACTTTTGATAAATGAAAGAGACCGGCTTGGCGAGCTCTTCCACCAGTTCCCTCATCACTCTAGGGTGGATCGCATTCTGGTCCTATAGACTTATGGGGATCCAAGTGGCTCAGCAGGTTGCTAACTGTTTCCTCATGGATAACACAGGGACTATTCAGCTCCCTGTTGCTGCCTATCAGCTCCCGAGGCCAGTTGTTCTGAGGACAACCTGTCTTCTTGTTGAAAACTGAGGCAAAGAAGGTGTTAAGTACCTCAGCCTTATCCTCGTCTTTGGTAACTATGTTCCCCTCCGTGTCCAACAAAGAATGGAGGTTTTCCTTGCCCCTCCTTTTGCTATTGATGTCTTTATAAAAACACTTTTTGTTGTCCTTAACAGAAGTGGCCAGATTAAGTTTAATTTGTGCTTTTGCCCCTCTAGTTTTCTTTCTACATGACCTAATTACATTCTTAAACACTCCATGAGTTGCCTGCCCTTTTTTCCAAAGGCGATAGACTCTCTTTTTTTCCCTAATTTCCTGCAAAATCTCCCTGTTCAGCCAGGCCGGTCATCTTCCCCACTAGCTCGCCTTTTGGCACACTGGGACAGCCTGCTCCTGTGCCTTCAAGATTTCTTTCTTGAAGTGTGTCCATCCTTCCTGGATGCCTTTGTTTTTAAGGGCTGTTTCCCAAGGTACTCTCTGAACCAGCTTCCTGAATAGGCCAAAGTCTGCCCTCCGGAAGTCCAGGGTAGAGGTTTTGTTGATGCCCTTTCTTACTTCACCGAGTATTGAAAACTCTATCAATTCGTGGTCACTGTGCCCCAGACAGCCTCTGACCACCACACCTGCCACCAGCCCCTCTCTGTTTGTAAACAACAGGACTATTGTGGCCCCGGCCCTGGTAGGTTCATTTATCAGCTGCAACAAGAAATCATCCTCCATACACTCAAGGAATCTCCTAGACTGACTCTTCTCTGCTGTGTGGGAGTTCCCAGTAGACATCTGGCAGGTTAAAGTCACCCACAAGGACAAGGGCTGGTGATTTTGAAGCCTCCATCAGCTGCTTGTAGAATAATTCATCACCCTCATCATCCTATTGGGTGGTCTATAGCAGACTCCCACCAGGACATAAACCTTGGCCTTCCCTCTGATTCTACTCCACAGGCACTCAACCTTATCGTAACTGACTCCAAGTTCTAGAGAATGAAGAGACTCTCTAACATATAGAGCCACTCCTCCACCTCTCCTACCTTGCCTGTCCCTTCTGAAGAGCTTGAAGCCATCCATGGCAGCACTCCAGTCATGCGAGTCATCCCACCACGTTTCCGTGATAGTGACTACATCATAGCTTTCCTGCTGCACGATGTCTTCCAGCTCCTCTTGTTTGTTACCCATACTGCATGCATTGGTGTACATGCACTTCAGCTGGGCTGCTGATTTGGCTCTTAACTTGGGCTGTCCACCCTTGGGCTCCTTTCTGGAGAGGCTGGTTTCAACCCCTTCCCCCTTCAAACCTAGTCTAAAGCACCCCTGATCAGCCCCGACAACTTATGGGCTAGAGTTGTTTTGCCCTTGCTAGATAGATGAAGCCCAACTGACTCCAGGAGGCTAGGTACCATAAATTTTGCCCCATGATGTAAAAAACCAAAATTTCGCTGGTGGCACCAATCCTTTAGCCACCTATTGATAAAATGAGATTTCCTACTCCTCATTCATCCTTGCTACTGCAGGAATTGAGGCGAACACCACCTGTGCTCCTGTCCCATCAACTAATCAACCCAAAGCCTTAAAGTCCTTTTTAATTGCCCTGGTACCTCTTTTATTGATCTCATCACTGCCAACCTGTATTACCAACAGTGGATAATAATCCGAGGGCCAAATTAGCTCAGGGAGTCTCCTGCTAATATTCATGACCCTAGCCCCAGGAAGGCAGCAGACTTCCCTGTGGGATGGGACTGGTCAGCATATAGGGCGCTCAGTTACCCTCAGAACGGAATCACCGACTTTCCTGCAGATGATGGACCGCGGTGGGTTCCTGCTCGGTGCGTGCGTCCTTTTTTGCCTCGGGGGAACCGGCAGTGATGAATCCTACGCGGAACAGCTCGAACAACTCAGCCCGTGGAACAGCCACAACGTCTGGGTGACCCTGATGAAAGCACTAAACCAAACCTCCTTCTGTGCCTCCTTGGCGAAACCAGAGCTGCCTTTTCACACATGCCTTGTTGGGGTACCTGTAAATAACTCTGATGCAGTGAAACTTGTTTCTAATGTTACACGATTACCTGATTTAGCAACAAAGGCCTGTAATGCTTCTGCACAGAGCTGCATCGCGAATGTAAATGACTGGCTTGTTAAGCTACCAGTAGGCATTGCACCGCAAGAGTTTGATATTTTGGGTACCTTAACTGCTACTGCTTGTTTTTATTTTTTTGGCCTGGAAGGCTGGTTGTCTAATTGGGGCATTTCGGATTGGTTACTGCCCTTACTCAAGACGGGGGGTCTTAGTTTTCATAATAGTTGTGGCTGTGCTGGTGATGTTACCATGTATTGTGTCGTGTTTGCAAAGGGCCCTGCAAAAGACGACACAGGGAATATTTCTTCCACAATTACAGAAAGGGGGAATTGAAGGGGTTAATAGCGGGTCTATTGGCTCCCAGGATGGAGATATCGACTGGGAAAAGTTTCGGGTGTATCCTTGATGATAAGGAAGTCAGTACGCAGCCCTAATGGAGAAAACAAAGGCAGGCTGTAAAGTTGGTAGGCCTAGGATGTGGGAACTGCAATAAGGTCTTGAGCTTTGCCAAATGTATCGCCCATAGATCCTAGCCAATGAAAACGTTGTTGCTTGCTTACCTAAAATAAGGATACTGCTTGCTGCTAGCAAGGGGTATAAAAAAGCAGATGAGAAAATAAAAGAAGAAGACATCTTTACTGCACACAACTACCCTTCTTTTTTTCTTAATAGCTGCAGTTGTGATCCAACTAATAGACAGGGTGCAACCGGGAGACCCTATAGACAGATCTTTTCTTG
This sequence comes from Neopelma chrysocephalum, assembly GCF_003984885.1. NCBI lineage: Eukaryota > Metazoa > Chordata > Aves > Passeriformes > Pipridae > Neopelma > Neopelma chrysocephalum. The sequence continues at coordinate 4,177,061 of NW_020925744.1, forward strand.
AGTGTCATCTGCCTGACTCTCTAGGTCCAGGGCCTAACTGCAAGGGACTAATTAGCAGTATGCTTCCCATTTAAAGGAATGATTAAGGACGTGGTCATGGACATGAAACATTGCAGAGGGCTCTGCTATTCTTGCAATGAAGGAGGTGACATGCACTTATCTTCCTGGCCTCTACATGTTTTGTAGTGATAGGACACATGCACCTTCCAATGTATTAGAGGTAGATAGGACATTATTCAGAAGGAAAAAAAGGGGAGGGGGGAAGGTTACAGAGAATTTTCTACATCCTTCACTATAATTTATCTCCTTTTACAGGTACAGCTGAATTTACTCTAAATAGTATCAAGAGAAAAATTACTGCCAGCTTTTCTTCCAAGTGTCCTGTCTTATTCAGCAGAGTGATGGTGATAATTTTAGGGTATTAAACAAGATGCAAAAATTTTCTGTCTCATTCTCTTCCTTTACTGTATCTTAACATTTTTAGAGATGACAGCTACCAGCATTCATAAAGTGAAGATTTGTTTTGATAAATTTGTTCCTGCTGACAAGCCCTCAAAAGGAAGATCTCTCCTAAAAACTTTGAGTGAGATACTTTGATTATACTTTTAGGCTGAGAGAGAGGAATTCTGCTTTGCTGCAGAAACCTTTCAAATACCACAGGCTGTTGCCATTCTGCTTCCATATGGTCCCAGCAATTTTCACTTTCTCAGCAGAGTAAGTTGGGGCAAAGAAAAGTATTAGGCAATGCATTCCTCCAGTATGTCCTGCCATTTCCTCTTTTGCCAACCACAACGTTTCTTCTGTGGCAGGACCAAAGAAAATGCTTTTAAAATGGATAAATTACCCTAGTATAAGTAATCAATTCACAGAAGAACAGTTTGCCCCATGGATCCTGATGATTTTATAACCATCTCAGTCACTATAAAAGGTCATACCACCAAAAAAGCCAAACAAACCCAGAATAGCTTTTGCTTAAATAGTAACCTTAAACTGGTTACCCACAATGTTGTACAGGATTTATAGGGAATTAAGTATCCAGAGAAAGTATTCCAGGCTCAGTAATTTTCAAATAGCAGCTGATTTTAATTTTTTCTTTGGCATTCATACACACATCCTATTGCAAGATTGATTCATTTCTTTTTGCACTGGAAAAAATATTAAAGCTGGAATGCAAAGTCAGGAAAGTGGGAATTCATACATTGTGTGCATATGTGGTTTAGTGGTATGTGCCATTTGTACACACCATTTGCTGGGGAAGCTAAATCACTTTTGGATACAAATTTTAGCAACTGCTTCCAAAACTCCATTGACTTCCAAACTTTGAAGTTACATTCTCCACAACCTGTTATTGGAATATTTCTTGCCAGGTCACCATTTTCTGAAGCAGAGATTTTTCTTCTCTTGCTCTGAGAGCTGCAAAGTGATGCTCTTTACTTGCACTTACAGACTGGCTCCCACAAACTGGAACTGACTGTCTTCTCTCTCTTGTCTCATGTGCACTGAAGGTTTTTATTTTGTTTTTAACTTCTCATACTTCCTTCATCATCAATGACAAAAACTAATGTGGTGTTCCTCCATGTACAAACAGGACCTCATTCATTTACAAAGTTATTAGGGAAGCCTTGGAGTTGTGGACAGGTACACAAGTCTCTGTCAGTCTCAGCACACTACTGTTCCTTTGTGGTGGGTGCCTAATACAGTAGTGACACAGAATTTACATGACAAAGGAATTAAAATGTATCCTTGATTCTGACTTCCAGATGACTGAAGATCAAGTTTCAATAAAAGGAGTACAATGCACGCACCAGTTTGCAAATATACCTCCTGTCACTGGGAGGAACAGCTTTCTATTTGCTCTTCTCAGGCTGTTCCCTACAGCAGGGTACAGACTGGGCACCATAGGAGCTAGTGGTCTCTCTGCATTGGGAAGCCATAACTCCCACTGAATCTGCTGGTTCAGATGTGGGTCTGCTACAGTTGCTCTGGCCACTGCCGATCCCTTGGTCCCCTGGGCCTCATGCCATCCACATGAACAACCATCAGAAGGTGAGCAGCCTTAGCTGGTAGGTTCAAGTGAGCCCCTGGGCTGGCATTGTTTAAGAGGGTGCTTAGCACCTTGTAATCATACTCTCTAGAGCTCACTGAGCTTGGTGGTCACCTCAGCACACCAGAAGTGCTTCTCCAGAGATGTGGTTTCCACCAAAAGCTCAGTTACTGAGGGGAATAATTTAAAACCTTACCTGCTGTTCCTCTGTTAATGCCTCTCTGGAGTGTCCAGACACCCTTGCTCCATGCTTCCATAGCTCTTGCCAAACATTCAGGCTTTTTAGTGCATTTCCTCTTGTTCCCATTATAAAAAAAATAAAAATATAGATGATGTAAAGAGTGCCTCTCTAGGGGAACTGATCTTTGCTCAGCAACCATTGTCGCTGTAACCTTCCCAATGTAGTTTAGTTATGTGCTTCTGATTAAGCAATTATGCATTACCAGGAACAGAGTAAATCAACCCTTTTATCTCCACTAACAGGATATTTCCTGTGAGCATTTCTGCCAAAAGAACATTGGGGAAAGATGAGATGATTTTGCATATTACATAAGCGTGTTTAGTTCGGGAGCTGACAGCATCATGTGTTGGACAAAGCCACCTTTGCTCCAGCTCCAGGACAGGCACCCAGCTCCTGCCCCACATGGCCAGGTTACCAGACCTGCACAGCAGCCAACAGCTAGGGATGTGTCAACTGCAGCTGTCAAGCCCTGCTCAGCAGCAGGGAAATTGGTTTCAAAGATGCTAAGCAGATAAATTTCCTCAGGCTCAGTTGGATGGTTGCACTGTCTGAAGGCACTTTGTTTGCAGAGGCAGATCTTGGAACTCCTGTGAGCTTTGCTGTGCAGATAAAAGAGGAAAGAGACCACCCAAGCTCTCGCTTGCTCTGAGTTCAATTAGCTTTTTCACCGATGGGTTAATACGGCAGAATGGATTTTCCCACTGATTGATCTCTTAATGTAAATGAGCTATGGTTTTAAACTCAAGCCATACATACTTTTTTTCCCTTGAAGCTGTTCTTCCCTTGTATTCAGAGTGTTCAAAGTGTGCTTTCTCTCCAGCTAGGATCTGCAACACCATTGCACTTGAGGGCCTCCATTATCCTTATTCTATAAACATCCCTGAGATGGCCATTTGCCTCAAAATGTCTGTATTTATTTATTATTTTTCCTGTCTCTCCTCTTATACTATTTGAAAAGACTCTGAAAAGTTGACCCAAGCATCTCTTTCCTCTTATTCCTCCATGTTTTTACACAGGAATAAATAATGTATGATATGTGTGACATTTTTCCATGTATGTCTACAAATGTATGATTGCCAATAATAGTGATGCTTTGAACAAGCTGAGATTCATTCAGGTATTATAAAATTTAACTTTGAAAAAAGAGATTGTCCTTTTTTGTATACAATATATGCTTCTGGTTTGGAATATTTCTCTAGTTTGTGATTTGCATGTTCCCTATTAATTTTTCAGATCTTGATAAGGAACTTTACCTCTTGCATCCGCAGGAATAGCTACTTAGGGCCTAGTGTGTCACTTTTCCAGAGCCAAACTGCCAACTGAACAGAGCATTTGGGAGCTGTAACAGTAAAAAAACAATAAATATGGTAGAAGTCATTAACAGTGCTAAGAGGTGTACATGAGGCCTAGATTGTTTTACACTATTTATTAGCAACAGCTATACCTAAGAAAGTGGACCTGATATAGGAATTTAGACAGAATAAGCTTTAATGAAATTATGCCCATTTTTCTAAGCAGACTGGGTCAGTACTTTACAGCCCAAAATCTCACCCTCAAAGTCTAATTTCTGTGTGCTTAGAGAAACAGAAGAAGATAGATAAAATGCTAGAATGGCATTGATCCCAAGTAATATTATAGTTGCACTCTTTAAAAAGAAACAACAAATGCAACTTTTTAAATTTGCTGTTTGCATAAAACTGAAATTTTCCTTAGTCAAGTAGGGTATTTCAGAACATTGCTATTTAACATCTAATCACATTAAAATGTGATTAAACTTCGTAATAAATATTTATGAAGATGGTAGCTCATGAATTTTGAGATTATTTCTATTAAAAGTAACATAATAACTGTCACTTCTGGTTTCTGTTTGAAATCTGTCAAGAAAGTCCTTCAGGTAGAACTGAAGATATTGTAAATTACTGCTGTCAAGAATTAGTCCAATTGCATGTGGGTATATAGGTTTTAAAATAACAATCCCAATTGTTAAACTAAAATTATCCTTTGGTAAGCTGAGCATCTACTTACAATAATTTGTACTGTGCTTTCTTTTGCATAGCCATAGAAGGTGATTGGAAATAATGCCAAATCAGCGATCAAGAATAAGCTTTTCTTCAGAATGAGAATGCTTGAAAACATTGCCACAAGTTGCAACAGCTGTCTCTGCTAAGCAGCCACAGAAGTGAAGTCAGTTTTGTGCTCCCAAACAAGGATTTTTACAAAATTCTTTTAGGACAAGAAGTGTGTGTAGGAGTCCCATGATATTGTTACTTTAATCAATAGAGTGTGCCCAAGAAATCCTCTGAAAGTCATCATCTTCTCCTTATAGAGGCTCTTGTAGACCAGTTAATTTCCATTATTCCAAATTTCAGAGCCTGTCATCATTTATCTATTTGCCCTTTGGATTGCAGATAAAAAACCTGCATTGTTTACAAACTACTAGACATGCAGTTCCTCATCTAAACACAGAAACCTCAGTACTTTGAGTCTCTCAAGGCTGTTCATTTGCCCTTTGGAGGCATTTAATTTCTTTGGAGTCATCTTTTAATTTCTCTCTGTTTCCTCCATCTTACAGTTTGGATTCAAATACTTCAGCTAATAAAAATATCTAAAGAAGTTTAGTTCGCCTGAAGTCTGGGAGCAGCAAAATCAACATATGAGGGAGAAGTCTGAACCGAACAAAAGAACTAAAACTCAGCATATTACAGCAAACACGTAATTACAACTGACTAGTTTTTTCTGTAGACAGTAATACTGTTTCCGGGGACCCCTGGTGGCCTAGTGGTTAGCATGCGGGACTCTCACCATTGCGACCCAGGTTTGAATCCCAGTCCCCCGGGCAGATGGAGCCTGTTAGCCCTGTGAGGCCATCCATCTATGAGAAGGTCACTCTAAACAAACCTACGTCCTAAGGACCTCACTGCCATTGTCCAAGCTTGCTTGGCCCCGGCAGATGAACCTTAGGATTAAAGGGTGGGCTCAGTTCAGCGCAGGCTGTGTCTCACCTAAAAAATCCATTGCGCAGGCTGGAAAGGTAAAAGACCTTTCCCCCAGTCTTCGTTCGTGAAGACTGGCCATTATTAATACTGTTTCCAAAAATCAAAAGACAGTTGCAAATTTCCTTGGTCCTTTCAAGATAAGAAGAAAAGAAAATCACAAACACTTCAGTGAAGAATAATGGAATTAGGCAGTTATCAAATATATGCAATTGAAAATTATCAAGAAATTACAATTAGAGGGACAGGAGTTCAAATAAGCTTCTTGCATGATAAAATGGCAGTGTTCTTAACTATAACCTGCAGTATCAGTAAGTTGTTGACCATTAATACTAGGAAAATCCACTGTGTTTATTATCCACTCTCCTATAACTCATACAGTGCATTATCTTCTAGCAACACAAAATTAACATGCCAGATTTTCTCACAATCGATTATATGTACATCCCTGAGAAAGGTTGGTTCAACATCTATGAGAAGAGCAGTCACGGTCAGATATAGGCCATACAGAAATTAGTTTTATACTTTTTTCCTAGATTTATTCTTACCAAATTTCTATCTCTTTTTACTCCAGTTTTATAAAGACTTTAGCAGCATGCCATATGTTCTGTAGTTCAGAGATTGTGGACAGAGGGTATCTGATTTTCACAACAAATATATTTTTTCTGCATTCAGGGCCACTTTTGGGGACAGTCACCTGTCTTGCTCACCAAGAGAAGAAAAGGGGCAGGTTTCTCATGAGGTTTTTCCTTGTGTGCTCCCTGGCTGGAAGTAAATATGTCAAAATAGGATCTCTCTGCTTCAGACTGATAAAATAATTTTATGCTTTGTGAAGGGATAATGCAACTGCTTCCACCTAAGGAGCAATGTCTTGGTAACTTTAATATTTCGTGAGAAGGGAGTACTTTACATCTAAGGTTCTCATGCGGTAGGTTTCCTGAGCACCGATAATTATCATATATGATATTAATTATATGTAAATCCAATTTCATAAGCAACCATCATTGCAAAACACTAGCAAAGGCCAAAGTCAAAGCTGTATCTCTTCTGTTCTGAAGCTGCTAGAGCTGGTGTCAGGGAAGTGTAGTCTTGGGATTGCTTTTCCCCTGTTTGGGATGGCTGAGGAGTGAAGTGATGGCTAGGCCCAAAATGCACCTTGCACTGCCTTTCTTCTATGGCCAGGCTTGTGCTAAGATAATTTTCAGCCTTCAGGAAAGACACTGCATAATTATGTGAAGGAGTCAAGACTCCCTCACTTGAGATCACAGATTGAAAGAAATTTTAAAAAAAAGCAGGAGTGTTTTGTCTCAGATATTCTAGATCATTTTATTTAGATGAAAAGTTTGAACAAAATATTTTGCTATTTTGGCACTTGCAATTCCATTAAGAAGTTTGATAATTTGACTTCTTGTCCAGATGAGGTATAAAACCTGCTGTGTCTAAGAAGATATGATTTTGGCCATCCTTACTGAATACAGCATTTGATGGAAAAAATAAGGTGACATTTCTGTGCTACCCCAAGAGACTGTAATTCCTTTGCAACAGCTCCATGTAGCAATAACCCACAGTCTGAGCTCTGGACTTTCTGCTTGTTGAGCAGCCCAGAGTTTTCATACATTATCTTTTTCCCATCTTTCCCATGCAAAAAATGCATGCTAGGATCCTCCTCTCTGCATCACACTTCTGTCTGCAGCTGCAATCATCCTAGTTGGGGCCCATTGCCTTGGGCAGAGGAAGAGAGGGTTCAGCAAAGCGTAACTGCTACAGATCCCTGATTGTGATGGCTTTTACTGAGCTCTCTATACCACCTTTGTATCACTTTTATTGTTACATAGCCAGATAAATTTGAACCCCTTTATTCTGATCACCAGCATGGCAAAACCTCTCCCTCAGAAAGAGTAACTTGATGGTTAAAAAAATTACAAAGATGCACAACTTCATCAAAAATTCAAGATTTACTGTTGCTGTTGCTGAAGAGCTGTGTGGGAAAAGCAGTCTGGTGCCCTGGAGTTCAAATCTACACCAGTGCATTCAAGATGTCTGAGCCCTTGAGAGCATTTACTGGTATAGTGAATTAAATTTAGAGCTGTGCAAATCCGGATTTGGATTTAGATTTGTGAGATTCACCTTTGACCTGGCTTTGGATGGAGATTTGGATGCCTGTCTTGTTCAAATATGGGGGCAATGTACATTTTGTGCTACTTTGCAGAATATAGGGAAAGGGTATCATTTCTATGGAAATACTTTACAAATTCAGGCTATGGCATGTGCCTATGTCTATGCCCCTTCTTTTCTAAAAGATCACACTTTAAGCTGTCTGCGATATAAAATATTTCAACTTAACAATCTTGATGCAAACTGGGAGAATACCATTAAACATTGACAAGTTGTAGACAAAGATCTGAGTACGTGGATTAATGTATAGACTTCATGCAAACAATAATAGACAGTTTTTCAAACAGCATGACAGACGTGGCTTGTCAGGGAAGATTAGGTTTGCACTGTGATGACTTCTGGGTTTTCTATTTCTTTCATGAGGATAGGGGAAAGTAAAGCTGAGGAGAGAGTTTCTGAATGTCCAGAAAGATGCTGGAAAACACTGTGTTAAGAAAGACTTTCCTGGGATGTTTTAACTGAACTTTTAACTGCTGAACCAAACTCAACCTTGACACAAGAGATGTCCTCACTGACCAGGTGAAACCAGAAGAACCTCTCTCTGGGGACTGTATGTGGCCATCACCCTCCAGGTAGTCCTTCCTCCCCATAATTACACCCACACATGGGCATCAATGTCAAAAGCTGCATCTCTTTCCTAATCTGGTTTCAAAATACTCCACAACCTCAGCTGTCCAGACTTCCTGTGCTAATGGTTAACAAGACAGGCATTTTCTCTTTAATTCCTTTTTGGAGACACCCTTTCATCTATAGCAGTGATTACACTGGTCACAGCTTCCTGCTGAGCCCTGTCTGTCTGCTAAAAGGAAAATTGCAACAAAAATGGAAAGCCAGCCAAGGTCCTTCCTACATTCAATACAGAGTAACACTATACATAGGCAAAAAGTAAAATAAATAAGATTAAATTATATACAACAAAGTAAAATTAAATTAAATAAATAAAAATTTAAAAGTCTAGGAGCTATCTCTGCCCTTGTAAAAAAAAAAGAATGGTAAAAATGTAGTTTTTCAGATTGTATCTGCTTCACAGACTGTGAGCAATAAATTCATCTCATTGAATCTTAGAGGAGTGATGACGAATTAGCAGCCTCTGATCTTGATTAGTGGAGATATCCTTTGGAGCAAGACCTAGAAAGGACATTCACTGATGCAAACTTCTCTGACTTTAGGAGTTAAAAGGCACCTCCTGGAGCACACCAGCACCCATAAGCCTCCAGCACCATACCCTTTTTGCCCACTCTAGCTGTCCTACTACCCTCTAGCCATAGAATAGGGGGTTCAGCATGGCATCAGTGCTCCCTGAGGATGCAGACATATTCCTTTCATCATGATTGTGACATTTTTCGGACTCACCTGCCGTTGACTCAGTCTGCATCGAGATCCTGAGCACTGCCAGGTGCCAGCAGTGGCTTTGCAGCTATGCTGAGCAGGAGCAGGCACTTGCAGCAGGTGAAGGGGACCATATATTGTCCATGTCTTTGTCTGCTCAAACACCACAGCCCCACCACATGGACTTCTCACCCCTCCTCATAAGATCTTTTCTCTGTTGTTGCTTTGCCTACACATTGTTGCACTGTTGTTTTGTAATATTTTCTACATATTGATATATCAAAACACTATAGGCTCTAGGTCAAGCTGCAGTTAAACAAAAACCACAGCAGTGATGGCCAGGTTTCCCAGTGGCAGCTTCCCATGCAGTGTGAATTTGTTTCCTTGGGGAAACACAGAAGGAGAAGGTGGTAATTAAGAGCCTAGTCATACATATAGACATTTTGGTGGCTTTGTCAGAGTCAGAGAGCTCTGTGAATCCACTGCAGTTGAAGATCTGGACCTGTTTCATCCAGGAAACAAGACAGAAAAAAGGATATACAAAAAGTGTGTGAAAAGAGCAGCACATTGAAATGATATCCATTTCCACCTACACCTAAAAAGGGATAATGCCAAATTTGAGACCATGTTCCCTCATCCCTTTCTCCCCTTCCCAAAGCTAGTGTGAGAGTGTGTCCCACAGGCCCGGGGAGGAATGCAGAGCTGGAAAGAATATGGGAAGCATTCAGTGGCCTGGTCCAAATGGAAAACTGCCATCACAGGGGTGATTCCCAGACCTTATACACTCACAGGGGCCCACATACAGCTGTAGGTAGCTTTTGGCATGCTGAAGGCATCGGATGTATGTCTGAGCTTCCTAATTCTACTGAAAGCTCTGCTTCTTTAGCGTCTGCTTCTTCCATGTTGCTGCTTCCTTCCCTTGATTTTTCCTGACCTTCTTGTTCATGTAATCACCATACCAAGGGAGGAGGAAAAGGCTTGTAAAAAGCAGTAACTGCAGCTCAATCTTCTGTGGACTGACAACTTCTGTCATTCTCTTCCACCAGCCCCATGTTTCTATGATGGTTTGCATGCCTAGGTTTGTGTCCAAGATGAGCAGTATAAAAGTAAGCTCACATGGAGATGTCCTAATCAGAGTTTACTAGGAAGATAACTCAAAGCCAAGGATGATGTACTGCACATAAAACTTGTGGAACTGAATAAAGAATGAAGAATGGGTTTCAGATATCAAAATCTCCAGCTAAAATGCCAAAAGTAAAACTGTGAAAGTGAGAGAAGGCAAAGTACATTTTCCTTTCTTCCTGATAGACTCAGTTTTGGACTCTTTTGTGACAGTCTATTAATTTTTTTTGTGTTTTGGCATCAGAAACATTATGAACACACAGAGACATATTCTAAAGCTTAGTTTTAATGTTAAAAAGTCAAGGGCAAGAAATCTTGTTCGCACTGTAAAAATATAGATATTTTAAAACTCCTCTAAAGCTTCAGATATTACTGTCTCCATCTGGATTACTCACGGTGAAGCAGAAAACAAGCACTCATTTTCGCACATCCATGTTGGTCAAATCATCTTGCCAGTGGAATCTTCTGGAGAGCACTATGGATTCACACAAGATGGGACAGATACAGTGATTCCATTGGGTTTTCAACTCTCAGTCAACTACCCCCTCCCTTTACCAAGGGTCACTCATTCTGCTTTTTTGACATCCTACAGCCAAAGTTTAAAGAAGTTCACCAAGACCTCGCTCTTTACTCCCTGAGGTTTGTCCTGGGGGCTTGACCCTGGTCCAGATGGCCTGGTGGCTTTCCCAGAGCTCCTTTTCCTTTGCTTTGCTTTGGTTCACGCATCCTGCAGGCTCTCAGTTTCCCTCTGCCTCCCCCTCTGCATTCATCTCTTGGCTTTTTGAGAGGGCATAAGTCCTTATGTCAGTGCTTCTTTGTTTCTTCATTTCTTCGTTCTCCATTTGCTCTGCTGATCTGCACATGACTTGCTTGCTGAAGCATTTTCTGCTGTCCCCTCAAAGCCTGCCTACTGAGCTTATGCCACTACCCATGGAGCTCGGCCACCTTCCCTTCTCCATTCCCACGTGGCGCAGAAAATGGCAAGTTTGACGTGGGAGTGGGATCGCAATGGACTGGTCACCCTCTGGCACTGAGGCTCTTGCGAGGCTAGGAGAGTTTCCCCCTCTTCTCAGGGCCGAGGTGTGCTGTCTGTACCATGCCTGGAACCGTGCATGGTATTGCCCAAGACACCAGGCCCAGACACAGCTCGCCATGCCTTAGTTAGCAGCCTTGCACAACCTTCCCTCCAGTGCCCCGGAGAGCATGCTGTGCCTGTGCTGAGCAGAGGTAAAAGTCAGGACAGCCCAGGATAGGTCTCTTCCAGAGAGCTGTCTTTCTCTTTGACACTGCATAGAGAAGGTAATGCAGCCTACAATTATGCTGCAGAACTACCTAAAGACCTCACTCAAGTTCAGACTGATCCTTGCCATGTTTCACTAGCAATCTGAGGACAGCAGTGAATAGCCCTGCTATCAAACACACCTTCCATAGGCCCACCTTTGTTTGCTGTTTTGGTTGGTAGTCTGACATCTCTTCCTGGCTACACTTAAACATTTGTAAAGGCTGATCACTTTTAGATCCTGTCACCTGGCCTTGATATGGAATAAGATTGCCTTTTAGTCTCACAGAGAAACCTGGGAAGGACTTTTTGTGACAAAAAGAGGCAGAGATCACAGCTTCTTTGGCAAAACAAAGGTCCCTCATATTATATTCTTCAGGTTCTGAAATAAATTAATTTATTCCAAATTACCACAAATAGAGACATTTACAACAAAGACCAGATCTAGAAGCACCATGTTTTTTCCACTCAATACCCCAAAATAAAGTAGGTACCAGTAGCCAGGTTCAAGGTAGTCACCGATGTCTGTTGGGCAGCACTGGATGGGACACTGCTGAGGGCAGACGGGGCCGGCTCCGAGAAGAGTTTCCCTTCACCTTGGCCAGGTGAGACTCTCCACTTGAGCTGCATGGCTGACTCTTCTAGGGCTGAAGTCTCACTCCAGAGCCCACCACAGAGGACTTTTGGAGGGATACAGAACTTACTGCAGGTGCCATTACTGCAGCTGGTTTGCACAGAAGTTGGCTTTTGTTTTGGCAAACAAAGGCAGGAAAACAACTGTCAAAGTAGAAATATAGATAGGAGTAAATATAAGTATTTTCTAGTTTGGGCAGTGCTGTGTTTACTTATTTTTCATATATGTGGAACAGGTAAGTTTACTGCTTTCTTTATTACCTAAAAAAACTGTTCAAAAAGTTACTTCCAAACTCCCAAGTCTCATAAAAATACTTTTTCATGCCTATTTTCTAGCCTTTTTTATTACCTTCTTTTTACAGAGACATTTTACAGCTGTAAATCAATCAGATATCCTATTGTCTATTCCCTATATAAAATCCCACTTACAAAAACACCTCAACAGGAACTGGACTGTTTTATATCCTTTTTTACTAGAAAGCCAATATTTGAAAAATGTAGTCATGATTTCCAGCTACTGCAAAAGGTATCTCAAACTCTGCTAATTCATAAGTCTGCCCGTTCAAACCATGAAGGTAAGGGTGGTTCAGGAATTGTCAGTCCTGTTCAATAAACTGTGCTGATCTTTTCATCTCGATTTCCTGAGTCACCCCAGCTCTGGACCTCAGCTGCCATATGGAATCCCACTTTGTAATACCATCTGAAACACGCTTTCAGCTCATAAATGTGTTTGTGTTTAGAACTACAAAGGACACTTCCTGGCTGTTCAGCAGGCGCTCTCTCTCTCTCTCTATCTCTCTCTCTCTCTCAGTGAAAATGTGAATTCACTTGACCTGCTATTGTTTTCGTACCAGCTTGATTCTCATGCAATATCTTATGAATAATAATGAAAATGCTGCTTTAGAGAGAATACGGATCCTGATCCTCAGTTATCAATTGCTTTTAATCTCTTATTTTGTGGATGGTGCTTTGCTGAATATACTTTTCTACTACTTTTAAGAGAAATCTTAAAAACTTTAAAATGTATGGTTACTGCATCACACTGTGAGTTAGAAAAAAGGGAGCTGGCAAGTGATCTGTCTCATTATCAACATATTTTTTGTACAATTTTTTTTCTTCTTAAACTCCATCTTTTTTTTCATCTTCCAGCAACACTGAAATGCTGTATTTCATTAGGTAACTATAGCTGTTTGCATATTGGTGCCTTCATAGCCAGACAGGAGACCACAGCTGCCCTGTTTGCATATCTCAGTGACTTTGTAGCTTGGAGTTCAGTGAATAGTTTGAAAATTACGCACACATAAGGCAGACTTACATGGCTTCTTTTTTAAAAAAAATTCAGAACGTTCTATGTTTCAGCTCTGAAAGGCTCTATTTCCTCTATTCTGTTGTACCCATGAGAGGTCATGAAAAACGGAGAAAAGAAAACTCTTGTGTGGATCGAGCTAGCCTATACTGTACACGAGACGAAGCAAGCTCTTAAAGTCTCACCTAATAATAGTGCAAAGAGGCCAAGGGGTTGTTTCTTCTGCCCCCCAGTCCAGCTTTGGCCGTAGCTTGCTGTGGTTGAGGCAATATGACAGCATGACACAGGACTGGGTGGTGATGCCATCTGGTCAGGAGGATCCAGCCAGTCTTGGAACCTGCCTGGATAGTGGAATGGTCAGTTTTCATCCATTGTCATCTATAAAAATACACAGAAAGAAAACAAGTACCCTGAGGTCAGGCAGCAGGGAGTATTGCAGGACTGGGAAGCCACACAGAGAAACCCCTAAGCAGCAGAAATGTTGTGCCATGTCCAACCTCTCTGCCCCTAGCCAAGGACGATGCGCAGGCTGAAGCCAAGAAGGCAGAGATGTGCCCAGCAGCAATTCTCCAGCTTTCGAGTGGCACGCATTTCTTTCCTAGATAGCTCCATGAAGTAGTGCAGAAATATGCTTTTCCTTGTCTAAGACAATGCCAGGACTTTGCTTTTGTCTGTTACTTCTAAGGGACTGGCCTTCTAAGGGTTGCTGTGGTGAGCAAACAGGGCTCCCGTTGCTGTCTGTTGGTCTGGAGGATTTCCAGAAAATCATGGGGGCCATGCTTTTGTCAGTAGGGGTGTGCAAGGACCCTGGGTCTCCTGCCACCAGGGACTAGAAGCAGGTGCTTCAGAAGGAGAGAAATGTGCCCTGCCCTATGGGGGTCCTGCTGACCCCATCCTGCCCTGATGCCTGCAGCTCCCCACAGCTATAGGTGCCACGACACATCAAGGAGCTGCTGGGTCTGCAGCACAGATGTGGTGCTGCTGCGCCTTGGACCCACAAAGAGTGGAAGGACATCAAAAGAGCATATGCCTCAGCAATAGCCCTTTCCAGCAGCCAGCTGTCCCGCCTGCTCAGAACCATATGTGCACCCAGCCCCCCATGCCCTTCTGGGAAGGAGCTTTTTTTGGACTGGGACAGGCTGGGCACAAAGGTGCAGCCCACCCTCCTGAGACACCACTTGGCTCGGCCTCACTGCCAGTGTGTTTGCACCCAATGGATTATTTCAGCAGCAGCAGGGGATGAGCAGTACAAATCAGAGGGACGTGAGGATGTCATTTGCACCGTGGAGTCAGCACAGAGGAAAGGAGCTGAGGTGGTGAGAGTTGAGGAGTGGTTTGCACATAAAGAGAGTTAAAATTAAAGGGTTTCCACCCTGGAAAAGAAGCAGCACAGTGGTGGCAGAGGTCTCTGAAATACCAGAGAAGAATAGGGATCTCTTAATTTGTTGTGGCTTACAGCACAAGTACTGAGCAACACAAAGGAAGAACAAAAACCCCAGAGCAAATCCCCTTAAAACCAGCATGAAGTCAAACTCTGAAATGCACCGTCAGAGGATAATCTGCCAAAACCCATAAACAGCGTGAAAAGGTGTTAGACAAAGGAAACATGAAGCAAAAACCATGCAATCTCTATCTCAAAAGGCCTGGGATATGAGAGACAGGTACTCCATTCTTTATACTTTTTTAAGCATCCAGTACTCTTAAACAAAGCAGGGGACTAAATGGAACTGTGGACTAATTCAAAGCAGCTGTTTTGTTGGCATGTTCACAGAATAGTTGTGAGATTATTCAGTATTTGTTACAAATTATTCTAAAATTCCTCTTTTTTTCTTTTCAAAAATATATAAAGGAACTAATTTAGTACCATTAGAAAAAAATACACAATCACACCTTTGAAAACATTGTGAAGTTAATGAGGAAGAAGTCTATTCCGCATTGTAAGTATATCAGAACAAGGAGAGGAAAAAAAAAAAAAAAAAAATGCAGAAGGCTCTAATTACAAGAAGACAACAAATCACAGCAATTTTTGTTTTCCCTGATGAAAAAGTTATGCTATTTAAATGCAGTTAGGATAGAAAACCACAAATTGTCATGGAATAATAGTTTTTAATCCTTTTTCCTAGACTGTAGCTTTGAAACTGCAAGCCCTGGGAAGAGGAGAGGCAGATATAAGGATGTGCTAGTCTATTGGTGACAAGTGATGCAGTTTCCAAGGGTCTGTCACACTGACAGAATGGAAACCATCCTGGAGAGTTTCTGTGACATGGAGTTTTGAACAGGGGTAAAAGATCTGCAGTTGTGTTAAACTGAGTGGTGAAAGCCCTACACATTCAGAGCAGACTTTAATCAATTCCCATGAGCAGAAATTGAAACAGTCACGGGTTCTTAGTTTATATATGGAATTTTTAGGCTCAATTTTGCTTCCATTACTTTTTGTCTTTTGTGCTTTTTAATAAAGTGGTGCAAATCAATCTGAAGTCACACAGAAAGTCCACAACCTCTGCATTTTTTCTCTGTGCTTCTGGTCATAGCATCCCCAGTCTGGGCAGTCTGACCACTGAAGGACAAGATCCAGCATCTTCAGCCCAGCTCTGGCCAAGTCCCACCTGACCAAAACTTGGTCTGGAGCAAGGTGAACACCAGCTACCATTTTTGCCCTGTCCCTTCTAGTCAGTCCCTAGGCAGCTGTTGGGGCAACTTCCCCATAAGGATCATGGAGTCCAACTCCCTGCTCCTCACAGGACTACCTAAAACTTAACCATATGACCAGAAGTGTCATACAGATGCTCCTTGAATTCTGCCAGGCTTGGAACCATAACAACTTCCCTGAGGAGCTTGTTCTAGTGGCTGGCCACCTTCTCAGGCTTTTTTTATGAAAATTACCTTTTTGTAATGCCCAGTGTGAACTTACCCTGATGTGGTTTCATTCCACCTCCTCATGTCCAACCACTGGTCACCAGAGAGAGAAGATTAGCTCCTGCCCCTCTGCTGCCCACCTCGAGGAAGTTGTAGGCTGCCAAGAGGTCTCCCTTCAGCCTTCTCCAAGCTGAGCAAACCAAGTGACCTCAGCCACTCATCCTACGGTCTTGCCCTCAAGACCTTTCACCATCTTGGCTGCCCTCCTCCAGACACACTAGGAAAGTCTGATGTCTTTCTTATAGTGTTGCACCCAAAAGTGCACACAGGACTCGAGGTGAGGCCACATCTGTGCAGTGCAGAGTGGGATGATAACCTCCCACAGCAATGGTGCCTGATGCACCCCAGGACACAGTTGACCTTTTTTTGCTGCCAGGGCACACTACTGGCTCACATTCAACCTGCCATCAACACAAACCACCAGATCTCTTTCTGCAGGGGCTGCACTCTAGCCTATCATCCATCAATTTGTATGTGTAATCTGGTACCCCCTCCCAGGTGGAGAATCCAATACTTGCCTTAGGTAAATTTCACGTGGTTACTGATTGCCTTTCTAACTCCTGCAAAAAGATCCTTTTCTCCTTTTGAGAAAGGCATATCCCATATGTTACCAGCAGGCCTAGTGTCATGTAGACCAACTCATGATTAAAAAAGAAAAACTGTCCCAGTGACACCAGGCTTAGATTCAGGTATTGATTGTGCTGTGTCTTCCTGTTTCTTCCTTCATCTTTCCCTGCAACTGGAAGGGCAGAAAAGAACATCTCTTGAGTTCGTGATCCCCTAAGGAGTCCTCCCAAGGCTCTGAAGTCTCTCTCAATTGCCCTGGAACTTCTTATTGCAACTTCATCACTGCCTGCATGAAAATAAATCAATAACTTATAATGATCCAAAGGCCATAAAGGGGAGGAAGCTTTCTCTTCACATCTTTAACCTGGGCTCTAGGGAAGCAGCAGATTTCCCTAAGAAGGGAGTCATGGCTGTGTATGGGACTTCCTGTTCCCTTCAGAAGACAGCCTCCTGTGACAATGACCTGTCTTTTTTAAATTGCAGAAATGGTTTTCACTCAGGGCATAGGCTGACTTAACCTTGGTGACACCTCTGACTTAGATGAACATTCAGCCTTGACATTGTTCATTTCCCCTTACAGAGCTTCGTACGTACTATGCGAGGGCACCTTGGAAGGTGTAGTAGCCATAAAGATGCGCCTGCTGCCCTGGGTAGGAACTTGTCACCATTTTCCCTTATCCCTTAAGTCACCATGTCCTGCTTGATGGAGAGAGGACAGGGCACCCTCTGTATCAATCAAACCACCAAAGATGTCCCATAATGCACCCTCTCATTGTGTCCAAATGATAATTTTAAAGCTCTTTATTTCACTGTATCCCGTACATTTAATCACAAGAAATGATATAATTTTAAGTTTTTATATAAATTACTGTAGGGCTAGGATATAAAAAAAGCATTTTCGGCTGAAATTTACAAAATGTGCAGGATATGCTTTTGAGACAATACACCCCCTGGAGAAATAGCATATCTGTTCCTTAAAAGATGTCTTTAGGTGATGCAAAGTCAAAGGAGAGGCCTTCTGTTATTAGAAGGAGAAAATAAACCCACAAGTAATGAAGACTGTGATGCCTTCTCCTCCCTCAACAGCAGAGTGACCTGGAGACAGCTCTCTTCTCTGCAAATATAAGATTAATTCACTCAAAATGAGCTAATGAATAGAAAATTGTGAACTTCACAAGTCACTGTCACAGATACAGATTTTGCCATGGGAATTTCAATGGAATAGTGGTTGGTTAACCTCTCCTCCAGAGGGTTGGGTTTTATCCTCCATTATTGTGAACATTGTTTTCTACATAGAAATATAAGTCAATTCAGAGACATAAAAAGCTTTGCCTTTAATTCCCAACCTGAGCTTTGACTGCAGCAAAGGACTAGAGGGGCTGAAAACAGCAGCGACTGCAACTGAAGAAACTGAATTGAATTGGCAAACACTGTTGTGGGTACATCTGTGTATGCCTCTCCGTGCAGGTATGGATTCATGTCATTGGGCAGCACGTGACTAGATGCTCTAGTTCAACCAGGACAAACATTACTCCGTCTATTCAGGTTTTTTCATTTTTCCTGAGGAATCTGTGTCTTCTTTTACCATGATGACAATTGTGAGCCACCAATAAATACAGCTTGTCACTTGCTGCTCTGTACATGTTATTTATCTGCAGTTTACATAGGCATGGTTGCCATAGAAGCAAAGTGAGATATTTCCACTTTCAAAATGTATTCAACGTGTATTTTTCTGTGTGTTTTTTTCCTCCACCAATGGTGATTCTTTAAAGGTCCCACCTCTCCCACTGCTTCCCTGTTTGAGATTGCTTTGCCCTGATGGGACACTCTCCCACTGTCCCCTGCACTAGTAATGTCCTTTTGTATATTAAGATGGCAGAAGTAAACAGTAATTACTATGTGGTTAGTTCCAAGGGGAAAATGCTGAAGGCAACACTTGTACCAGACTCTGCGTTCTTTGTACAAACATAAGAATGTCGTTCTTCTCAGCAGCTGCATACTTTGAGGTCACTCGTTATCTGGCAGGTCAGTAAAGAAATAGACTTTTTACTCTTTCTCCAGAGAGTTTGAACAGTCTTGGCAAGTCCCACAACATCTACAAAGCACCACCTTAGCCAAAAGGGGGTAGCTGAATAGCAGCCCTGCTGCAGCTGAGATCTGCAGAAGGCCTGGTGGGTCATTCGTCTACTGCTTTGGGTAAGTTTTATGCAGGCTAGCTCAAAATTATAGAAGATTACAAACAGTCTGAATAGTCAGAACTGCAGATCAATAAAATGACCAAACTTTCAAGGACATTAGAAAAGTAGGAATAGAGATTGGTGGTGCATGAGTGGGGAGGGAAGACAAATCACCTGCTGAGACTAACTTTTTTCTGATAGGTGAACAGCCCAACAGCTCTACTACATTTTAGTTCTGGTGTGAACTTTGCTGTCAGCATTTTATTTTCTTAAACTAAGAAGAAATGAAGCTTTTTTTTCCCCCCAAATGGAGAGATTCAAGTACATGAGTTTCAGAGCCAGTTTCCAAGCAAGTCACTGAAACAGGCTGACAAAATTCTATGGTGTATCCCTGAGTCAACCACACACTGGCTTTCACTCTCTGGAGCCTTCAGCCATAAACAAACTCTTGCAGAGAACCTTTGTTATATTGCACTTGATTTATGTTTCCAGATAAAGTAGACTGTTTTTTTAGCTCATTTCTCAGCTTGGCTTTATTGCTGTTTACATGACATCTCAATTTTCCAGTTGCATTTAATAAGCAAGTTACTTTTTTAAGGGTGTCTTTTTCTCTTGTGGAATCTGGCTCAGATTCCAAGACAAAGGATAACATGGATATCTATGGGGCTCCTCAACCCTTTATTTTAGGGTATAAAGAGGGCTTGCCCCGACTCTTCTGGCTGCACTTAAGGAGCAGACATCTCTATTAACAACTACCAAAAAATCTCTTTGTGCTCCATATTTCTATTGTTTTTTCAAAAGGTCTTACACACTGCATTGACCCTGGAGTTCCCATAAAAGGTCTTATGGTATATCTCACACTAACCAGGTAATAATAAATGTCATGATTATGTCTTTTGATAATGAACAGAACTGTTCACATATACGCACTTTATTAGCCTGAGCAGCAAATAATTATCATCTGACTTATTGAGTCAAAGAACTGGTCTTTCAGGAATCCTCTACTGCTAAAGCAAGAACCGAGCTTCCCCCTTCTCATGGCCAAGTGTTTCTTAAGGAAATTCCAGGTCAACTTCTACACAGGTAGGTAGCAGAGGACAAATCTATGTCAAGAACATCTGCTGGTATAGATGCTTCATAAATTTTCCACTGCACATGTTCTATACTTTTTGCAAGTAGTATTTTTTAAATTGCCTATGATGTAACATATGAAATTCAGAAAGGAGATCATCACTAAGAACAAATATTGTATAATATTGTATCAAAAACTCAGGTGGAGATACTTTAGGCTGCAGACAATACAAGATTACTGTCTCCAACTGCTCTATAAAAGACTACTGCACAACAGTCCTAATAAACCATTCTCCAGATCCATCAGAAAGAATGCAGCAAGTGAAAGGCTTAAACTGCAGGAAAAGAGGTTTAGGTTGAGAATGGTACCTTCTTTTTATTTGCCTGTAAGGAGAGAGAAGCATGTATTGACTAAGAAGGTCATATGGTCCCATCTGCAGGAACTTTCCAACAACAGGTTAGAAAAGCATCTGCCAGAAATTGTGCAAGTGTAATTGCTTTGGCCTACTGGGCTGGGGAGAAGGACTAAATGACCGCCTGAGACCCATTCCAGTCCCTCAGTGCCTCTATGTATATAGTAGTGCCATTTAAAGAATAGCTTCTCCCTGGAGTGGAAAAGGATTCACCAATTCTATGAAGTTTGAGAAAGGCAAGTGCTGGATTCTGCACCCGGGATGGGGCAGCCCTGGTTGTGTGTACAGACTGGGGAATGAGATGCTAGAAATCAGTGCCACAGAAAGGAACCTAGGAGTCCTGGCCAAGGACAAGTTGAATATGAGTCAGCAGTGCCCTGGCATCCAGGAGGGCCAACCTTGTCCAGGGGGCATCAGGCAAAGCATTGCTGGCCAGGCCAGGGAGGGGACTGGCCTGCTCTGCTCTGACCTGGGGCAGCCTCACCTGGAATATTGGGGCAGTTTTGGGTGCCACAATATAAGAAAGATACTAAGCTTTTAGAGAGCGTCCAAAGGAGGGCAACAAAGATGGTAAAGGGACTGGAGGAGAAGCCGAATGAGGAGCAACTGAGGTCACTTGCTGTGTTTAGCCTGGAGAAGACGAGACTGAGGGGAGACCTCATTGCAGTCTACAAATTCTTTGTGAGGGGAAGAGACAGGCACAAATCTCTCCTCTTTGGTGACCAGTGACAAGACCCAAGGGAATGGCCCGAAGTTGTGTCAAGAGGAGGTTTAGGCTGGACGTTAGAAACAGGTTCTTCACCCAGAGGGTGGTTGGGCACTGGAAAAGGCTTCTCAGGGAAGTGTCAGGCTCCTCAGCACCAAGCCTGACAGAGTCCCAGAAGCGTTTGGACAATGCTCTCAGGCACATGGTGGGATTCTTGGGGTGTCCTGCACAGGGCCAAGAGTTGGACTCGATGATCCTAAAGGATCCCTCCCAACTACGTGTATTCTGTGATTCTATGATTCTATTAAAAGCATCTCAATATGTGACAAAATTGTGCCTCTTTTGGCACAGAAATCTGTTCTGATCTTATTAGATCTTTTCAAGTGCTGCCAAGGCAGAAGAAATCTTACTTGTATGCAGAAACAGGAAACTGTAATAATAATGATAATTTAGTCAGCTTGTGTGTTTGCTTATCTTCCTCCATGCATGTTTAAAGAAGAAAAGGAATATTGGCAATTCGTAATAATCTCAAAGTAAGAAGTATACTCAGTATTTCCATGAAACCACGTCACTTTTTTGTCAGTCGTCCTGACATACTCACCTCGTCCTTCTGCCAGTTTGTGCTGTTCTGTAGTTTTGCTGGGAGGGAAGCTCACTCCAGAGAATGCCCTTCCTGGTCTTATCAGGCTCTCTCTGGCTTCCCTGGTTTGCACTGTCTGCTTAGCTTGGTGAGATGACAGCTGTGTGTCTATGTAGTGGGGTAGATCTGGGTTAGTTAATCATAGAATCATAGAGCTATAGAATGGCTGGGGTTGGAAGGGACCGTAAAGATCATCTCATTCCAACACACTGCAATGGGCAGGGACACCTTTCACTAGACGAGGTGGCTCAGATCCCCATCCAACCTGGCCTTGAACACTCCCTGATATGGGGCATCCACAGCTTCTCTGGGCAACCTGCTCCAGTGCCTCACCATCCTCACAGTAGTGAATTTCTTCCTAATCTAAACCTATTCACTTTTAGTTTGAATCTATCCCCCCCTTTCTGTCACTACATGCTCTCGTAAAAAGTCTCTCTCCATCTTCCTTGTAGCTCCCTTCAGGTACTAGAAAGCTGCATTTAGGTCAGCCCTAAGCCTTCTCTCCTCTAGGCTGAACAATCCCAATTTTCTCAGCCTTTCCTCATAGGAGAGGTGCTTCATTCTTGTAGTCAGCTTGGTAGCCCTCCTCTGGACTTCCTCCAACAGATCAATGTCCTTCCTGTGCTGGGGACCTCAGAGCTGGATGCGGCACTCCAGGTGGGGTCCCACCAGGGCAGAGCAGCCAGTACTTGCTGGCCACGCTGCTTTTGATGCAGCCCAGGATACAACTGGCTTTCTGGGCTATGAGTGCACATTGCTGGGTCATGTCCAGTCTCTCATCCAGCAGCACCCCCAAAGTCCTTCTTGGCAGGGCTGCTCTCAATCTGTTCATCTCCAGATGAACACCTTGCACTTGGTCATATTAAACTTCATGAGATTCCCATGGGTACAGTTCTCAAATTTGTCCGGGTCCCTCTAAACGGCATCCTGTCCTTCAGGTGTGTCAACTGGATCACTCAGCTTGGTGTCACCTGCCATTTTCCTGAGGGTGCACTCACTCCGTTTGACTATGTCATTAATGAAGATATTAAATAACACTGACCTGAATACAGACCCTTGAGGGGTCCATATTGTCACTGATGTCCATCAGGACTCTTGAGGCACTGACCACTACCCTCTGGATGTGTCCATTCAACCATCTCTCTCCAATTCAGAGAGAAGGATGTTGGGGGGGGACCATGTCCAAGGCTTTACAGAAGTACAGATAAATGATATATGTAACCCTGCCCTTGTCTACTGATGTAGTCACTCCATCATAGAAGACAAATAGGTTGGTTTAAGGACATATGAGGATTCAGTATATTTGATATAATCAAATCTGTATCCTGACTGCTGTTAAGTGTAGTCTACTTGTTGGTATGGTAACAGCTAATGACATTTAGGTAATGTACATTCCTTTTATTCTCAGTTACAACATCTGAGACCTTCAAAGGAGATCTTGAAGAAGGAGTGGTGGGTGATGAGAGGAAAGAAAAGTCAGGAGAATGAAACACTGGAATACACCAGTTTCTTTGAAGATTGCAGCTGTGTCTTGTCCATCTATCGGCTGTTTATCAGACTGGAGAAATTCATTGCTACCTGTTTCATGGCCTGCATTGCAGCAAAATGCCTCTTGCTCATTGGTTTGAGCCTAAATCCTCTCCAGGACCACACACAAGTGAAAAGGAGCTTCCATTTCTTCCTGCAAAGCCTCCATGTCTGGAAATCTCACAGATGTGCTTTGCTTGCTATGGCTACCCTTTAGCAGCTTCAGGCTACAACTGACTTTATCTTTCATGTTTGAACACAGTTCACTAAGGTGAATAGGAGACAAGACACATAATGAAAATCATATGGCACTTCCCTCTGTTCTGGATTGCCTGGTCTTCCTAGGATCAGTTCACCACAGTTCATTAGGAACTAGTTCCTCTAAGAAAGAAGCTGTACGTGAAATAACCTGACCCATCTGGGGACATTCATGTTAAAATTACAGGAAAAAAGCCAATGTTGTCCTTCTTTGAGTCAGCATCTTTCCAATGCAGACAGACAATGTTCCGAAATATGTAGTGCCTGTTGTAATTCTTGTAATTTCTCCTGGTATTACAAGAGGAAATGAATTCATTTCCTGGTATCTAAATTGTCTCGTGTTATCAGACAGGCCTAAGTTGTCTTTAGGCAGGGGCATATAGTCTATACAACAGACACTTTTTCAGAAATCCCTATGGGCATGAAGTTAGTATTATTATTTGTCTCTTGGACTCTTTTCAGATCCACAAGGACAAATCAGTATTTTTAATGGAATCCTAGTGCTTTCCTAATAATCAGCATCTTTATGCTCCCAACAGGTCTCTTATTTGTCCATTTCATATCTTGAAGCACAAAATTTTGAATAGAGTTTATTTGAAGTATATGCATACAAATTTTCTCCTTGTTGGAGCTTATTTATCCATCGTAGAAATAAAAGCTGTGTTGTGAGAATTGTGTTTAATGAATACTCAGAGAAAAAACACAAAACCAAACAAACCCAACCAACCAAACATGCATGCAGTTATGTAACACCCTAAAAAGAGATAAACATGAAGTCTAGCATGAGATGAACATATCAAGAATGAACATTGATTGCCTATGCCACTTTGGTTGTTCCCCTTCCTATTGCTGTATGAAGTTTGGGCTACTCTTTGCCTAGAGCCTGGTTTGGGTAAGGGATAAGATCTTCCCTTTCTCTGATCACATGCCACTTCTGTCTATCAATCCCTAGGATCTGAGCTTCATCTGTGGCACGAATACAGGGCAGCTCTAAGCAAAATGTGCACACGCTGGTGACGCAAAGCCAGAAACCTTCAATTAGGCAAATAGAAACCTTTTGAATTATAAAGATTCTAAATGCAATGCTCATTTTTACAACATGTAACATTCATCTTTGACCTGAAGGTTTTGCCTAAAACTCTGAGTATCTAGGTCACTTGGTGGCTTGAAATGTCTTTTTTAAAACATTGCTGTCTCAGACTCCTCCTGGCACTGATATGCCAAAAGCGTGATTTTAACACATGTTGGGACCACATAAAATCACTGTAGCAGAAGAGCAAACATATGAGCAATGGTGGCACTGAGAAGCAACAAGTGTCAGCCCTGACATCATTCAGATAAAAATGTCAATGAAAAGAAGGAACAGTGGGATAAGAGAAGGAGGCAAAAGAAAAAAGTGAATAAGAAAAGAAAGAGCACATGAAAAAATGATGTCTGTTGACATTGTTTGTTAAATACAGTATCAATTATACTGGTAGAACTTTTCTGACAAAATGCATATTATACAATTTTGATCAAATTGCATCCAGGAGTGACAGGTTTACAGATAATTTCAAAGCCCTTATAGAACAACCATACATACCATTTCTGTCACTCTCTTGCAAAAGGCAGCTTTATACAGGACCAGTCCTGAAATAAATGGTATTTCTTTCCCCTCATCCTGCAAGTTCCAGTAAACATTAGGTCTCAAAATGCAAACTCACCTTCTAAAGTGGTATCAGTATTCATAGTTGGGAATGAAAAAGTGAATTACAGCTGAGTGCATTCAGTATGCCAGCTGGTGAATAAAGAAAAACAGCTGCTGATGGCAGCCAACTGTGAAGATCACATGGACAATATTATGTTCAGAACATAAAGTGAACAAGTTGCATGCTGGCATGGAGTCTGTTGCAACAAAAGTGCCCAATACCTTGTAAAACTTTACAAATGGAGACAAACTGTACAGATTAGAAGCAACGCAGACAAAAATTATTGTAGTTGTGGCTACACAACTGCTAACAGCTAGCATGGGCCTTGAGCTGTGAGCTGGGGCTTATGTGAGCAATGCACTGTTACTATAGGGTTTAAATCTGATTCCTGTTAACCTGGCAAAAAAAATAAGCAGAATCAGGGAGCCATTAAGCCATCCTTCAATATCCATGTCTTAGCTTGTGCAACAAAAGTGCTAATTCATGATGATACTTCTATATATTTTTTTTTACAGAACACTCTACACCATAACTGATATCCATGGTTTGGAGGGAAAACATAGTCAAGTCATCATAATAATCTGTTCTGCATAATGAGTATATGGTCTGGGAACCAAAAGACTTGGAAACCTGTTCCAAATTACTTCCTGGCCAGCTCTTCTACATGGGCAATTTCTGTCTCCCAATTACAAGGAAAGAGAGTTGACTCTCCTACCACACTTAGACTGAGCTCATTACAAGGTTCACAGCAGTACCAGGGATGTCCTGTGAGATGAGATCTTCTGTGACTTGCACAGGAAGGGTGAAATTCCATGTGACTAGATTTCCAATGCAGTGGCAGTGTACAGGAGAAATGGGTCACTTGACAAGTATATCCTGTCATGGGTGACTGCGACAGAAGCATTCCTTGTGACATAGCCGCTTTTAACATGGAGATGTGTCTCCTCCAGTAATGAGGTATCTCCTGCTGTGAACACAGCCCTCAAAGTATGTCAGCCCAGAGCACTCTCATGGGAATGGGAAGCTGCGAGTCTGGCTTGCTGTGCAGAAGGCTCAATGGCTCTTCAGAGGACAGCAATTCATTGTAATGCTTAATCACTTGCACAGAGTAGCTCCTCACTGCCTCCTTATTTACTAGGGATGAACATTTCTCACCGGAATTTTTTTTACCTCTCCTTCTGGAAGTGGGAAATCTTGGTAAATATTTCCCTATAGGCCATTACAGACTGAACATT
Source organism: Neopelma chrysocephalum (assembly GCF_003984885.1). NCBI lineage: Eukaryota > Metazoa > Chordata > Aves > Passeriformes > Pipridae > Neopelma > Neopelma chrysocephalum. The sequence goes on from NW_020925744.1 coordinate 4,203,381, forward strand.
TTTGAGCCATTGGTTGTTTCTCTCCTCTCCCATTTAAGAACATGGTCTCTTTCCTCCTCAAAAGGCCATTTAATGAGATACTTCTTGTATTTTCTGTTTCTAATGCAGCTGTCTTCTGCCAGACAGCAATATGGATGCTGCATGGAAAGGCTAAGACATTTCTCTTCACGCATGCGAGACGCTTTATGTACAGACATCTCCTCCAGAAGCAGTTGCTGCACTTTACAAGCTCCTCCCACCTGGAACATTTTCACTCCTTAAAAAGTTGTCCTGCTTTTTAAACACCAGAGATATCTGACACCAGAGCCCTCTCAGAGGGTCTCATGTCCCTCACGACTGTCCTGTCTGACATTTTCCATCACTTCTACTGAACATTTCCCAGTGGGAGGAGTGCAGGACTGTTTCACAGACGTATTAATGGAGGTGTAGAAAAGCTAATGGTAGGATTGAGCTCACCTTCATTCACCTCCCCCCAAAATCAGGAATCTAATCAGAACTAGTCATCTAGGCTCTCTCTACAGTCAATGAAGGAAGACAGGTACATCCAGAGCATGATTCATTCCTCTTTTCTTAGACAACTATTCTAAAAGAGGTTGAATGGTGCTCCAGAGATACTTGTCTCTCTGTCTGAATGATAGAGGAGACCAAAATAACTAGCTTATCTGAGATACCTGTCTGCAGGATGACTCCTGCTCCAAGTGATGCACTCAAGCTCAAGTTGGGAGTCTGGGGCAGAGTCAGGAATCAGACTCTTTCTCCCACCTCCCAGGCACCTACCCCATTAAAAAGTCCTTCATCTCAACGGAGACACTCTTTAAAGCGCAAAAATGTTAAAAAGATTTTCCCTGTGCCTCTGATATCACACCTCCATCATTGTTCCATTCAAATCCTTTTGAAATCCAAAAGCTGCTATTAAAACAGATGCAGAGTTTTCCACTGCCTTTTTTCTTTCTTTAAAGCAACAACAACAACAAAATCCCACAAGCAGGAAAATTCAGGAAGAAAAGACTCAAGGCTAATGTATGGTTTCCATCTAATTTGAATTCAAATAAGTTTGTCATTATTTTAAAATTTAATTATAGCCTTCAAATATATAAAACTGCATGTGAAAATAGTACACAGCTTAAATACACCTTAGAACACCAGGCATAATCACAAACACTGTTAAGTTTCAGGCATACTGTTTTCTTGATCAACATAACACCATGTTACCTTCCTTTGTGTCCTCAGCATGACTAAGCAGATGGAGAAATCTCTTTTACATACCTTAAAAATGTGTATAAATGTGTCCCTATATGAGATTTAGCAAGCAGATTTGACCTTCAGAGGGCATGCTAGGACTCATTCTCAGTTTTAAAGTGCCCTAGAGTATGTAACTGAAACGAATAATTTTCCAGAAGTACTGTTTAACTAACCATAAGAGTTCTTATATCAAATATATAATTTCTTAGTAAATGCTATTGCAATTTTCAAAAATCTCTGTATCTCTGCATTAAAATATAGTGCACGTGCCTCAGAGACCTTTCTATACTATCCCGTTTTGGTCCTGTTGAACCCTTTTGGCTCATACTCCCACTACATTCTCAACGATGTTACACATAGGAATGAGGGTCCAGGACATGATCAAAATGCAGTGATTGTTTCTCCTCCTTTGTTCAGTGCTTTCACAGAAACCTATGTTATCATTTTTCAGAGAACATGAATGAGAGTGAGGGTGACAGTGAATTGTAATGGGTTTGTTCTTTACAACACTTGAAACAAATTTCATATAAAAATGAAAGGTAGCTCTTTCACCCACTGGCTTTCAAAGATTTTTGAGAGTAGCAAAGATGTCAGAACCACTTCAAAAAGTCATAAAGTATAAAATTTTTGAAGCTTAATTCACTAGGTCAACAATAGCTCTCACAACAGCATAACAGAAATAATGTGCAGTTATGGAGCTGAAGGGGAAGTTCACGTCTTTCCAAAGAACTGCATTTTAGTTTGCTTGTTAAACAATACACAGACCTACATCATCATGGCTAGGCTTCATGAACGAAGATTTGGGAAGGGTCTACCCACATTTGCTACAAGTGCATTGGTGGCTAAAAAGGCCAATGTGAGATAGACAAGTCTGGTTGCAAAAGGCACGGCAGAAAGACTCCTTGGATGTTATCGGCAGGATACGATTCTTTCTGCGATTGTCTTTTCTCTTCAATGGTGATCCTGCGTGCGTTCTCAAAGGAAGCAGCAGCGTTATAGATGGTGTGTTTCCAGACCTCCCAATTGGAGGCCAGGGTAGACCAGCGATGAAGATCAATGTGGCCAAGGCTGAGACATTGTTGTTTCAGGGAGTCCTTGTATCTCCTCTTCGGGGCTCCTCTTTTGCAGCATCCAGTGGCAAGTTCACCATAGAGCAAGATCTTAGGGAGGTAGCAGTCCTTCATCCTTGAGACATGCTCTGCCCAGCGCAGCTGTGTTCTCAGCAACATGGCCTCAATACTCGTAACTGCTGCTTGTTCTAGAACAGACGTATTAATTACATAATCTGACCAGTGGATGTTTAGGATGGTACGGAGACAGTGTTGATGGAAGCGTTCTAAGAGTCGCAGGTTGTGGCGGTAAATGACCCATGATTCAGATAAGAGAGTAGACAGCACTATGGCTCTGTAAACACTGATCTTGGTAATTTTCTTCAAGTGTTTATTTGGAGTCTTCCGGAAGCTCTATATGCCTTTGCTAACCTGTTGTCTATCTCTCCATCAATCTTACCGTCTGAGGAGATGACGCTGCCTAGGTAATTAAACTGCTGGACTAATTTGAGCTCAATGGTGATATGGGGATGATGGAAGACTTCCTGAAGTGCAGGCTAATAGAAAACTTCTGTCTTCTTCAAGCTGACTTCCAGCCCAAAGAGCTCAGCAGCCTCTGCAAAGCAGGATGTTAAACACTGCAGAGCTGCTTCTGTGTGGGCAACGAGGGCAGCATCGTCAGCATAAAGGAGCTCTCGGACAAGATGATTTAAGGTCTTAGTGTGGGCCTTCAGTCACCTTAGGTTGAATAGGCTTCCATCGGTACGATATCAAATGTAGATACCATCTTCATCATTGAGGTCTGCCGTGGCCCTTTGGAGCATCATGCTGAAGAAGATTGTGAATAGGGTTGGTGCAAGAATGCAACCTCGTTTCACACCACTGGATATTAGAAAGGGCTCAGAAAGTGCATCGTCATATCTGACTTAGCCATGCTGATTCTCATGAAGTGAGATGATCATTTTAAGGAACTTGGGGGGGGATCCTAAACATTCCAGAATCTGCCACAGACCTTTTCTGCTCACAGTATCGAAAGCTTTTGTAAGAACAACAAAGGTTATATAGAGATCTTTGTTCTGTTCCCAACACTCCTCCTGCAGTTGTCTGAGAACAAATACCATGTCTGTGGTACTCCTCTTGGCTCTGAAACCACATTGGCTTTCAGAACGTTCTTCTGCTATAGCAGGTATTAGTCCGTTCAAAAGTATTCTTGCCAGGATATTGCCAGCAATGGAGAGCAGAGTAACACCCCGGTAGTTTGAGCAGTCTGATTTATCTCCCTTCTTCTTATACAAGGTGATGATGACTGCATCACAAAGGTCTGGTGGTACTTCGCCTAGTTCCCAACAGCACACCACAAACTCGTGGAATTTAGCATGGAGTGCTTGGCCCCCATGCTTCCAGACTTCAGGTGGAATTCCATCAACCCCAGCTGCCTTGACAATTTTCACCTGCTGTATGGCCTTAAGAGTTTCTTCTGTACTAGGGGCAGTATGCAATTCATTCTTCACCAGTTGTTGTGTGATGGACTGAATTGCTGAGTCTTGAACTACATGACTAGTACTGAAAAGAGTCTGAAAGTGTTCAGACCATCGATTCAGAATGGAGGTTTTATCTGTCAGAAGCATTTGACCATCTGCAGACCTGGTATGTAGGCCTGTATGCTGTTTTCAAGGCCTCATAGAATCCTCTGTAATCACCCGTATCTGCACATAATTGAATTTTTCCTGCTAGATTGATCCACCACTTGTTCTGGATGTCATGAAGTTTCTGTTGGAGCTTGCTGCATGCAATACAAAAGGCTGCTTTTCTTACATGACAAGATGGCTGAGCAAGATGTGCTTGGTAAGCAGTTCTCTTTTTCCTCAACAATTCCTGCATCTCTTGATTGTTTTCATCAAACCAGTCCTTGTTCTTCTTGAAGGAGAACCCTAAAAATTCTTCAGAGGACTGCAGGATGCTATTTTTAATATGCTGCCAAAGTGATTCAGGAGAGGGATCTATGGAATGATCCTACAGGGCTCTGATATATACCCAACATTTAATTTGCAGACAGAAAGGTGAAAAATAAACTACTGTTTTGTCTTCCAGGTTTGGGAGATTTTTTAGTAATGGGAGTTCAAATTCTTGTTCTGAGTTACCGTAGAACAAGAATTTAATGATGGATTGTGAATTAATTCAGACTTCAAATTAGTGTCATCCTAAACTAAGAAAATTTGGGGGGCTTGTTCTCCTTCTAGGTCACTGTTGAATTCTTTTTTATTATCACAGGTATTTCAATTATTGTGTATGCAAGCTTGTGTATAACATACACCACCTCCAGTGACAGTTCGCATACACTTTCTGCTTGCCTGTTGATGCTCAGAACTCAGAACTCACAATCCATGCATGGATGTGTACAGCCCTGGTCATGGAGATTACAACATGTGTTTGTGCTCAGAGGAGGACATGAGGTTTTTCCTGCAGTGACGGATGTGCACAATTTATTTTTCATCTAATCATCAAAGAAAAATATAATAATAGATTGGGTTTGAATGTCAAAGTTTTGGTAGCGTGGGGGGCTACAAGGGTAGCATCTGTGAGAAGATGCCCGAAGCTTCCCCCATGTCCAACAGAGCCAGTGCCAGTCAGGTTCCGAGACAGACCCGCCACTGGCCAAGGCCAAGCACATCAGCAATGGTGGTGCATCTCTGGGATAACAGAATGATGGAATCAGAGAATGAACCATTGGAAAAGGTTGGAAAAGATCTCTGAGATCATCAAGTCCAACCTTTGTCCTAACACCATCCTGTCTACTAGACTATGGCACTAAATGCTACCTACATCCCAGTCTCCTTCAGGGACTGTGAATCCACCACCTCCCTGAGCAGCCTGCTCCAATGCCCAATCACTCTCTCTGCAAAGAACTTCTTTCTACTGTCTAACCTAAACCTCCCCTGGTACAGTTTGAGACTGTTCCCTACTGTGCACTGTTGGTTGCCTGGGAGAAGAGACCGATGCCCAACTTGCTACAACCTCCTTTCAGGGAGTTGTAGAGAGTGATAAGGTCTCCCCTGAGCCTCCTCTTCTCCAGGCTGAACAGCCCCAGCTCCCTCAGCTGCTCCTCAAAGGACCTGTGCTCCAGTCCCTTCACCAGCTTTGTTGCCCTTCTTTGGACACACTCCAGCACCTCAATCTCCTTCCTAAACTGAGGGGCCCAGAACTGGATACAGCACTCAAGGTGTGGCCTAACACATGTAAGAAGTAAAAAACTGTGCAACTGCAGATGAAGAGAGGAGTGAGAACAGCTGAGAGTAACAACTCTGCAGTCACCAAGGCCAATGAAGAAGGAGGTGGAGGAGTTGCTCCAGGAGTTGCCCTGCAGCCTCAGGGGAAGCCCATAGTGAGGAAGCTGTCCCCTTGCAGCCCATGGAGGTCCATGGTGGAGCAGAGATCCACCTGCAGCCCATGAAGGACCCCACACCAGAGCAGGTGGATGCCTGAAGGAGGCTGCAATCCTGTAGGGAGCCCATGCTGGACCAGGTTTGCTGGCAGGGCTCCTGACCCTGTGGGGGACCCATGCTGGAGCGGTTAATGAGGAATGGAAGCACATGGGAAGGACTCATGATAGAGAAGTTTGTGGAATACTGTCTTCCATGGAAGGGACCCCACACTGGAACAGGGAAAGAGTGTGAGGAGCAGTAGAGACAATGTGTGATCAACTGAGCACAGCCACCATTCTCCTTCCCTAAGAGGGAGGAGGTAAATAAAATTGGTAGTAAAATTGAGTCCAAGAGGAAGGGAAGGATGTGGGGAAGGTGTTTGTGTTCTAAGATTTGGATTTATTTCTCATTACTTTACTCTGATTTTGATTGGTAATGAAATAATTTCCTCAAGTTGGGCATGTTTTGCCCATGACAGCAGTTGCCCACGAGTGATCTCTCCCTGTTGTTATCTCAACCCACAAGCCTTTCTTTATATTTTCTCTCTCATGTCCAGCTGAGGAAGAGAGTGACAAAGCAGCTTTGGTGGGCATCTGGCATCCAGCCAGGGTCAATGCACCACAAATACAATCATTGTAAATTTATCATAACACAATGGAAAATCAAGGAAGTACAGTGTGTTATCACAAAGATAAAGCAAAATTACCTGCCTAAAAGAATTCAGAAAGGATGTAAGGTCAAGCTGCCCGCTCTTTCAGGCACAGAGCTCCCTTTGGAGTTGCCTCTTACCTGCAGGGCAGGCAGTTGGTCACTGGGAGAACCTGGCTTCTGAGCTCTCTGAGTCAGGCCCTTACCCAGCCACTGCCAGCTCTGCTAGTTCTCATCCCATCCCAGTAGAGTCAGTCACCAGTTTCCAAAGTTAGGCACTGCTGTCTGAGTCCCCTGCCACCACCTGGGGCTTGCAGAGATCCTAAAACAAACTCTATGAGAAACAGAAGACAAAAAAATATGCATAAGTCTTGCTAGTGAATGTGCATGAAGCGTCACCAACAGACCGGTGGCCTGACCACACGTTCGTGTCTCAGTCTCACACTGTCTGTTGCAACATCTTCTCTTCCATGTGCTTAGCATTTGGATTTCATCTTTGGAAAAACATCTCCAAAGTAGATCCAGTGTGCTCTATCCTCCATTAGTAAAGTTCATGATAACTTGGCTTCGCTCCCACTTGGAAAGTGTCCTCTGCACTAACAAGCCACTGGCCAAATTTCTCCCTGGGCAGCCTGAAAACTGCCAGAGAGAAATGAGATCTGTAAAATCGAGCTGACAGCATGAGGCCTATACAGACTTTTCCAGGCCATTTGCCAGGCCCTAGAGGCCTAGTTTTAGAAAGACAAATTGAAACCATAACTAGCTATCTAAGCTTTCCTCAAACCCTTTAAAAGTGACAAAACCCTGCCCTTGCCAGGCCTAGCCCCTGGTACTGAGATCATTGCCAATGGCTCTAAACAGACATAGCAGAAGTCAGGGAAATGTTGATAGAAGGAAATCTGAGACATGCTTCAGCCTCTTCTCCTCCTGTGTGAGGCAGTCCAGAGCAATGGGGCAGTGGCAAGTTCTGGAATTTGCCTTTGTGTGTCCTGCAGGTTACTTGCTGGGTACCAAAAAGGAGAAAAACAAGCCCTCAGGACCTAGTAGTGGTGCAAGTGCCCATCTGGGAGAAAGCCTGAGAGAAAAACTAAGCCAGAACCTGCTTTCCCCCAGTTATCCCTCTGGATGTGATTCTGCAGCCTGCTCCTTCCCCTCAGGACACCATCCTCTTAGCAGCACCCACCACTGCTCCCAACCCCATGGGCTGTTTGGGGTCCAGCTTGCCCAGGGGCTGATTTGAAAAAGCCAGGACTTTTAAAGGGCAGTGTGTTACCCACAGCTGCTTTTGTATGCATGGAAATTCATGTAGTACACAAGCCTACACCAATTTTTAGGCACACATCCTAAATACCACTTGAAGATGACAAAATATTTGGGCTTAAGTGAATAACCTGTCCTTTCAAAAGTAATGAAGACATTGCCATTGCTTGATGTTTAACAACGTTCTTTTTTTTCTTTTGAGTCAATGTATGCACAGGAATTACTAGGGGAAGAAAGTGTTTTGTTTTTTTTTTAGGTGGCGGCACTCTTCTATAGTTAATGGGCTATATTTCTCATAAATGTATTGTGGAATAAAGGACAAGTACTTTGTGTGCTCAAGTATTAGTGGATATCAAACAGAAAAGTACATAAGGTCTGGTGCTTGCAAAAGCAAACCATGCTTATGAGATATATGAATGACTACAGAGTCCAGCTCTCTGAAGACTTATGGCATTTATTTATAGCTGACTGATTCAGGACTAAAATTTTGGAACAAGTTCACATATTCTTTTTTCTCCCCTCAGCTTACAGTTGTTTCATCTTTTTTTTTTCTTTTTTTACCAGCAACCAAAGGAAAGAGAACCTTTTTTAACTGTAGTACTTTTCTCCTTTCCAAGGCATAAAAAAGTAAATAAACTTTTACTAAGCACAATGCACAAATTGAGGGGAGGATCTTTTCTATCCAGCAGTCTTTCATCTTGTAAAACTAAACAATAATATTGACTCTTACACAAAACTCCAGTGCACTACAGAAATCTTTCAGTAGAAAGGAAGAAAGGTAACAGAAAAGCAGTCATGCACCTTAAAGGATAGAATATGACTTATCTTCTTCAGCATGCAGTGCAGTCACACAGCTTGGAACAGAAAGGGTTGGGAGTAGAGGAATAAAATAATATATAATCCCAGAACAGCTTCTTACCTAACCACAGTTCCCACAGTCCATATTTTTATATTCTTCAATTTTTGCCTTGTTCTGCGGTGCTTAACATACAAGTATGCCGTTATTGCTTTTTCTGCAACTAGAAAACAGTTCTCTATGTTGATTTTTATGCCAGTCTGTGGTATTTGGGCACATGTTGCATATCTTGAAGAATCCCTGGCGTGAAATTAATAATGATTTTTAATATGTTTGTCTGTACATTACCTAGTTTGGTGGAGAACCTTGCATAAATACTTCCCTGTATGTCTAGGTTTGTATTTTGGACAGATTATTCTCTCCTGTTTTTTGATAAAGCTTTGCAGTGTATCAGAAGATCAAGCTGTTTCCCAAGAGTACACTTTGTGCTATGTATAGAACGACATTAATGACAGGGTGTGCTTTTTTCAGTTGGAACTGACATTTGATACATTAGCTAAACAGGGACCACAGCCAGATCATAATTGGATATGTATTTTCAACATCCTCAGCCCTTCAACCAATTGGCTGGGACTCCAGGAGGCTTATTAGCAGAAATGCAGTTTTATCTTTTTTGCTAATCTGACTAAAGTGAAACCATCAAAGAAGGAGCCAAAATGAGGGAAAAACGGAAATACCAGACCTTAGGCAGCCAACTGCAATTCAAGAAAATTATGGCTCATTAGGCTTTGCAAGCAATGGCAATGTAAAGAAAAGGTAACACAGAATGGCTTTAAGATGCAGAATATTTTGAAGCTGTAATATCTGTCATAACCAAACATTTAATGGCCTAAAAGAAGATTCCACTGGGCAGTATTGGCTGAGACCTAGCGAATTTTATTCTGTTTTTATTTGCTGCTAAAGCAGGTTGAAAAAATGTTGCCATTGAATGCATTTGCAAAATTACACCAAATCTTTTTCAGGCACCTCATTTTTTCATTTGTCATTGCACATCTGGAAGAACGGTTTATATACGATGTCACACAGAGAAAAAATTAATTTAGATTTACTTCACGGATTTTGTTGACTGTATTAAAAATAAAGTTAAAAATAAATCCTTCTCTCTTGCATGGTTCATCGTGATGAGGGGTTTAGCATATTTTAGTAAGAATGACTATGACAAAGGGATGGCAGGAACTGTGCAAGTGGCTGCTGTGAAAGTGACGAAACTGGAGAAGCTTTGCAGGAAGTTTTGAACTGTGTGCAAAGCATAAGCCCAACGCTTCTGAAAAGAAATCCTCTAAAATTGTTTTAAGCAAAGACTCATGCTTCAGTAAGGCAGCACATGGATACACCCACACAGAGGTCCTTGCAAAATAAAAGGCTTGTATCCGCATTTAACAAACTTGCAAGCTACAAGACACTTCAATTAACTGTGCTTTCGCATGCCTTCTTCCAGCTGTTGTCAGCTGACACTTTTGCCATGTGTGATCTGATAGGTTCTGCTCTGGTTTGACACACAAACTTAGGCAATGAATCAGAAGCACTGAGTGATAAAAGTCAAAGCTTAACAAACTTGTAAGTGGCAATCAGCCATCATTCACTCCTCGACAACAGATTGAATGCTACAAAGGTAGATTGCCATTCAAAAATCTTCCATGAACACTTCAATTACCACAATATGAAAACGCTTAAAAAAGGTTTATCTGGGCTTTTTTGCTTTAAGAAAAGCAAAAATTATCAAATCCTTCTCAGACAGTGGTCTAAGTGTCTTAGTATTTTGAACCTGACAATGATCAGTACCAAATGCTATCTAGAAGCATCAGGAGATGCCCACACACTTAGGTTTTTTTTCTGAAGTGCTTAGATTTAAATAAAAGTCAGAGAGAGATACGTCTAAGCACTTAGTTAATTTTAAAGCCAGTCTTGCTAGACATCCATCTTCTAGAGCACAGCACAAAGGAGGTAATTTAAACTAGTTTAGCAAAACACCTGACGAATCAGAGTTAAGCAAGTTGCATTTCACCTCCCATCTACTGCTGGTGAAGTTCAGCCACATCATGGTTGTCAAAGAAGAGATGAAGTGGCACTTTTCCCATGTCTGAACCCCATGTAGAGTAACTGGAAAGGTCTGTCTGAGGGTTCCTCACAGCACTGAAGGCAGTGGGGTTATCTGGGAGCCACTGCTCTGGGATGAGACATGATAGATCTCAGAGTTTTACCCCTTAGGGAAAATCCATGTAGTGATGGCTGTTTAGTCTCTAGCTGAAGTATTCCACTTCTTAATATGTTCTTGATGTATAAGCAAGAGGCTGAAGGGGTGTTTCTATACAAGACCAAATTCACATCTAACTACAAAATCTCCTGCAAAGGCCAATCACTCTTCCCATTATATAATGCTGCTTTTCTTCTTGTCCCCTTTTCAGGTGCTCACAGTATTGCCAGGTGGAGCCAGTGAACAACCCTGGTCAGAGGCTGGTCAACTCCATGGTCAGAGCTTTCTGTTTTTCCCTGATGCATTGCTCCCTGGCTCCCTGGCTGTAGGCAGCCTGCCTGTGGGGGTCAGTGACCCTTCCCAAACACTGTCTTTCCACTTTTTATAGGGGATAAAACCATGGAGTTTCAGACACTTCCATGATTTAAATACTAAGTTAAGCTTCCCAGCTAGGGTGGGCTAAAACCATGCAAGCAGCAATTTGATCACTTATAATCATCTGGCCATAGCCTTGGCAAACTTCTAATCCATAACAATGTACTACTGAGCCAGAAAATATTTACAGTTTTTCATTAGCCTCTGGGAATGAGGTAATGAAAAGGGGGGACTAAAGTCCAAAGTAAATTGTTTTGCACTCTTTCACTCGTATTCACAAGTAATTCAAACAAGCCCTTAGCTTTAAGCACATGGGATCTTTAAAAAGCAGGGATTTGTGCATGTGCAGAATTTACTTTTTATAAAATATGGTTCTGTTTCTTTCTGCAGTGATCCTCATCTATCTTTACATGCTTTCTCATTTTATGATAGATGCTAACATTATTTAAGCATGTCTACTGAAAATCCTTCTCTTAAAGAGTACAAGTCGACTGAACATCATTTCTGTTAAAATATCTTTACCACAATGTGCTACCAAGAGTTTTGCTGTTTACACCACAGCCATAAGAAGACAGCACTGGCTAAAGCCACAGAGGTCGTAAGCGTCAAAGCTGATTTAACTTCTGTCAGATTTTCCAGGCTAAAACTGAGTGATTCACAGGTTGTCCAAATTTGCCATGGTGAAATATTTTCTTTATTCAATTATTTTGCTAATGTTCTTCAAGAATTGTTCATCTTTTGTCTCTTACAGATAATTTTTTTTCTGCTGATCCATTAGCTGTCCTTTTTATTCATCTCATCTAGTAAAGATATTCAAAAGAAAAGGATAGGTGATGGATAGCTGATCCAAATTACATGCTTCTGATCCATCATGCTGAAATACACGAAACTTTTGAGATATGCAAAAATTATTTATAATCACTGTGCTGCTGAGTTGTAGCTAATGCAGGCCAACTATTAACAGTTAAGGAAGTAGGTATAAGGGTCTGAATTAAGAGAGTACACTATAATGGTGATTTAATTTACTGGAAGTTCTCATGGTAAGTTCAGTGCTGACACAGCCTGGAAGCCAAACCTTCATATGGCTTCAACATTCCATGATAAAAGTTGAAATTTTGCTCCACCCTCCTAGAAAAACCCCAGACTCCACAGAACTCCATTTTTCCAAGCCTGTGAAATAAAGGTGTTGTTGACAACAATGGCACAAGGGGTCCTTCAAGTACATGAGGATGCCTGCTGGCAAGTAGGGTCATTTTTTAGCTGTATCATACCTTAGTGGCATAAAATTTGATAACTGCATCATGAATTATTTATAGTACCACTGAGTTACACCCAAATTAGACAAATAAGACACAGTGTATTTTCTGTTTAACTAATAACTTCAACGAGGCCCAAGATGGTATCTTCAAATAATTGGGGGGTGCTCTAATGAATTAAACCTTCTTTCTTAAAAATTGTCTGTCTGCCTATCTTTGCTCTTTTGTGGATCACATTACTTACTAGCAGAGCTGGAGAATTCCCAATATGATGAAGAGTTTATACCTAATACAAAGCATATTTAATTATCTTTGTCTTGTCTTAAAAGCAAGGGTCTTTAGTCAGGTGAACTCCTGTAGATTATAGCTGAAGTTTGCACAAATCTCTTTTGATATGACGGATATTTGTCCAAAAGGAAATGCAGGAACCAAAATTAAAATCTCCAGGAGCAGTCCTCAGGATTTAATCCTTTACCATAGTGTGAGTTTAGCCCGAGGAAAGACTTAAAGCTGTCTACCTGGATATAGATATACAGCAGCAGAATGCAGGTCCCCACTGCTGTCTGCTAGTGCAGCCTGGTAAAACTCAGGGAGGAAAGCTATGGCATCTCAGCTCACAGAGACACATAGGAGCATGCCTGCTTTTTTGCCTTGAAGGCGCTTGGCATACCAAGAAACCCAGTTTTAGCCATTAAAATGATTGCATGCTAGATTGCAAAGCACTACGAGCTGGCTGTACGCGAACAACGGGAAGCAACACCTGTAGGATTGCTGGTACCAGCTGAAATCTATGGGCCAGACAAGGCTAGTGGGAGCAAGGCCCCAACTACATTCAGGAGTCAGAAGGTCTGGGGGTTCTGAAGAGGGTCTGCACTGCAAATTCCAGCGAGCTGGCCCTGGGGGCCGTCCCTCCTCATGTTGGCATGGTCAGCAGTGTTGGGGAGAGGAAAGCTCCAGGAAAAGAGGTCTCTGCTTCTTCACTGATGTAAAACCAGGCTGTGGCACTGATTTTGGTGCTGTTTATTCAGATTTAACTGAGGCCTGAGACCCCAGCCCAGATCTGGGCCCTCTACAGTAACAGAGAGTAAGGGAAAGCGAAGGGAAAAGGCAGAGGCATTTGGAGATGTTTATCATGTACATCCTGGGGCCTGTGATGTTCCCAGCTCCTCCTTTGAATGAGTTGGAAGTGAGGGAACAATGTTGATCTCAGTACCCTTTGGTGGCCTTAGGCACACTGCTCCTGCCCACCTTGTGCAAGTGTCCCGTGGAACAGGCTGGATCCGAAGCCTTTCTGGAATGTCAGGCCAAGGACTCAGGCATATACAAGGATATGAGGCCCTATCTAGCTCTCTGAGAGGGAGAATGGGGTAGAGATCCATTGTCAGCTCCACTAGTGCTAACCACATGCTTAAAATCAAGCATATTCTAGCTTGCTCTGCTGATTTGCAGCTGGATTCCTCTGCTTCAGACCCGTAAAATGAGGAAAGGGTGATGCTTGAGCTGGTTCACAAATGAATGGCTGTAGGACTTGGAAGGAAAGTGCCTGGGAAAATGCTGCCCTCAAAGCACCTTTACCAGTCCTAGACCAGAGTCCCGCTGGGACTGTACAGGTCCAGGCTGAAGGACTGGCTGTCAAGTTTACAACCTAATTAAGAAGTAAAAAGAGATTGTAGGAAAACTCACATCCACTTCAAAGTACCTGGTGAGCAAGATGCTGTTAGCTTGGCCATTGGTATCTCCATGAAAAAGTACCCCTACCAATAGCTGTTCCGCTACAGCATGGCGGTGGGACCCTTGGTGGCCTAGTGGTTAGCATGTGGGACTCTCACCGCTGCGACCCAGGTTCGAATCCCAGTCCCCCGGGCAGATGGAGCTCGTTAGCCCTGTGAGGCCATCCATCTATGAGAAGGTCACTCTAAACAAACCTACGTCCTGAGGACCTCACTGCCATTGTCCAAGCTTGCTTGGCCCCGGCAGATGAACCTTAGGATTAAAGGGTGGGCTCAGTTCAGCGCACACTGTGTCTCACCTAAAAAATCCATTGCGCAGGCTGGAAAGGTAAAAGACCTTTCCCAAAATCTTCGTTTGCGAAGACTGGCCATTATATATATACAGCATGGCACACACCAGGGTTAGGACAATGCCCTGAGAGCTGGTGGGGCAGCTGGAGAAGGTGTACACTTGTCCCTGGTACTGTTTGCAAACCCATACTCCGGCAATGCGGTGAGGTTTGCAAAACACTATGGCTGTTGAGAGCCAAACTATTCCTCCCTCTCTGCCCCCACTCAGTGCTTCAGTGTGGCTGCCGCAGGACTCCAGCTTCAACATGTTGTGTTACATAGTCTTGTGTGCTGCAATAGAATTTAGGCTATATCAAGATGAAAACATAAATTGTTCTCAACAGCAGTATAATCATAATAGCTACCTCCAGGAGCAACCCCACAGTTTGTGAGGTTTGTATCAGAGACTCAGTAAATCACACATCTGGTTTGCTTTGTCTCCCTTCTCTGGGCTCACTGAGGGCTGAACTGTGGGTTTACCTTCTAGCTGGGAGTGAATGACAATTTACTCACCAGGACAAAATAGGGACTGAATTCAGCTACTGTTCAAACTATGTTTCTCTGCAGCTCTATGCCCGGCCTAGCAGGGTGCAGACTGGCCCCAGGAGCTGGGAAGCACACTACGCAGGAGCCACAAGGTGCAGTCCTTCCCTGGGATCCATCCCCAGAGGCCCTACCCAGCATGGGCTACCAGGAGCATTCCTGGAGCAGCAGAGACCTTCACCACAGATAGAGAGGCAGGAGGTCCATGCAGTGGGGGCAAGGCACATATTTTACCTGTATTACAGAGAGAGTTGTTACAGAATGTGTTCAGACTCCAAAGCATTTGTGTCTGCTGCTTGCATTGGGCTTGGGGGAAGCCAGCTGCTGCTGCCCAAGGGAAAGGACACAGTGCAAACCACGTGTGGCACCTCCATTAGTGACTGAACACCTGTGTGCTGCCTGCCACAGTCAGTCCCTCTTCCTCCTCCTCCTTTCAGAGCAAACATCTGGAATATGGATGGCATTGGGATGGGGCATCAGAGGTGTCCTTCTCCTGCACAGGGATCCACAGAAGAAGGCTATGCACCCTGGTTGTTATTAGAGTGTGGTAGTGCAATAGCCAGGCCCTGTTTTGACTGTGTGAACACCACTGCTGATCCCAGTTCTCCATTTCTGCAACAGAAAATAGCTTTTTCCTGAAACTTGAGTATAAAAGAGGGAAATGCTTTCACTAAAAATGAAGGGTTCATGGCAAGTAGCAAGGGCTTGGAAACTCAAAATTGCTCTTTAAAGACAGCAGCAGAAGGTTACCGAACACTGATTTTTAGTGTAACTGTGTTACAAACACAAGTTCCCATGCGCTCCTGGGAGCCAGCTTATTTCTGCCTTAATGAGCAAGCTGAAACACAGCCTCATTCATGGTGCCAAAGGCAGAGCAAGAATACTCCAACACAATAAAAATTCTCAATTGCCCTCAAGCCTCCATCTAAAATTATATCCAAACCTGAACTGAATTTTTTCTGAAAGAGTAATTACTTCTTGATTACTTTTTATGAACCTCTAGGCTCCCAGGCTCCAGGCAGAAGTCAAACTGTCAGATGTCAAAAGGGAGAGAGAGAAAGAAAATGTTTGTACACCTACTCAAGCCCAGCTAGAAGAAGGAAGCACAATAAATCTTTTCTTGTTGGAGCTCCAGACCACTTTTCAGAGGCTGTGTTTCTTCTGATGCATTCCTGATAAGCCTCCAAACCCTGACAGGATTCTGACCTGCCCTTGCTACACAGCATGGGAAAGGAGGGGAGAGCTTAGCATCAGCACTGCAGTGTAGAGGTGAGAGCACACAGACAGTAAACCATTTCCACTGAATTACTTTTTAGATCTCTGTGGAGGTGGGCTAGAAAGGGGTCTGGTCCTTCTCTTCCACCCTAACCACAAGCCAGCACGGTCCGGGAGGTCACTCATCCTGCAAAGCACTGTTCACTACCAGTGAGTTGCCCAGTGCTGTGACTGGTGTGGTGTAGAGGGAAACTGGGATGTGCTCCCCTTCCCAGGAGTTGCCTGCCAGCCCTTGGCCAGAGCCGGTGGTGCATTTTCAAACTCTCCCTCCTCCCCAAGCCCTCACTCCTCACAGTGGACACTTTCAGAGAGGGCTTGAATTCTTCCCCATCTAGCTGTCTTGCCAGGGTACAATGTCAACCTTGCACACTACACCCCCAATTTTCCATATCATCCTGTACAGCACACAAACTACTCCAGATACTGCTGGAGTCAGGCAAGAGTTCAGGCAGGCTGTAGCCCAGTGCCTCACCTTATTGTTGTCTGCTTTTCAAGACAGAGTCCTGTCGTCGATCACTCTCTTTACGCAGAAACTGCTTTGTACTCCTATATCTTCCTCATCACTTTTTAAAAACCTTTTCCTTTCTGAGCAGAGGTAATGGGTACCGAATGCAGTATTCCTTGAACAAGTAGGTTTCTTTTTTCTCTGGCGTCATGTGATGTGTTCTCTTTTGCTTTTTATTCATTTTAACAGATCCTCACATTCAACTTTCTTATTATGGAGCTTTTGCTAGCGAAGAATTGTCTTCTGTGATTCCAGTCCTCCTAGATTTGTTCTTGAGAGACATTTGCTCATTTAGAGCCTATCCATTTTATATCAGGTTAAGGCTGTTTTTCTCTGCATGCATAATGCAAAAGGCTCTTTTTTACCATTAAATTTCATCATAGCAGTTTATCACCCAGTCATTTATTGTCAGTGAACACTGAGAAAGTAATTTTTCCCCAGCATAGCTAATGGAATTATGCATGGCTCTTCCTTTGTGGAGTGAATATCACCAGTGCTGCAGTCCTTGACCAGATGTCTTGGTTATAGCTGTTGTATTTGAATGAAGAATGCTGGAAGGAATGCGAGGCCTAATTCATTCTCAAAAGAAAGAGTCTGATTCTGAACATGTTTTATTCCTGTAAGTATTTTGAATGATGGCTTCCTTCCTTCATTTCTCTTTGATTCAGCAGATGCTATGCAGCATGAGGACTAGTTTGGGGAATATTTCATACAAAGTCATCATGCACTGGTTGGGTTGGATTTATTTCCATAGCTTCCTTCAACCACAAGAGTACCACATATTTTATATTCCTCACTATATCAAAGCCTAGTGACAGGATGCAAAGCATCTGTATGTGTGTGGCTGTAAGTCCATTCCTAGGATGAAACAGAAAAATCAGCAGAGGGAATAAAGCACAAACTGGTAGGTTACATGGGACCTAAGGTTTCCATCTCACAGATTAGCCCTATCATCTCAAAGAAACACAAAATTGTATTTTCATGAAACAGGGGAGCACAAATAGGCATGACTGAAGGAAAAAGCTCCTTTGCTGACTGAAGTGGGTGCTGACTCAGGTCAAAAGGGAGCTGCCATGGGCTTTTATCCCAAGAATAGGGTTAATGGGCTTCCCAAGTACACCAAAGCTAAGGACAAAGCTCAAAGGAGATCTGTGTTGTTCTCTTGACCAAATGATCCAATTTCAATAGAAAGATGCTAATTTAGGGTTTAGTCCAAATTCCTTATGTATGCCAGACAATTAAACCTGCTTATGGATCCAGAATGACAATAGTGTGCAATTAACAGGAATAATTACAATTATAATTAACTTTGAGACATGCAAGACCTACAAGAAACATACACAGTTCAAAAAGATGCTCACCAGCACACCACAATAGTTTCATTTGCCCTCAATAGTGGATGCATTGGCAAGCAGAAATTCAACTAACGGAAAATGTAGTAAGGTGCAGCTTTGACCAGAAAATTACTCATGGCTTCCAATTCTTGTAGCTGTATTCAGCTGTGGTATTCAAAGTATTTTGTGGTATTTGTCTTCACATATTTCTTCAATCACTGACTTTCCTTCTCAGGGTAAGCACTTATTCTGTTCAAATTTTTTTTATTGTTCAAATAATTTAAAGTTCTATCTTCTCACAAGCAGGTCATTCCAGTAAAAGCGATGACTGATAAATCCATATTTATCTTGTTTACTGAGTATCTCAACATCCATTTTTGAGTGCATTCTCCCTTTTTGTTTTAGAGAACATTTATAAGACTTTTGATACCATGTGACTGTTTTCTACACTCATAATTAATTTAATTTAGAGAGAGTTAAACTCTTGAACTAGTAGGTAATTCACACAGAATAGAAATACAGGAAGAAAGAAAGCATGTTGAAAAGCCTAAACTAATATTTTATTTTAATCAGGCCTTTTATTTTTCCCTCAAAGGGTAATAAAAATAACGTACACAGCATGGTTTCATTTCCTCAGGAGCTGCACAGACAGAATGTTGTATCAGGTGCTACAGGGACTTCTGTGGGAAGTGTGGTTTCTTTCTTTGTGCTACATACCCTACCAGGCATTGAGTGAAATCTGAGTAAGTTCTTGAGACACAACCTATGAGCTTTCCCTGCAACTTTTTTACTTCACTGGGTGAAGAGTCAAGTGTTGGCGGCTGTGGGGAGAAAGACAGCAGAAGAGGAGAGGGTGAGGAGTGAAGTTGCAAAATCAAGACCTAGAGCAGGTCTAACCAGAACCCCAAGGCTTGCAGTGACTGAGACAGGCTCCATGAACAGGCTCTGATTTCAACCATCTCCATTTTCATAAGAAATGGGCGGACACAGGAACAATTTTGATATAGCAACAATTCTTGACTGTCTTGGATCAGGGAGCTCTTTTATTAAAACCAACAACATTTGCCTGGGTCCGTGTCTCAGATAGTTGTGTCTAGTTTGGGCTCATTTTCGTGTAGAGCCACAGACTTACACTCCCTCACCAGCTTTTTTTTGCAGCTCCCTCTGCCATAGCCTATGCTAAAAGATTGTTTCATTGTTAGAAAACCAGAGAATTGGGTTTATTTACTGGGAGTGACCAAATTAGAGCAAAAGTGTGGGGAGGAGAGAAAACACATCTAATGTTGTTTATCATTTTGAATAAGCACTGAAACAACTGCTAGCCATCCCTTCCATACTTCACTCCTTGGATCAACAGAGGAGTCCTGCCAGATGTCAGATTATATATTCCATAGCTGAAGTGTTTGCATAATATTTCAGTGGCTACCATTTAAAGAAAGAACCACTGATAGGCCTTTTCTTAATATATTCCCCCAAGTTTGACATGTTCACTATGTACTGCCAGCACTCATTTTGTACTTGGAAGGCAAAGTTATTCATATCTCCGCTTTGGCCCCTGTGCCAACTAGCAAGACAGAACAGGCCTTCCCCATTTTCATAATCTTGGCATTCGACTGCAGGCAGTTCTGGGGGTTGCCCAGCCCTCCACACCCACAGGGGTCCTTGCCTCCCAGCCTGTGAGCTTGTTAGAGTGCCAGTCATGCGTTATCGACAATGATATCTAGAAAATATTCATCTGGTGATTTTGGTTAGTTGCCCGGTAACTCAAAAGAAGCTGTCTGGTATTTCTCTTTGGAGGAAAGGAAAACGTGACTACATCCAATTTCAACATTGGCATTTGCAGCATTCCTATCACTGATCAGATTTTGTCTTTACTAAGGAATTATCCAAGCAGATTTCCTTTCTGAGCAGAAGGTGCTCAGATAAGCCATCCCACTTTGTGGCTATTGAGCACATCTCAGTAAAGTGTTGGTTCCCTCGATTGAAGCCTGAAGGTTTTTGAATGCTTCTGGAGCTTTTTTTGCAAGCAGCCACCCTCCTTGTGTTGCTCAAATTATAGCTTGGTGAAATACGTGAAGCCCATGCACCTTCTCCTTGCAGCAGGATGGTGCTTGGGCAACTTGGGCCACTCTCCCATTGACAAGAATGAACTTAGTTTTCACACTGCTGATGGGAATTTTCTCTTTTTGCTGAAAGCCAAAGCTACTGAGTGTCATCTCTGAAATAACAAGCTGTATGCCAAATAAGAATTCTCAACTGAACCCTGTAATTAGATAATGCATTGCAATCAGTGAAAAAAAAAAAGGAGTCTGTAAAGACAATTAGCACTGTGTTTAACTGTTTTTTATTGCCATGTTAAAGGGCAGAGTGAGACTTCTGATGTTCTTTCATAGCTGAGCTGTACTAAAACCATGTGCAATGGCTTACATTTGAAGACTTTGGTGATTTTTCACTCTCCATTTCTCTTCTGTTCCACTAAAAAAAACCCAGGGTCTGTAGTTAGAGCAAACAAGCAGCTTTTCCTAGAGATTTTTTTAGAAAATTGCCCTTTTTCAGAATGCTATCCACCTCCTATTTTCAAGGAAAAAGATAGCCTCATGATGCACATTAGGTACAATGAACAATAATGACACTCACTGGAAGGAGATGAGTGGTATGGGAAGGAGACAAATTACTTACTTTTTATCCGTTGCTGAAGTTTCTCTATACATTGCTGATGTGTTATAGCATTTCAGCCGAACTGTAACAGAGATTTCTTCCCCAGGGATGTCTGGCAGTGGATGTGGTCATTTATGCACATGCATTGTAAAATTGTCAACTCCAAAGAAATGAAATGCTGTCAGACAAACGGGGGATATTATTTATCTCTGCTGACACTAACGTTGAACCTTCTACTTGGAGCAGGATGTTAGACAAAATGACCTCCAGATTTCTCTTATGATCAAATTTTTTCTACAATTTTCATTAGCTCAAAACCCCATTCTGTACCTGCTGTTTGTGTCAATCGGTATCTTCAGACAAATTATTGCATATTACTACGTTTTTCTCATCCTGTCTATTCAGACATAAACACATTTTCCTCCTTTTATTTACATCTTAATAGGAACACTACGGACATAGACTACAAGAGCACACTCTATACAAAAATATGATTTAAAGCCCAAGAAATCCATCATTCTAAATGCTATGTTGCTCTGAAGGTAGCAAGATTTTGGCTACCTTCAGCTTCAACCATTTCTAACTTCAGAAGTATCAATTCCTTTCCATCTCCAGTACAATAAATTCTGTTTTATAGAGTGTTATAAAAGGGTTAGTTGCTATGCAGCAGTGCTGGGAGTGGTTGTGCAAGGAACAAGCTGGCTACGATCCAAAAGATTGGTATTGCATTGAGTAGTCATCTGAACACAAGAGCAATCCAGCTTGACCTCCTTCTTGTTGATTGATTTACCAGCATGTCTGTGACACTTCAGCCTCACTGTGTGTCAAGCTTCATTTCCACATCAGTTTCACAAACTAGCTGATTTTCCACCAGTTTTCCATCATCTGAGCAGACTCGAGGAGCAGTACAACACTATGATCAATTGAAGCTTCAAGATTGCCACTCTGTCCAAATTTAGCAACTGCTAGATAAGGCTACAGAGTCTCCAGAGAGTCCTCTGCTCTGTGAATGACAATGGAAATCCCAGCATGGGGTTTCTGAAATGTCTGCAGGTTCCATGTAGTGTAGAATAAGTCACAGGAACAGATCTCAGTGTTTATGTCTGTAAAAAGGCATGAACAAAACTCTAACTTTGCGTAAGAAATCAGTTGAATCCTGTGTAGACTGACTATAGGTGCCATGCAAAAAGTCAAAGCTCTGCAATTTATATTGGATTAAGATTGAGAACCCCTCTTCTTTACTTGCAAACTGTGCTTCAAACCATTTTTCAGTTTGAAACCATTAACTTTGGCTGTGCTCCATTTTTTTCAGTGGATTCCTTTTCACATGTGGTTTAACAACACCCCCACACCAATTCTAAGTGCTGAAGAAATCAGGGAGTGGAATAGCACAAACAAGGGTGGTCACTGTGAGGGAGGGAAAGCTTGCAAGAAGGCTTATGTGGAGGCAGGTGCCAGGTAAATATAAATTCCTCTTAACTTCTTTCAAGAAAAAATAAAAATATACCCTCTAAAAATAGAGCATTATAAAGCCTAGCTGAACCTACTAGCTTCATCAGTTCTCATTTCCAGTGGCCTCCATCACTTCATTAACAGCTACACACCAGTGCTTTTATAAAAAGTTATTTTCACATGGCCCACGTGTGAGATCCTGGATCCGAATCACTGAATTATTGATATGGGTTGGAACCAACTCACTGTGTGTGTGTGCGTGCATGGGGGGAAGGGCTGGGCCTGGACCTGCAGGTCCCTGGTAAGGCCTGTGCATAAGGCCTGTGCTCAGGGCACAGGGCAGAGCCAGAAGGCAAGGCCTGCAGCCCACTCAGAGCACACGGCAGAGCTGAAGGCCCTGCAGCCGGGCTGTCAGTCAAGGCAGACCTGCCTGGTAGCCCGCCCACACCACACCCCTGCAGCCTCTTACTGCTACAGCACAACTCAGTCTGGCCTGGAAGGCACTGGCCGGATATCATGCCTGGGAGGGAAAACTGAACTCTATAAATACACGAGACTCCATGCGATCTCTCTCTTCTCCATCTCCAGCTGGCACTATGTGAATCATTGAATCTTGTCGGTAACCATTTTTTTTCTTTCCTTTCTCTCTCTTCTTCCCTCTTTCTTTATTCCATTTAATCTGTTTTCTTTTACTCTTTTCCTTCTCCTGTGGGTAACTTAAAACCAATGAACTGTGTTTTACTAAAGCAGGTATATGGATTGTTTTAGTGGGTGTTTCCTGTGGAATGGGTCTTTGTGCTGAATGTTTTAGTGAAATGCTTTTTTCTTGGTTGTATTTTACTCCTGTAAAAACCTTTTGCCAAAATATCCTATTTTTCTCACTAAATTAAAAAAGAATTTATCTTAGAGAAAAGTGTGTGACTCTTTCTCCAGACGCTAATTAGAGGTTATAACGAACCAAAAGGCTTTTAAAAAGTCTTAAATAAAAAATGCAACCACTCTGGGCAGTTTATAGCTTAATCCAGAGCGCAACACCATGTGACATCCGCCTCCTCTTAAGATACACCCTTTACACACAAGCACATATATGCTGTTAAGGTGGTACATTTTTGCAAGACCTCCCTCTGTCAGGTTTACATAAAACCAGAGGATTACTGTTCAGATAATCATTAGTCTAATAAAGCAATACTTCACACTACTAAGTCATTTGCTAAAAATTGTGATTTAAAAATGTTCTTGAGAAGAACATTTCTTTCTCAGGGTTAAATTCTCTCATTCTATTCCTAAAAAAAAGGAAGAAATGAAGGAGGGACTAAGTGCACAAACTCAGATTGTGGGAGGAGACATGTTGATGCAAGCAGAGCTGTGGTTACTGCTTTGTCACCATGGTCAGTGGCTCTCCAGACTTGATGCAGACTTCTGCAGAATAGCTGGCCTCTCAGTTTGGAAGAGCATGGGGCCAAGGAATGGATACAGTTTGCAAAAGAGCCATGGTGTGTTTTCAAGAGACTTGTTTTGGGTGCCAGTTGATAAATAAGAAGTCCAGCACCAGCTCATGATACTCTGGTGGTGTTCTACCCTTGATACAAGAAAAGACAAGATGGAGACTTAGGAATAATAAGAATTTTTAAAATTGCTGAGTCGCTTTAGTCTAGCAAAACCCTTGGTTGTGGCTTGGGTGCAAACCACAACAGGAATGCACCCTTGCTTGAAAGCAACAACTGCTTCTGTCTCCTGGGCAGAGGACCCATGCTTCAGCAGCCCTGGATAGTAGGAAGAGGGTGTCAGCACTATGCTTTGGCGACTTCAAATTAGCTCTTAACTGACTAAAGGCAGGGGTCAGAAAAACAAAAGTCAGTTCAAAAATCAGTTAGGTTCCAGGAGGATTTTCAAAGGTGCTTGAAACAACTGATGAATGACTAGGGAGACACAGAAAACAGTTGACTCTCCAGGGCAATTGTGCTTCATTTCTGTAGAGTTAACAGGGGAAAAGACATGTAAAATTCAAATTAGAAAGTAAGTGAGGAGAAAAGCTTGAAGAATCTAAATCTACATGCAAATTTAAACATATAAATATAGATTACATATGCATTCTGAATAGAATCTTACAGGAACTAACCAATAAGCTTACTGAACCACTTTCAGCAGCATTGGAAAAACCTGGTTTTACAGGTCTTCCCCATTTTGTCCCACTCAAAGACCTTTAGGCCAGATGTCACCACTGTTAGTAGCATTGAGTCATCTTTCACTTCAGCTGTGGTCTTACTGAAAATGACTGGAAACACAGTGGTAAGGATTTCCCCTAGTGACAACAGATAAAGGCAAAATTGCTTCTGCATTTAAATATGCTTGAAGATATTTATCTAGTATTAGGTTTTTGGCTTTGGTTTTCTGTAAATTGACTACCAATTGATGTATATACACCTTGCAAACTTGGTTTCACTTTAAGAGTTGGCATATTTCTGGTATTTTTTGTGGTAGGGCTCACTGCCTTATTCACCTGCAGGAAAAAAAGTAAGACTGGCGTCTGCAAATCTGTCTCCGAATCAGCAAAGTATTAAAAACAATTAGCAAATAAATGGACTGTTTTCTAAGCAGAACAATGAAATTGCTGCCATCTAATAAGAAATTATTTTTAAGTCTGGCCTCTTGATGTCTAACATAGCACAAGAGAGGCAAATAGAGCCCTTGGTTATCTAATGCTTAGATGTCAAGGTTGACCTGTCAGCGGAGGCTGAAGTTACAGAAAGACAAAATCTGCTGAGATATGTTGTGAAGGCAAGACCAAATGAAAAAAGAAAGTGAGAAAATGCAGCAACCTCACTGCCTTCCCACACAACTCTTACCTTCTGGGAAGGGGTGCGTGAGGTGATGCTGGGTTTTTGTGACTCTCATGTGCAATCTGCTTGTAAAGTGCAAACAGCTCAGGCAGCTGCTTTGCACAGTCTGCACAGTCCTGTAACAGCCACCCCATGCTGCCTGGGGTGTGGGCAGAAGGGCAATTTTGGGACAGCGTGCATCTGGAGGCAGTGCTCTTTGGAGGCTGGGGCTTGGCACAGTCTCCCAAAGGGCACCAGGCCAGCAGGATGCTGCGACAGGGACCAGAGCTGATGACGTGTGCAAAAGCCTGCCACTATCTAGAAGCTGCTAAAGCAGATTGGCCTGAAGATATAGATCAGAGTACAGTCATGTGGAGTAACTGGTCTGGCCTGAGACAGAGAGTGTTTAATCTCTGGGAGCAACCCTGCCTGGGAATGAGGCTGGGCTGGGCATAGCTGCTTACAACCCATGGCTTTGTATGGCAACTGACACCCAGGCTTCCCCTCTGGTGGGGACACAGCCATGCCAGGCAGGACAGGCAACACAAGACAGTTGTTCTGCAAAGCTGGAAGAGACCAGGCAACTCTTTGTACTTTCTTACATTTTTTGGCATCTCTTTCTGCCAAGACACAAAGCAAATCTATAGTGGCAGTGAGTGAAGTGCTGGTTTTGTCTTCCATTCCTTAGCGAGCACACAGACACTCCATGTGCATCTGTGCATGTGCTAGATCTCCCCCAACCCCCAGGAGTCCCGGCTGTCTCTTCCTCAGAGGAACAGCATGCTCACAGTGTGGTTTCCAGTCCTGCATGGCTGAGAAGGCACCAGGGTGCTTTTATTCACCAGGAGCACAGCTGAAGGAGGCCACTCAAGACACAGACCCTGACCACAGGGTTGTCTCATGTCCTCTTGCTCCACCATTCGCACTTGCATAAATTTCTTGCTTTATTTCCACAAAACTCTCATGTATGAGGGCACTGAGTATCTCTATTGACAGCCTGCTCCTGCAGCAGTTCCCTATCACCACGTCTGGAGAGCAGGACAGGGCAATTGCTCTTTGTTGTCCTATCCTAGATAAGCCAATGTGAAACATACCTCTTCACCTGAGCTCTCTGTATCTTAACATGGATAAATATATAGTGTATAGGCATTTTCTGAATCATCTGAATTCTTGCAGTTCTTACTTCTGACTCATCTGAAGCTCTCTCCTGCTTCTGTGTTTTTAATTGCCATCTTCTTGCATTCTTGAGATCATCACATCCTGCTCCACTAGTCACCTGGTCTAGTGTAAAGTGATAGCATCACCTATGAGAGCAGACTGTCCATGCTCACAGAATTTCTTGCTTCTCCTGACCCAAGGAATATCCAGCTCTGCACAGGAATGCACTGCAAGGCTCTGACCCAGTATGGTGTGATGCAGATAGCAAGACCTGTTTTGATGGGAAATATCACTGCATCTGCCACAGGCATGACAAGCAAAACAGAGTGCTGCACATGTGGTTGCATAGAAAAATATTCACCAAGGCAAACCACAGAGAGAGCCTGCAGCAGGGATGGGAAGATCTCTGCTTGTTCTTGGTAACGGAGGCTGGCACAGCTCTGTGGGCTTCTGCAGGTATATCAG
The DNA here is from genome assembly GCF_003984885.1 of Neopelma chrysocephalum. Taxonomy (NCBI): domain Eukaryota; kingdom Metazoa; phylum Chordata; class Aves; order Passeriformes; family Pipridae; genus Neopelma; species Neopelma chrysocephalum. The sequence goes on from NW_020925744.1 coordinate 4,229,952, forward strand.
CAGCAAAAGGAAAATTAGGGAAAATGTTGGATTGTGGCTGAATCAAATGGGTGTCCTGGTAACAGAAGACAGAGAGAAGGCAGAATTACTGAATACCTTCTTTGCCTCAGTCTTTACTGCTGAGGTTGGCCCTCAGGAATCCCAGACCTCAGAGGTAAGAGAGGAAGGCTGCAGAAAGGCAGACTTTGCCTTGGTCGCAGAAGGCTGGGTTAGAAATTAGCTAGGCAAACTTTACACCCACAAATCCATGTGCCCTGACGGGATGCACCCACGGGTGCTGAAGGAGCTGGCAGAACAGGAGAGGTGCCCAATGACTAGAGGAAAGCCAATGTTATTCCCATTTTCAAAAAGGGCAAGAAGGAGGACACAGGAAATTATGAGCCAGTCAGCCTCACCTCCATCCCTGGGAAGGTGATGGAACAGATCATTGTGGAGGTCATCACCAAGCATGCAGAAGAAAAGGTCATAAGGAGTAGTCCACATGGATTCATCAAAGGGAAATCATGCTTGACCAATCTGATAGCCCTTTGTGATGGCATGGCAGGATGGGTTGATGAGGGGAGAGCAGTGCAATGATGTCTACCTCAACTTCAGCAAGGGCTCTGACACTGTCTCCCACAACATCCTCATAGGTAAGCTCATGAAGTGTGGGTTAGATGAATGGACAGTGAGATGGATCAAGAACTGGCTGAATGGCAGAGCTCAGAGGGTTGTGATCAGAACAGCAGAATCCAGTTGAAGGCCTGTAGTCAGTGGTGTTCCCCAGGGATCAAGGCTGGGTCATATTCGACTTGTTATCAATGACCTGGACGAAGGGATCAAGTGCACCCTCAGCAACTTCGCTGATGATACAAAACTGGGAGGAGTGGCTGATACACCTGAAGGCTGTGCTGCCGTTCAGAGGGACCTTGGAAGGCTGAAGAGTTGGGTGGAGAAAAACCTAATGAGGTTCAAGAAGGCCAAGTTCAGGATCCTGCACCTGGGGAGGAATAACCCCAAATACCAGGACAAGTTGGGGCCTGACCTACTATAGAGCAGCTCTGCAGAGAAGGACCTGTAAGTCTTGGTGGGTGGCAAGTTGACCATGAGCCAGGAGTGAGCCCTTGTGACCAGGAGGGCCAATGGCATCCTGGGGTGCATCAGGAAGAGTGTGGACAGGTGAAGGGAGGTGATTTGACACCTCTGCTTGGCCCTATGAGGCCACATCTGTAGTGCTGCATCCATTTCTGGGGTCCTCAGTACAAGAAAGGCAAAGAGCTACTGAAGAGGGTCCAGCAGAGGGCTACAGTGATGAGGGGTCTGGAGCATCTCTCTTATGAGAAGAAACTGTGAGAGCTGGGCCTGTTTTGTCAAGAGAAGGGAAGACTGAGAGGGCATCTCAATAATGCTTATAAATATCTCAAGGGCAGGTGCCAAGAGGATGGTGCCAGACCCTTTTCAGTGGTGCACAGTGACAGGACAAGGAGCAATGGCCATAACTTAAAACACAGGAAGTTTCATCTCAACATGAGGAAGAACTTCTTTACATTGAGAGTGGCAGAGGACTGGATCAGGCTGCCCAGGGAGCTTGTGGATTCTCCATCTCTGGAGACATTCAAAACCCGTCTGGACATGTTCCTGCTAACCTGCTCTACATGACCCTGCCTTGGCAGGGGGGTTGGACTAGATGATTTCCAGTGGTCCCTTCCAACCCTACACAGTTCTATAATTCTGGGATTCTGTGCTCAGCATTGGTGAGCTTGAACTCTGCACTGCACGTGCAGCCATGACTGTGACTGGCACTTCCCCAGGGATGTCCATAATCCCATCACACATGATGAGGCCATCAAGGCAATAACCATTGTTCAGCAATGCAAGTAACCATGATACCCTAGGTCTGCTGGTATCTGAGCTCTCTCATTGCCTTTTCTGGTCCAAGCAAGCTCAGTATGTCAGACCAGATTTATTTTCCAAGTGACACCTCCAAGCTCTTGTGTTTTGCCAGAAGCAATCTGCTTCAGACTGATTAGTATCATTGTTTTTATGTTGGGTTTCACTACTGCACCTGGTGGGCCAAGCAGGATCCTGAAGCAAGTGAGGAAGAACTATGGCGATTTTAAGCTGCCCCTCCGCTTTTATGAAGCTGCAGACAATCTACTTTTTCTGGTGTACCAGTGATGCCAACATTTCTCAAAGGTGAGGTGTAACTTTGGGAAGTAGCATGTACTTCCTAGTATATTTTTCAACTCAGTGCCATAGCCCAGCAGCCATATGCCATGGACTGCTAACCCTTTCTTCAGAGCTATGTTGGCCATCCTCATTTAGTATGACCAAAGTATCGTAACTCAAAATCCCAGATTTGTCACTTCTTCACGAGCTTCCAGTGAATTAATCTCAGATGTCGTTCATCGAAAAAATAATCTTTTTCAGAGGAATGGAACCTTTATCCAACAGTTAGATACCTGCTGTGAAGTGTAGCAAAGCTCTGTGTGTGCTGCTGCTTGGCTACGCAATATCCTTTTACCAAATTTAGTCAACATTGGAAGTTTTGTTTTAGTTTAGTTTAGTTCATTTCATTTCATTTCATTTCATGCACTATATTTCTTTGATCGCAGAATGTGTCAGAGTCAGTAGTGAGTTCATTTCCCAGATTTTCTTTGCTGTCCTTCTCAAAGTTAAACACGATCGCAGAACTAGAGTAGTGCCTGAAAAGTCCTGCAAAAATTAGTCCCAGTATAGCAAAATTAGTGTCATCTGCATTCAGGCCTTTGTTGAATTTTCTTCCTAGAAATATTCCAGTAAATACTGACCTCATATTATCTAAGAGAAGTGAATTTGAATTTTACTGAAATTTATTATAAGCTTATAATTGTAGTTGTTTGCCGCCAAGATCTTATTTTAGGAATTATACATATACAGCAAGACAACAGAAACTTTTCTGTGCATTACTTTGTGTCTAGTTAAGTGACACTAATATACTTCAAATGTCAAATGCTAAGAACAAGGAATTCACAATCATCAGGTAAATAATTTTTGTAGGATATGATTTCTTCTATAACTTATTTTGAATAGCAATTGCCTTCAGTAAAGCCACAGGCATGAAAAGTAGCTACAAATGGCATAAATCCTATTTGTTTTTTTGCAATGCCCATCAAAAGCACAAATGGTGCCCGTTAAACAGAAGAGTCCGGCCTACAGGTGAGATATTTACTGCTCTCCAGACATCCTTCTGTAATGAAGCAGTTGTTCCCAGGGTGTTGAGAGTAACACCACTGCCATTCAATTGCTTCCATGTTTCCTTTTCCAATAGCATATGAACTGGAGCAGCAGTGGAGCATGTCTTACCTCAAGCCCAAAAAATAGGGACATACATCTGCCTGGTGCACCAGCTCTTGCCTTAGAACACAGACATGGGCCCATTAGGAAAAAAAGTGCACAGCAGATTTATGCCCTGAGGATCACTGGCAGGCAGTGGGCAGCAGGAACCCATGGGTCTATTGCTCTTGTTCGGCACAGGATGGTCAAGGCATGGGGATGGCAGAAGCCCTTCCTGGTGTTGACATGAGCCGATCTGCCCCTTGGTGCATTAATCCCGAAGTCAGCAGGATTAGGTACCCATTTGCAGTTAAGCACATGCTTACAGGCACAGCCAGGTCAGTCCCAGCACCCGGCATGGCTGAGACTGGTCTACTGTCTCCTGTGGTGGTATTCAAGAAAAGGTGACGGATGTATGCATCTCTGGACACCCACTGAAATGTTTGTAACAGCCCAGTACTCAAGATAATTATATCTATATTTTTGAGCGAATGTATATTGGACAGGGAGGCAGATAAAAAGTGAAACATGTAGGATGGCACATTCAAGTGTGTCCTAGACATACAAATGAGCAACAAAGTTAGTGCTTGTGCTCAGTCTCCATGGTAGCTACAAGTACCCTTAGCTCTTCATAGCCTTTGCCTTACATGTCTGTTAACACACACATACACACACTATGCCCTTCACATTGTCATCTTGTAGGTTAGCCCTGAATATTTGTGTGGGAGTAGGTAAAAAGAAATGAAGCTTGAGTTTCCACTCTGGCGGCCTCTCTGGGAACATCTGCCCCATGAGCACAATGGGCAGGAGAGATGAAGCTCCTGCCCTTGCCCCTGTGGCTGACCACTGACACTCCCAGCGCAACACTACATCACACCGATGCAGAGGTGCCCAACAAGTGGCCTGAATATCTTTTTGTTACAATTTTAACATTATATGCCCAGCTTAAAACTGACCAAGCCATCTTAATTCTAAATACAGGAAATGCATTTCATTTGCATAGCTCTGATGGGATTAAAAGAGGCATTAGAGTAATTAAGGTCAGAGGGGCTTACCATTTACTAAATCCCTAAATCCACCTCCGCTCCAACATAATTCAGCAATATCATGGGGCAAAAGGTCACTGAAACAATTTATGCCCGTCTAGCCTTCCATCACAAAGAGATAAACCCTTTTTTGGACAAAGAGCTTTTTCAGACACTACACATATATATTATCTTCCACACAGGCAACTGTCTCAGCTATCATCTGAATCCATTAACTACTCTATATTTTAAGTTTGTTTTTTTTCTGGTTTTGGGAGGGGGAGGGAGAATTGATACTACCTTTTACGCACATGAACTTATATGGTTTCAATTAAAATAAAAAAGGAAAAAAAAGGAAAACAAATCCTACTTGATATAGATCTTAAATATGCATTCCAACAAATTTCTTCCCGGGTTTAAAATATTAAGGGACCCATCTGTTAAAATGAGAATAATAAATGCACAGGGAACATTTGGTAGATAATGTATTATTGAATATTGTGTGTTCTCATGAGTAAGCTTGCAGCAGTTATTACTGTTAGTTAAATGTACATGCATTTGACACCGCTGAAGGCTTTAGCTCCCAAAACTTCATTGTTATCTGTAATCCAAAACTGCTCCATTGAATTGCAAGTGTCCTGAAACAGAGGAATGGTAAGCAAAGCTGCTCTGGAAATGGACATACATGCATTTATTGCCTTTTGTAAGTCCAGTTAGCTCCAAGACAAACAGATTATACTGAGTGTCCTTCTCCACTGACAGATTCAGAATCACAGAATATTCTGAGTTGCGGAGTATCCACAGGAATCATCAAGTCCAACTCTTAAGCAAGTGTCCTGTACAGGGATCAAAACCAGAACCTTGGCATTATTAACACCATGGTCTAATGAACTGAGCTAATCTCAGGCCTTTATGGCCAACTCAGCTGTAAGCTATATCACCCCAAAGCAGTCTTGAGAGGGACTCTGTACAGCCCTGGACCAGAGGAATTGTGCCTTGCTGGACAGAAAAGGCATTTGCAGAGCTACCAGCCAGGTAATAGCTTCATAACAATATTTTAGTGATGACCCTGACACTATCTTGTACTTAATCCACCATTTGACCCACATAATTTAGTGGAAGATATCCCTGCCCATTGCAGGGGGCGTGGAATAAATGACCTTCAAAAGGTCCCTTTCAACCCAAACTATTCTATGATTCTACATCTCCAGGGTCTCCCAGGTGGCTGATTCAAATTTCTAAGAAAAATAAAGGGAGTGGGAGGATGAAAAAAATGGGTTTGAAACTGAAGAGATTTGTTGAAATTGCTTTAACTGTACTATGAATAAAGAAATCATGGATTCAAAATTGATGGAAGTAATTGAAGCAGCTTCAGCCCTGTTAAATGCTGTCGGGAAGTTGTCAAGTTGTCTTAAGACAGCTTTGGTGACACACTTGTCCGCATTGGTGGCCCCAATGTCACTTCAGCCCGACATGTGATGGAGTGGGTAGCAGTCTCAGCAGTAGGACAGCATATACAAGTGGGAACTAAACCCCAAGCAACAAATTTCCTGCCAGAGATAATAAAGAATTAGAAGAAATTATTTCACTTCTAAGCAACAAGGGACAGTGAACAAGACCCCAGTCTGCACCCAGATGCTGCAGCACAGCTGCATGCAAGGAAATAAAATGAGGGGTGCTCTCTAGCAAGGGAATTAGTTAGTCACCCCTGCACAGCTTTGCCCCTGGGATGGACTGCCTGTGAAGTGCAAGGAGACCAGGGAGCAATTTTCTTTCACCACTTGCTCGTCAACTTGCATTTACGCAAAGCAGCAATTAATTCATGGGTTTGTTATTTCCCCAAACAAGATGATTTTCTTCAGTTCCCTAGATGCACAGGTGGCTCTTCACTCCTAGAAAACCTGTGCCTGGCTCTTGTGCACAGCATGTGTGTGCGCGTGTGTGTGCGTGCACATGTTGCATGTCACCAGAGCCTGGGGCAACATGGCTTTTAGGAGAAGCTTCATGTGCAGAAACTGATCCTGCCTTGCTAGTGCAGGGAGCATTGGCCAAAAAGTCAAGAATAAATCAAGTCATCCTTGACTGTTAAGAGGCTGACACAGTAAGAAGAGACAATAGAGCCATTGTGGCAGATAGTGCCGGCCTGCTGGCACTCAGGCTGTATTGGTGTTCCAATCCCTGGCACAAAGTGGAGGTGTGCCCTGCCCCTGAAGAAGCTCAGCCTTGCTCTCACCTTCCTGCCTCCCAGAGCCCTGACCTCTCTGTGCTGAGAAGCCCCAAGACAATTCAAGTCACTTGAATTTCTTTCCAGATGGGAACAACGGCTGTATCTGCAAACAGCTGGCCCAGGATGTCCCATACAGCAGCTTCCCCAGCCCCATCCCTGTCCTCTGCAGCAACATCCAAAGGCTGGGGGGGCTCTGCCAAGGGTGCTCTGGGTGGGGGCTTGCTGTGCTGTGCAGACTTAGTGAGACTGCACTGTCTCAACCACATTATTGCAGTATTTTCTCCACCTGAGAAGCCAAAGAGACAGGTATATGGGGTATTTTTTAAATGAATCTTCCAAGTGAATAAAGAATGCAGAAGAATCTGCTCAATGACTGAAACAGTGGAACTTCACAAAGACAGCATAAACAAAGAGAGAAAAGCATGTAGTGAAGCAGGGGACACTCAAACACTTCTTTTAATCAGAGGGACCAACGTAGCTTCTTGACCACTGACTGTTCCCAGCACCACTAAAAGAGTAGATGAGATGGCTGTGCTAAGTAAACAGCATCTGCCATCTCCACAGGCTGTTTGAAAGTGCTGACTAGCTGGTAAGGAGATTAGCACTGTCTGACTCCTCTACTAATAACTGATTCGTTACCCAGGCTTGGCAGTGCTAAGTTAGAATGGTGGACATTCCTGAATATTGCTCCTCAGATGTAAATAATATTTATTTGAGGGTACTGTGGGTTCTATCTAGTTCCTGCAAGTTCAAGTGAAATCACTTTGAAACGACCAAAACGAGTTTTACCTCAGTTGGTACATCCATTTCATAACAAACCCATCATTATAAATTTTTCTCTTACAAGAGCATGTCTTAAATCATATGCTTAAATTTTGGTGAGTATCTTGAGTTGGGCTGGGATGGGTAAAGCTTCACAGTGGGTTTAGTCTTTGAGGAATCATTAAGCAACTCTGCTAAGAGTGATGTTTGAACAGGCCCATGACTAGAAGCAAATTTTTTTGAGAAGCAGAAATATAGACAATTCCACATTCTTCTTAGAAGAAAAAATCCAATGTTGAAGGGACACAGCTATGTTTTGTCTATGATTTTTTTTATATAGGTTATACACCAACTAAAGAAAGTGCCTTTTCTGAAAATCTCATTAGGTTTATTTATGACACTGTCTTTTAAAATAGTTTGAGGAAGATGTTCTTATGAAAATCACAAGTTGTTTTAAGTTCAAAATATGAAGTAACCAAGAGCTGTGGTTTTATTCTGCTTTCCCCTATTTATGCTTTTTTGCTACATCTCTACTGAACAGATGGCTGCTAGCTTCTGACAACAATACTTCACTAAGTCTTGGCAGGATGATGATGGCTCAATCACCTGTTAATTCCATGGCAGATAATGGCTCAAAGCGCCAGATCAGGTCACTCCTGTTGACCAGATTGTGCAAATCTATGTGTTGGGGGGAGGGGGATTTCACTGATTCCTTTCAAAGCTTTTTAATTTGAATGTGCAACATTCATGTGTCCGTCATTTTGAGTCTCATCACAAATTCCCACCCTGTCTTCCTGTGATCCTCCCATCTGGGAAAAAAAGCCTTAACATTTTTCACCTGCAATATAAAAATCACTCCCAGAAATTATGGATTTTCAATGAAAACCACTGCTTTGAGACAATCATGAGATTGATACTCAATCTCAATTCACACCGGGAGGCCAAGATGTGGTCCAGCATAGAGACTGACCCTGGAGGCATCACACCCTTGTCAGCTGGGTGCTGCCCTGAGGGCTGGGCAGGCACCTGGATATCCATCTTTCTTCAGGGTCTGCCACTGGGAAGGGGACAATAAGTCCTGCAGGCAGTGAGCAGCAGGTCTCACTTCCCCTTCACCTGGCATGCAGTTTTGAAATGTCCCTATTTTCTACACAGCACAATTCCAAGCAGTTTCTCCATTTAAAAATAGTAATTAGTGAGAAATGAAAACAGCAGACCACTGATCAACGCTGTTATTTTGATTGTTCTCTAAAAGAGAGAAATAGAGAATAAATTTGCTTGTTTAATTTATTTCCTGTCTGCTTGCACTTTTCCTTTTTGATGAGGTTGTGCCGACACTGGTGCAATCTGTCTCTCAAATGAATATAGACAGTAGCAGTAGGTGGGGAGTCCTTATTTGCACCCTTTGCACCTCTATGTGAAATTTATTACCATATTATGTTATGCTGAAAGGCTCTGGGAAGGTCATCAAAACACTTGCAAACCCAAGCTGTCACAGCCTGGTGAATATCACATGCAGGTCCAAACTGTGAAGTCTTTATTCAGCCGTCACTGGGCAAAACTGTGCACAGCCAATGGCTGGGAAGAGTTCAAGGTTTGCAAGGAGAGATGTTGAGCCGGGACCCATAACCTCCTTACAGCTATGGCTCCACAGCTGGTTGAAAGGCTCCCAGATTTAGCAACTGTCCCAAAAACTCTAGTAAACAGGTACTCCAGCTGAGGCATAGGTGAAAAGACTGTGGAAAGGGATCTTCAGGATCTGTTAGGAGACCCTTAGCGCTGTTCCCAGCAAAGCTGGAGGCTGATGTTAGTGACGGGCACAGGAGGCTGCAGCAGCTGACAGCAGCCAGGGCTCTCCCCAGTTCAGTGATTCTGTTGAGTCACCTCCCTGATGTGGGCCTGGCTGGTGTCAACACCTGGGGGAAAAAACAGCAGGGAAACACAATGAAAAGGCAAAACAAAATAGTGGAGATGCTTAATGATGCATAGAAAGTGGTCACACCTTAAGGGCTTGCTGCACAGCAGAATCAGAGGAAATCAGCCTTCCCTCAGAAGACTCTGGCCACAGAGAGCCTTCCACACACAGCTGTTCGGTGGCCCAAAGCCTCATGCTGAGGGACAGAACAAAAGAAAAGATGCATTCCCACTGTTCCCCTGGGAGGTAGAAAATAATTAAATACCCTGACTTTTATTTTGTCAGTTGTGTGCCACCTGTGTTTAGCCTGGATGTTTTTAATTAGGCCTGGCATGTCCTTATCTTCCAATAATCTTGAAGTTTACGATGACGAGTCATTAGATGAGTAGTCATACTGTTCCTTAGCCATCTGTGCTCCTCCACTCCTCTGGATGGTCCTGGAGAAGGAGTCAGCAAAGTTCCAACTCTGAGAGCACAGCTGGTACAACAAAATTCAGATGACTGGAACTTCTTTGAAGTTTTAAGTTGTCAGACCTCAGGTCTGGACTGAGATTCTTCTCTTTCCTATCTGAAGATATCCCGCCAGGATATACGTCTCTTCTGAAATACCCACCTTCACCAAGTGCCTATCTAAACTGAGTTGAGGCCAGATATTCTCCAAATATATTTCATGAGCACAGCAAAGAGGCATCCCCCACAATTCCTGGGATACAGCCAGCAGAGCTTTCCACTGGTGTCCTGTAGCCATAGCATGAGGTGCAAGTCCTCAGCATCCCTCCTGGCAGGAGCAGGATCACCACCAGACCTGCACCAGATCACTGTGAGTCAGCCATCCCAAAGAGGACACACTAGCCAGCCCAGCTGATGGTCTGAAATGAAATGTTCAAAAGGATGTTTATGGACAAAAAGGCACCCCTCCTTTACCCAGGCGCCTGAGGGCCCTTCTTGTTTGATGTGTGATAAATCTCCATTTCCAAGGAGGCGGTTTCTTATTAAACACTCCTCCTGTTGTTCTGGCTTCTTGTGTTTGAAAGACCTGAACCCTGTTTGTCATTTCACCATATCTAAATACCCTAAATGAAGTAAAGACTAATTTACAGCTATACAAAATGAAATGGATGAAAAATACAGTAAAAAGAATGTGGAGAGAAGACCAGAGGGTTTCAGTTATGGAAAAAACCCAAACCAGACCAGACCAGACCAATGCTGTTGTAGGGACCAGGACACATCCTGAGAACCAACATTTCAGCACTGAAAAAAGACTGAAAGGAATGTAAGGGAAATACTTTCACTCCACAGCTTCTAAATGTTTGGATACCTACCCTAGGCCCCTTCATAGAGAAAAATATGTATCAAAAAATTGTAAACCGCATTTTATTTATAAACAGGGGTGCTACTAAGGTATACTCTTTTTTTGCTGTGACTATTATGTTCTCCTTCCTATTCCCACCTAGCTTTAACCCACTTCATGTCTATACTTTCTACATGTGAGGATGTGTACTTCAGCACAATAAACTGGTGGAGCAACAATTAAGTTTTTCTTCCTAAACATTTCCTCACCAGTTTCTATAAAGGCTTTTCCATAAGGCTTTTTCAAGAGATCTCTAAAACTACCTCACTGAATTGCTGACTTGGCTAAAACCTTTTGAATTCATCACCAACCACCCACTGAGTTTAGCTTCTGATAGTCAAAAGTTTCATGTGGCATATGAAATAAATTCAGTTGGTATCAAGTTGGACAAATCCAAATCCTTCACTTAGGTGAAAGAACATCCTGTGACATACTCCCTCAAGTGAAATATGAGTATTTATAAATCATTCATAGCCTCAAAACAATTTCTTGTTGTAATTCATGGGTGGTTTGGAATAGGAGTGAAATTCAAAGACTTCACAATGTGTTTACAAGCAATTTTCCAAAAGTAAAGAGGGCCAAATTAATATGTGCATATCCTTTGCAATTAGTTTGCCATTAACTAGCTGTGCAGTAGACTTGCACAGATAGTTTTAAGTCTAGTTTTTAAAAAAAATCACAAACCTGAAGACTAGAACCAGCTTCCACAGGTTTTGCCACTTAATAGTTATGTTGGCAAGGACAAATTAAATTGGAAACATTTAAATGTCATTGCATCACAGAATCAATGAATAAAATAATTATTGCATAAATTATGCTTACATGGAAAAATATGTCTTCTTGCTCTTATTCAATTATTTCCATCATACTTAAATGTTGAGGTCATTATTAGTTTTGCCACTGACTTTAACAGGGCTCAGGATTTCCTCCTAAGAACTGATTAGCAGGAAGGTCAGATTTTGTACAGAAGATTAAATACAGACATTTCATACTGGCATTATGAACTCCTTCATACTGTTGAATGATTAAGATTTTGCACCAAACCAATACTGTGTGAGCATGCTTACTTTGCTCAGATCTTTAAAACAAATTGGTAAGATGGGAGTGAAGTTATATTTATCACAAGTCCAGGGACATTTATTACCAGCTCCAGGAATGAATAGCTTTAAGAATGTTCCTGGGGTATTTTACATAAGGTGCTCATAAAGGGGTTTTTTCTTTTTTTTTTTTTTTTGTTTGTTTGTTTGTTTGTTTTGTTTTGTTTGGGGGAGGGGTTGTTTGTTTGTTTGTTTTTGTTTGTTTGTTGTTTTGTTTTGTTTTGGCTTTTTGGTTTGGGGGTTTTTTTAATGGAAAGTGTGGAAACTTGTATCTGCACGAGTTATCAACTTTCTATTTCCACACAATCCAGATATTGCTTGCCACCTTGTGCAGCTGCTTCTCAGGAAGGACAAGGGTTCATTTGCACTAACAGAAGCAGTTTCTCTTATACAATCATTTAAACAATGAGTTAAACTACCCTGTGTGTCAAATGTTAGAAGTATCATCAGAAGCCCCCAGATCCTTTTCTTCTTTTCACTTGTTCTTTCTCTCCAAACATGTTGACCTTTGGTCTTTACTACTAACCTTAGAATTGGCATCTTTCTAAGTTTCATCTCACTGTAAGGTGAGGAAAACATGATCAAGTAATATCTGGATATAAAACCTGTAATCATGTACATTTAAAGCTTATTGAGAATAAATACTGTTCCAGAGTTCCAGGAAGCATGTTTGTAACTGAGTGCCTGTAAAGGGTCTGTAGTACCTTTGTCACACAGAGCAGAAAAAGGATAGGGCAGCAAAAGAGCTAAAGAATGGGGGAAACTTCCATTTTCATACTCTGGTTTTCCAGAAGTTTGCAGCTAGTCTTTTCTGTCAAAAGCTAAAGAGGATTCAATTCCAGAAATGTGTTGGCTCAGGAACAGTTCATAAAAGGATTACTCTTCTGTTTCTATGTTACTAATGTACTACAAGTGACATTACATTCAAGTAACCAGTGAATGCTAAAAGGGAGGGACACTGTGCCAGAAGGGCTTCTAAAGAGAAAAAAACAGTTGGATCTATTTGGTCCTGTGTAAACAAAAGAAATGCCATTCCCCCACAATTAGCATTTTTCTCCAAATACAATAATTTTTTAAGAATTGCCGTCATTATTGTACTACTATTTTGAGGATAGGTTGCCAGGTCTAGAAGAGAAGGACATGAGAATTATTGAACAGGAAAACAGGCATTGAGTGGAGACATCAACAGCAAGTACATTGAATTTCACCCAGAATATCACTCTGGTTAAAAATCATTTCTGGAGTGCTCACATCTGCTGAAATTATTGTGCAGGGAAAGACCACTGTTTTCTACAAATTGTGCTCACACTCAGCCTGTTGCAGGCAGCTCATGAAGATGACATTGTTTTCTGACCTGTAGGCACTTTTCTAGTTGCTCAACTGAGCTGAGTGCTCTCAGGGAATCCAGGATGAAATTCAGAAGCAAATGCGTTTTCTAGCAGCCTGTTATGGATCATGATGCAACAACATCTTACAATTAGTAACTGTAACAGCAAGAAGGAACTCAACTAACTGGAAAAAAACTCAAACATAGGCACAAGGATCCACACTTTCATTACATATAAAAGTCATTCTTCACTTTATACCAATAAGTGAATATGAAACATACAAAGTATTTGAAGGCAAATACAGGCTTGAACTCTGTAAGGATTTAATTTTTGACAGGAAATCCGATGTGAATTTCTACTGGCCTTACTACAAGGGCTGGTGTTGATAGAGTTCTTTTATATATCTGCCTCTAAAGGTGATAATCCAGCTTCCCTGCAACATCCCTTGCAGATATGAAGCCACAATCAAACACAAACCAGGCATTTTTTCAAGTCTATGCCTCATTCATTTCCACGTAAGCAGAAGCAGGGAGGCCAGGCTACCACTGGGCTCCCAGCCTTAGGCTCCCCTATCACCCTGAGCCCCACAGTGAAATTAACATGTCTGAATCTGCCCCTGCTTGCAAAGGTGTAATCTTGCCATGAACTCACTACCTCAGGAGATCTCTTTGTTGTGCCAAGACAGCTGCAAGGTGCAAGAGAAACTTGAGCAGATAGGATTGCTATCAATACGATATTTGTAGTTTAGCAACCTCACAACATACTCATTGCTTTCTCTCCTGAGCAGAAAAATGAAGCCATTTTTTTTGCATTGTGCAATTATTGAAGTACTATATTTCTGAGAGTTTATTCTGATTTGAGAATTATCCTGAACAATTCTGTCTGCATCAGCAGATGGAAATAGTCTTCTTTCTGGCCTTTCTTCCATCAAATACTTTGCATATTGCTGGAAACCTTGATTAAATATAGTGTATTCATTGCATGTACACATACTTTACCAAACGTGCTTGTGAGTTCAAGTGTTGTATGTTTCAATTCTTATTTCCCACAATCAGATAAATTAATTTTTCATCTGTATTTCATTTGAAGGACCTTCTGACTTAGACTTCATCCTCCTGGGATCTTCCATTCTCTGCAGCATTCTTGCTTTTAAAAATTATGTTTTAAAACTTAAATCCAGCAAAGTTATTGCTACACGCCTTCTCTGTTGGCAGGAGCTTTTAGCCATGGGGCACTGCACTGCTTCCCAAGTTACAGATCCAGCTTAGGAGTCTGGGTTCAGCCTCTCCAAACCCTGATGAGTAACGTGAACATCATCATTCCCACCTCTTTCTAGAATAATAACATAGCAGAGAGGCCAGCCAAGGTCAAGACAATACCAGTTCAGAATATCTCAATTATTTTTGCATTGTGATACAAACTTTCACAGACCAAACTAGGAGAAAAAAAGTTCATTTTAAGGCAGCAAAACCCATGATGAAGCATCTTTTTTCACCTGCTTCTAATTGTGATCTTACAAAATTGGCACTTAAAAATCAGCAATTGCCTTTTGGACCAACAGCTGTTTCTCACTGACTTAGAGCAACTCTAAACATATGACTGAAAATAGAGGAAAGCCAGATATCCACCTGCAACCCGTGGAGGACCCCACACCATAGCAGGTGGATGCCCAAAGGAGACTGTGATCCCTGGGAAACCTATGCTAGAGCAGGCTCCTGGCAGGACCTATGACCCCATGAAGAAAGGAGCCCATTCTGGAGTAGGGGATAAGCATAAGGAGTCCTCACTCTGAGGAGGAAAGAGTGGTAGTGACAATGCATGATAAACTGACTGCAACCCCCATTGTCAGTCCTCCTGCACCGCTCGGAGTAAAGGTCAGAGAAATTGGGAGTGAAGCTGAGCCTGGGAAGAAAAGAGGGGCGGGAGAAGGTGTTTTTAGATATAGTTTTCATTTCTCATTATCCTACTCTGATTTGATATGTAACAAACAAAACTAGTGTCCCCGAGTTGAGCCTATCTTGCCTGTGACAGGCCTGTGGGCTGGGAACCAGCCAAATACTGGCCTCCTGGCATCAGGCAAGGGGGACCTGGATGTGCAGGGTGGCTCAAACATGACTTGCAGCCTGCAAAGGCCTCTCCTCTAATGCATTTTTTACAGCTTCTGAAATATTTAACAGAAGCTCTTTCTTAAGTTACTATGTAGAAACTTAGTGGGGGGTATTGGTGCATGAGGTGATGCACCACTGCTTTTCTCAGTGATATATTGCCTGGGATGCACCTTTCCACAACCATGTCTCTAGCAAGCCCACCCCTGAGGAAGGCATGACTCTCCAGTAAAGAGGAGCCTCTCTGGGCCCTCAGCAAACCTGCCTTTATCATAGGTGGGTGTGCTGGTACTTCAGAGATGGATTTCTCCTCCTTCTGCCACTCGAGTAAATAATCTACTCCAAAGCCTAAGTCATGACACGAGAAGACAATAATCATTCTCCCTACAATCCGGTTACATATTTTCACCCCACCTTGTATGTCTTCAGGATATCAGACTTTAATTTATTAATTTTTTACACACATGTGGTCAAATTTAAACCATTCAACCACAGGCAATGTTGCTGAACCACTGGTTCAGGGATGGAAGCTGGTGTTTAGACGATAAGCTGGTGAAAAATTTCATGGCACATAATTACTTGCGTAACCCAGCAATGCAAAAACTGACAATCTAATTTACAGACAGCCGAAGCCACAAATGCCTCCTCAATCAAGCTGCTACTAATTTCTGGGAGAGCTGCTCCTCTGTTATATCCATGCAAATCAGATATGACAAAACAGCACTTCTCCTATCGATGGGCTTTGGATTGCACACCCTTTCTCTTGCACTGAATCCTTGCAGCCTTCCCTTGAGCTATCCCTGCGGGTCAATATAGAAAATTCCCTTTCAATCTCATATCTCCTATCTTGAAGTAAATCCACAGAATGGCCATGAGCCAAGACATGAGAAACTGCAAAATATCTCAATGCATTGCAACATGGGGAAAACAGGACCAAATTATTCAGTAACTAGCAGAAGACCATATTCACTGATGCCAACATACCTTTGCTCTTTGGGCCAGATCAATGCACTTGGTGAAGTGATACCTTTTACAAACACAACCAGAAATTTTCAACCTCTTACCATCTGGCAATGTGGTGAGCAGGAAGGACTTTAACACAAACCAAATCCCTATAGTGTAACATTACCATTTCATTTGGGGTATATCTTAATCCCACCTCCCTGGTTTTTGCATGTCTTTGAGACACTTCTATTGTTGTATAACAATGGCTTCTGCCAGCCTGTTTATAATCATCCCTATTTCTCAGATCAAAGAGCACTATCTGCCCTGGGTTCTTCTATGATACCGTAGTGTGGGGAAAATAACAGCAAACCCAAACTAGGATCATACTGCTGCCTTGTGAGCTGTGAGGCTGGAGGTGAAGAGGGAAGGAGATGGGAGCAGCCCAGAGGCTGCATTTGTCTCCCTGCTGAAGACTCTGGAAATCACATTCCACATGGTTGGCTAGGCACCTGAGGGCTGGTCACCTGTGCAGTTGTCACAGGAGGTAATACAGTATTGTACCAGAATAATTAAAGAAGGAGATCAAATACCCCTATCAAGAAGGCCCCTCCAAATGCTAGAATTTTGTGTCTCATGTATGTCATCGAGAAGTAAAGTAAACTTCTAAAACTCAGTGGCTGAAGACAAAGTGGGAGACCCACTCTCTCAGGATCCAGCACTAAGGTAGAGACCCTCTCTCCAGAGGAGCATGTCCTACTGGAGACACCCAGATACTGGCACCTTTTGCAGGTGCTGCTGAGGCAGGGAAGAAATATTTGGTGCATGATTTCACCTGGTGGCATTCTTTGCTTAATAGGGCTTGTAGAGAGCAAAGCAGAGTTAAAGTGTCAGAAATAGCAAAACAAGTAGTCGATGAAAGTCCAAACTGCTGGAAAAGGTGCTCCAGAAGACCTCAGGTAGGTGCCTGCTGCCATAGCACTTAGTGCTGTCTCCCATCATGGTGCTCCACCAACAGCCAGGTTGCTCTCTCTTTGGCATTCTGCCAAAGACGCAAGAGAATATGCACTCAGGGTTAATGCAAGAAGAACTGCAGGGAAGATTATAAAGACTGCTGGGATATAATACAAAACTACTGGAATGAACAGGGTTGGAATTGGCATTCCTGCTTCACAACTGTGCCCAGATGCAGCCTCCCCCGCTGCTCCCCTGTCCCCCAAGCCCCACCCCCCACCTTCCGGGGTGGGTGTGCAAACCTTCTGCATCTGGGCAGTTACTGCCTGTAGTCAATTGTTTCAGTCATCAAACATGAACAGTCCAGTTTCTCACACCTACCCTAGAGCATGCCTTTTTCATATGCTTCAAAAATGTGACTGCAATGCTGCTTTTCCTATGTAGGCTCCTATGAAATCAGCCATCATATCCCAGTGTCACCTACATGAATTGTGGCAGAGAAAGAGCTGGGGAAATGGCATCATGGGCATGCAGGACAGCTGCCCAAAACCTGCGTACATGTGCCCTCTTCCCTTTCTCACACTTTTTCTTGGTGCTGCTCATGCCAACAGAAAACTTCTTCATGGGGGAGGATTAGAGCATCCAGAGGGCAACACTACCGCAGGCTGCTGCAGGCAGACTTGCTTTGGGAAAGGAGGGAGAGAAGCAAGAAAAGAGTATTGAGCTTTCTCTGGGACAGACAGCATACACCTCTGCCAGAGCTGTGCCTGCACAGGCTGCAGGCACAGATGGGCCCTGTGGGAGTTCAGTGTTGGGTCAACGTCCTTCAGCAATGAGTGTCTGAAGAAATGCTAGATGTCAAGTCTTTTCAAACAGAGGCAGTGAAACATTTGAACTGTGATAACATGACATACATGAAGTCTGGTGCAAGGTCAGAGAGCCTATTTGTGAAGGGTTTGGTGGTTATTTTTTTCCCTGCTATGCACTGAAGAAGTTGTGAGAGTCTGGCCAATGGTGTACACAGCTCTCTTTCTGTGGTCCATATCTCAGAGACTCTTTGACAGAAGGACTCCTCCTCTCAACCACACACACCTGCTGCAGCAAGTCAGTATTTGGGCTTATTGGCGTCAGGCCATCTGAAGATTTTAGAACCCACACAGGGGGTGGGGAGCAGGCAGTGTCTACAGAGCATGCTGTGTCAAGTGACCCTGAAATAAATCTATCATCTTCTCTCCCTACTGAGGCATAGCAACTTTCAGAACATATTGAGCATGTGTGGGGGTTTCAGAGCCCATTGAAAACAACAGATTTGCTGTCAAGACCAAAGTTTGACAAGAAGCCCTTGCAGATAGCAGGTGGAAATTTAGAAATGCTACAAGAGCTGTCTATAAATGATGTCCTGCTGTGCATGCAAGCCCAATTTCCTTTACCTTCTCACCTTAATCCAGAGAGATTCAATCTGTACCCCTATTACTTTTTCTAGGATTCGCTCCCTAAGGATTCTTGAGTGTCAACCACCATACTTCAAGTAGGTGACCTGATAACAGCTTGGAGAGGATCAGAGACACAGTGTGATATCCAGATGTGTGAAAACAGTAAATAGAGTACTGTAACAGCAGTAACATTTGAATGGCATATGAGTTTTTTAAGAAGGAGTTTGTTTCTGAAATTACCTCAGATTTGGCCTCTAATTCACACTTGGAGAGCAGCTTTCAAGGGAATTCTGCTATTCAAATTAATTATTTGGTATGTCTGCATTGCACAACACAACACAGTGTACTGGAGAGCTTACTTAGTCTAACACTGGATAAGCTGGGTCCCAAACCAGAAACAGCACAGCTGCCCCAAACAGAAGAGGTACTGCCTATATTCAAACTTATCTCCGTGTATGTTGTGTCATTGACACGAAGGTTCAGTCAGAGCTTGCTCAGGACGCAGTGAGGCACCACAGTGCCTCTATAGACCTGCCTCCAGAATGCAGACAACATTGTGCTGTAATATGTTAACTTTGGTTTTGCCCTGACTTCCTAAGAAAAATAGACTTTTTTAACAATACTGTTTATGTCTGTCAATCTCATATGCTTCTCAAAAGTTTTTGAACCTGTTGCGAACCTTGCCAGGTTAACTGAACAGAGATGGAAGCTTCATGTGTAATAGCATTCGGTGGCTACATAAAAGGAAGTTCTGGAGAGCAGGAAGAATGCATGGGAGAGAGACCCAGAAAAGCAGGCTGACAATGCACCAAGGTGGCTTGGGACAGAAAGTCCAAACAGTGGCCCTGGAGAGAATTGTGGAGCTTTGACAAAACACTCCTCCCACGCATTTTAACATATTTCAGCAACCAATAGCACCACTTTAGATAACAACACTAAAACACAGATGCTTTCCACTACTTATCTTGAAAAGGAATTGTTTCACACAGTGCAGCAAAGTTTGGAGAGTCCAGTTCCCCAGCTCCTGTCATAATCTGCTCGGTGTCTGTCTCAAACCACCACAGTGTCTCTGGTCCTAATGCTCCAGCAGCCACATCCTGGTGGCCACACAATCATTTAGGTTGGAAAAGAACTCTGAGATCATCAAGTTCAACCTTTGACTGATGACCACCTTGTGAACTAGACCATAACACTGAGTGCCACATTCAGTTGTTTCTTGAGAACCTCCAGGGATGGTGATTCTACCACCTCCCTGGCCAGCCCTTTCCAATGTTTAACAACCCTTTCCATGAAGAAATTTCTCCTGATGTCCAGCCTGAACCTCACCTGGCACAGCTTAAGACTATGTCCTTTTGTCCTGTGTCACTAGCTGCCTGGAAGAAGAGACCAACTCCCACCTCACTACAACCTCCTTTCAGATAGTGGTAGAGAATGATAAGGTAACCCCTTAGCCTCATTTTCTCCAGGCTAAACAATCCCAGATCCCTCAGCCACTCCTTATAGGACTTGTGCTCCAGTCCCTTCACCAGCTTCACTGCCCTTCTCTTGACACACTCTAGCACCTCAATGTCTTTCTTGTAGTGAGGAGCCCAGAACTGGACACCATACTTGAGGTGCAGCCTCACCACCATCAATGTTGGCACCTGCATGTGTGCACAAACCGTAAACAAAATAAACAAAATTCAGTGGTTAAGGAAGGAAGAATGCCAATTTTCTAAAATTGTGCATGCCTTGGTTTCGAAAACAGTGCTCAGTCTGGATGACTTATGAGTGCCGGGACCACTCCTGCCAGGCTGGGACAGGATTTCTGCACCAGAGCAGGAAAGGCTTGGTTGTCTTTGGCAGCTGCTTCAGAATAAGTCCACAGAAACTCCTACTGGCCATTTCTAACAACCTCATAGCAAGGGAGAGACCAGAGGTATGAGGAAGCAGATCTGGCCTGGCACAAGCCAGCACATGTCGGTCAAGACACATCAGCCCATCTTTATCACCTCTCTGACAGTGCAACTGCAGCTCTGTTCAGAGGCACGCCTCTGCAGCTGCCAACAGGCACACTAAGGCTCCAGAAAGATGTATAGAGAAAAACAGTACTGTAATTTATGCCACATCTTATTTCCTCTTTTCACCACCAGAATGTAAATTAGTCATGGCTTTAGTAACTGATTACATAAGCATTGTATTAATTTTGTTCATATTTCCCCAAAAGAAATCAGCAAATTGTTAGAACAACTTGGACTCACAGATTTATTTTCCAGGCATCATGGACTATTGGCAACTGGGCTGCAGTCATTTATCATTTAACAACAAAGATAATCTGGTTAAAAAACTAAATTTCTTCCAAAAGAAAGAAGATACAGCAAGCAAATAGGCAGTGACAATCAAAAGCCATGAGAAAGTTTGGAGGAGAAAGCAAATTTGATTCAGCCCACTGTTTTTTGCATTGCATTCTCTACAGCTGCCTGCGGGTTCATTTGTTGCTATGCAGAATATTCTGTTACACAAAGCATTATTCAAAAACAGAGGGAGAGGCTGCACATTTGTAGATGGAAAAGGTCTTGAGGAAGTTCAGTATAAAAATGCCCAAACCCCTCAATCTTATAAGCTTTCAACAGCCCCAGAGGACCTATCAGCACACCTCCCAGTGACTGCCACCTCCTCTAACTTTTGCTGGATGATACTTGCACAACTCTTTCACTGGAAGGAAAAATAGGTTTGATGAGAAAATTTGCTGCTGCATCCATTTTGAGTGCAACGATAACGGAGTGAGAAGCAGCTCTTGGCACGCATGTAAAATCCCCTTATCACAGCTTAGAGTGACTTGAATTGTGCCAGTGAAGTAGATCCATAAGGCCTTTGGCCAGCCCAGGCTTTGCTCCTCCTCATTGTTAAGTGTCCTTCTGGGAAAAAGGAGCTCCTTGAAAACGTGATTAAGCTAAGGCAGGACTGCCGTACCCTTCTTCAAGCACTGGGATTCTCCTGACTGCAAACCTGAGGCCACAACTGGTGGAAGGCTGACTTTTGTAATGCCTATCTTAAACCTGGGAGCAGGAACAGGGCTTATTCTGTAAATGAAGTGATATTCTTTTATCTTCCCATAGAATACTCACATTCATGAGCACTCTGGTGAGGGACAGGCTGATAAGTACTATGAATCTCAAACTGCCGGTTTTACTATTTGTTTCTCGCAACAGACAGCATAAGACAGAGGGGACAAAAGACAATGCCTGAGCATAGGGCTGCAAATGATACAGCACACAGTCTCTTGCCTGTAAGCACTAAGCAAATACAGACCCACACAAATTTCTCCATCTGCCCTACAAAATTTGTCAGCCTGGGGCTGAATGATGCCATCTTGCAGCTCCACTGTGTAGACAACCAGCTGCAACCAACCTAACAAGGTCCCTGCACAGGACACAGAGAATGGAGTGCACAGTAGCCCTGCTGCTGAAACACCCTTTACCATGGAGTCCATGGTGAGGAGTGCAGCATGCACCCATAAGCCATCAGCTTCCCTGACCCACACTTGGGCTGATGTTGGTCCAGTGGGTTTCCCTTGGAGTGCCCATTCCTTCCCAGCAGATTTCCCCATCTGCTCTTCAGGCTCAGAGCAATGCCCCTTTATTCTATATCTAATTATTCTATCAAGACCTTAAATCATCTTGTCTGGGAGCTGCTTTATGCTGATGACATCGCCCTTGTCGCCCACACAGAAGCAGCTCTGCAGCGTTTAACATCCTGCTTCGCAGATGCTGCTGAGCTTTTTGGGCTGGAAGTCAACTTAAAGAAGACAGAGGTCCTCTATCAACCCGCACCTCAGGAAGTCTTCCATCATCCCCATATCACCATTGGTGAATCAGAGCTCAAATCAGTCCAGCAGTTTAATTACCTAGGCAGCCTCATCTCCTCGGATGGTAAGATTGACGGGGAGATAGACAACAGGTTAGCAAAGGCATGTAGGGCCTTTGGAAAACTCCATAAAAGAGTATGGCATAATAAACACTTGAAGAAAAGTATGAAGATCAGTGTTTACAGAGCCATAGTGCTGTCTACTCTCTTATATGGTTCCGAATCATGGGTCATCTACCGCCACCACCTGCGTCTCCTAGAACGCTTCCATCAATGCTGTCTCCGTACCATCCTAAACATCCACTGGTCAGATTATGTGACTAATACATCTGTTCTAGAACAAACAGCAGTCACAAGAGTTGAGGCCATGTTGCTGAGAATACAGCTGCGTTGGGCAGAGCATGTCTCAAGGATGAAGGACTGCTACCTCCCTAAGGTCTTGCTTTATGGTGAACTTGCCACCGGCTGCTGCAAGAGAGGAGCCCTGAAGAAAAGATACAAGGACTCCCTGAAACAACATCTCAGCCTTGGCCATATTGGTCATCATAACTGGTCTACTTGGCCTCAAATCGGGAGGTCTGGAGACACACCATCTATAACGCTGCTGTTTCCTTTGAGAACGCACGCAGGATCACTTTCGAGGAGAAAGGACAACGCAGAAAGAATCGTGTCTTGCAGAATATACAACCTAAGGAGTCTTTCTGCTGTGCCTTTTGCAATCGGATATGTCTATCTCGTATTGGCCTCATTAGCCACCAGCGTGCTTGCAACAAATGTGGATAGAGCCTTCCTAAATCTTCGTTCGCGAAGCCCAGCCATGATGATGAATTATTCTATACCCAAGAATTAACTTCAACAGCCAAAACTGTATTTCTGTGGAGCTAGAGGTACTTCTACCTTAAATTAAGGCCCACAGTAGACCATATAAGAACATTCTTGTCCTCTGTCTGTGTTGAATTATTTCAGTCCCTCTTCTCCACTCATCTGAGGAGTTTAGGTCCTGAGACATTTAAAGCCTAGTCCAGCAAAGTACTTTAGCATGTGCTTATCCCTAACAGCACAAAAAGCTCTTCTGGAATAAGTGAAGCCAATTTGAGTTTTGTTTTATTTTATTTAGGAGTTGATATAGTCATAGAAATCAATAATTAAAGGAGCTATAAAATTTCACTCTCTATATCCAGATTATATTACAGTAACATTCGTATCTACATAGTTTGTCTGCACCAGCCATTTTGCTGCACAATTTGGAGGTTAGCTGTATTCAGGATGCTTTCAAGGTAAAGGGAGCTGTTGTTTAAAAATGCCTGAATGAATTTTATTAAAATAAGATAGCCTTTTTGTGATATGAACTGTGGTTGCTGTACAATGAAGCAGCTCAAGAGCAGGTGTTTTTCATTGATAGATGAATTGTTCCCCTCAAATTATGGAGAGATGATGGACTCTATATAAGAACCCTTTAGATTATATTTTTAAAGAGTAGAAACACAACACATTCTATGATAACTGCTAACCTCCAACCAACTACATTTCTTTGCAATTTTTTATGAATAATGATTTGTTTTCAAGCTAAGAGTCAATATACAGAGTTCAAGCTTTGAGCACAATTCCAAAGCCAAGCCGAAACTTCCTGAAATGAAAATTCATTGTGAAACATAAACAAGTCTTTAACTATGACATGAAGAATAAGAACAAGAGGTAGAATCATTCTGCTGTGATAAGAATAAGTTTTCTCTGCAGTTGAATCATTGTTCTAGACTGAGCATGTGAAAAGAATTTGGTTAGCCTTGCCTTCTCTGTCTTAGATTTGGACAAGTAATAAAAAGTTAACAGAAGGTAGAAGTTAGCTCAAAATGTCAAAGCCGTACAATAACCCAGAAATAAAACTCCAGGCCTGTCCATGGTGATTTAAATCTAAACCAGAATGGGACTAGACCTTAAATGGTTCCACAACTGTGGTTCAGTCTGCACTTCTTGCAAGTCTGCTGACTCCTTCACCATCCTCTGGAGAAAGTCCTTCAGAATCAGAGTTCCCAAATTTTACCTCCAGACTTTCCCAGTCTTGCAAAGACTCAGACCTCTGCCTGGCAAAGGCACTCACTGTGTAGCTGCCGTACAGGTGCAAGGACAGCCATAGTCCCTTTTCCAGCAACTCTGACCAGTGCTGTAGCTCCCAGTTCAGCATGCTACATCCCAGCATTGCCCAAGGGACACACCCAGGCTCTTAGGCAGCAAAAGAATGAATTGCCTTGTTGGGGTACGTGGAGATGTTGGTTGCAGGAGCCTGTCTTTCTCCACCAGGCACAGCAGGACCCTAGGGAGGTACCACCACCACCTTCCCACAATTAGGTCAGATGTCTGCGTAGATATCTGCAGAGGCAGGGAATACTGCCTCGAACAGCTTTGATTGCAGGGCCAAGACAACAGCTTCAACTGAAGGGCCAAGACAACTTTCCTGTCTTTGACATAAGCAGGGGCACTCCATGAATGCTAAGTTCCAGATTTGCAGTGGTGAAAATAGCTCTGTCCTGAAGATACAGTCAGGGAAACTGAAAATTACCCTGCTGGCATGAGGCACTATCTTTGGAGCATGTGTGCTCATGGATGCTTACTTAGATGCTGACATCAAGTTGGGAGAAGTCACAAGCACAGGGTCACCTGGAAAGGTGACTTGCCATTGTCATCACAGTGGTGATGGCACTGTGACAGAGTGTCCTGGGTCAGTGCAGCCCCTCACAGCCAAGTCGCTGCACCTCCAGGCACCATCACAGCCCAGCACTGCTCATTACCTGATCTGCTGGAGTCAGGATATGAACAAGGTTCAAGTACTGGGAACACCTAATGCCTGTTTGCAGCCTGCTATGCCATATAGAGGTCAGTGGACAAGTAGATGCCTTTCCACCTACCTTGGCATACTCTGGTAACAAAACCCAGTTTCTAACACAGCTTTTTTTCCTAGCAGGGAAGTGAACAGCAATCAGGCAGGAAGGCATGCATGCTGAGTGGACCAGAGCGTGCCAGCTGCCTTTGCTCACTCATACCCACTCATCCTCCCACAGATGTGCAAGAATAGTACCTGATCACATTGCACGTGTGTCTTGTCTTCTCTGGTAAAAGTTCTGCAACTTTCAGCAGAAACAGTACTTCAAAAATACTCTTTCAGTGCCATAAGTGGCAGGCTCTTGCATCCCTGCATTTGTGCATGCTCAGTTCATTCCTCAAAAACACCCAACAGGACCAGTGTGTGCTCAGGACCTGAGGGAATGGTCTGAAGTTGTGTCAGGGAAGGTTTAGGTTGGATATTAGAAAAAGTTGCACTGTCAGCTTCCCAGAAACCACAATTCAAGTGTGCAGCTACTGCACCACTTCCAGATTTGGAAGAAAAAGCAGGGTCAAGGGGAAAATATGCAAGTCTCTGTGAAACTTTACAGGACCTCAGGAAGGTAAGAACAAAGGATGGTCAGACATGCCCTCTGGACCAGGAAGAGTCATGAGGATGTGTGGAGGATGTGAAGGTTCCACATAGTACTAGGCAGTCCTGATCCAGGATCCCATGGAACATATTCTCATTTAACTGGAAAGTGTTGCAAAAATAACAGGTCTTGCCTAAGAGTCTCCAGCTTGTGCTCACGTTATTTATTCTCCATCTCCTCCCTCACGCATGCATGTCCTTAAGAGCTACCACTAACCACGCTGCAGAGCTGCAGTCCCAAACATCCTCCAGCCCTGTGAAAAGGCTTCTACTTGGGCAACTGCCCAAAGCCTGTTTGCCCTTGGTCATGGTCTTCAGCTCACACTTTCAGCAGCCAAACAATTTCATCGTCTCACAGGCACATGAGGCATGAAGGCAGGATGGTCCAGACCCAGAACCTGTGCTTGCCTCAGAGCAGCCAGAGTGCTGGTACTTCTGCAAAGCTCTGGCTACTGAGCATTTCAAATGCCATTACTGTAGAGGGTTTTGACTTTCCTTATGTTCTATTTTATTTCATTTATTTACTATTTCACCCAATGGCTCAATACTTATTTAGTTCTAAACCTGAAAAATGGTATGTGTTCCCACTCAGTAGGAACATGAAACACTGGGATAATCTTGCCACTGGGATAATCTTGCCACTTAATGTCCCAGTATATCTGTGGGAGGGTCAGCTACTTAAGCACATCTGCAGCTTGCTGATTGTCTGAAAACCGTGCAGAGTAGCCAGAAATCCATTTCACAGCTGTGGATACCTCCTGGGCAACAGCCCCTGCTGTTGGTTTGCTAACTCTGAGCTGGTTGGTGGGAAAGCACAGGCACTTTGAGAAGCTGCATGCTTTAGTCCATGTCTTCTTTACATTCGATGCAGAAACAAGATTAGACCAATACATTTTCTGACCCTCCTTTGCTGCAAAATCACTTCCTCTGTCTTTCTCATGGACTCAGAATGGTGCTGGCAGTGCAGTAGAACCAGCTTGCCCAGCGTGGCATCCTTCTTTCTCTGTGACAGAGCTGGATCCTGTTCTGCCTGGCTTCTGCATGGGCCAGGCAAGCTAAATTGATCAGTGCCATCATTGTGTTCAAATGTATCTTGTCAGCCTCACAGCAAGAGGCACATTAAAACGCAGTTGCAGCCTCTGGTTGCCTTGTGTAGTATCAGTGTTTGCATGCTGGTAAACATGCTATTGCACTAGTTACTTGTTGACTTTTTGGAAATCCCTTGTGGGATATCATTGGAAAGAGGAGGTGCAGTTTTCCAGCTCAACTTTAGTCTCACAGTATCTTGGCATCCCACAACACCCTGACAGAGGCCTGACATGGATTCGGAGTTCACAGACCTCATGAGTTGCTGGCACGAATTTGTCAGAAGAAGAAAATGCTACCAATTCCTGTGTTTGCACTTCATACATTTAAAAATTACAACATATCTTTGGGGAGGATCATGTTTGCTCATCAGCTGTTTCATACGTGTGGAGATTTGGGGCTTTATTTTCATTTACACAAAAGCTGCTAAGATAAAATAGGAAATGCCTGTATTATCCTGTGGGAGATGGAGTATGTTGAAACATGTCCGATCCTGATGTGTAAATGTTCTGTGGATCAAAAAGTGCTGCAAGCAGAACCAAGCAGGACAGGTAGTACACAAATCTGGATAAGGAGCATCTATGGCAGACATCAAGAAGCAGGACTATAGTCCTAAAAAAGACACTCCTCCCCCCCAGGCTCCACTTCCATGACATGTCTGGTTCACCAACATAGAGGAGAGAGGGATTTAAGAAAAATGATGGACAAACCCACACAATATGGAAAGGGAGGAGGACTGACCACACCAGGAGTGGCTGTCCAGAGGATGCTGGCCAAAACAGACAAGTTGATGAAGGACAAAATTTGCAGTCGCATGTGCTGTAGGCTGCCAGGGCTGCTACTCCTGGCTGGTGTTGGGACTGACCAGGAGCAGAGTCTATGTTTGGGCCTCCAGCTGCAGTGTCATGAGGCTGCCATGCGATCATCTGACCCCTCAGCCCAGGAATCTCTTGCACCTCCCAGATAAGACAGCTACTTGTACTTGAGCTGAGTAGTTAAAAGAGGTTTCTCCGTGACATTTACACACGTGCTTCTAGAGAGTCCTATACAAGAGCTGGCAGTATAAAGGGGTTGGTCCTGATCAGAGCTGCTCAATGCCCTCTGCACTGCACTGCTCTTCATTCCAACAAGTACAAAGAGACAACCGTCCCTAATGCACTATCAGTGGTGTAAGCAACAGTTTGGGGTGTTTAGAAGGGCACATTTCTGATTCATTACTATGACTGTGCCCTTGGATGTATCAGAATTAGGGTACACTTGTGTGCTCTTCACTATGTCCCTGCACAGATAAACAGATTCATGCAAATACCTGCTGGAGTATTGCAGAGGCTGAAGCTATCACCCAAGGGCAGCACACTGAGTGGATGCAGCTTAGTTCCCAAAGCCACAAAAAAAAAAAAGTGCCCTGTGTGTGGCACAGGAAACCCTGGAAACCACAGGGTAGGTTGGGAAGGGGAAGAGAAGCAAGTTTGCATGTGAAAGGATACTTGGAGCACACATCCAGACCACAAACCTGGGATATGCTCTCACATGGCGGTGTAAAGACCTAGAAGCACAGAAAGCCCAGCACATTTAGTAGGCAGCAATTTCCTGCTTGGCAAGTGCTAAGAAATAGAGAAATGATGGTTCATATATTCCTCTGTCAGGTCCTCTGCTGTGGGGAAGGGGTCTCTAGGGGAGCTTGGACTGTTAGAGGGAGGGATTGGATGCCTTGGATATGCTGAGTCTTGAGATACAAAGAAAATTAGCCACATTCCTCACCAAAGTACCAGAGCCTGGTCTGTCCCAGAGGTGCCCAACAAGTACTGCAGCTCCTTGTGGTGTCTTACTGTCCAAAGCCAGAGCTTAGTCAGTATGTTCAGCTGGTGCCAGCACAGCACGAATACTTTGTTGTTTGAAAGGCTGTAAGGCTGTTGTTTGAAAGGCCTTTGTTTGCAAATGGCCCTTCACTTCTGCTGGCTGGCATGGAGGGCAATACTGAACAGCAGCAGGGTGTTTTGTGTAGAAAATACAGCTCATGACAGATTGTTTGGATCAGGGTAGGGAAAGCACAGCAAAGTCACCTCCATCAACCACAGCAGGAGAGGTCCAGAAGAGGTTAAAAGGGAGAGGGACACCAGTCAATGTGGCTAAATGGCTCCCATCTCTCACCACACTCCTCATCACTTAGGTCTTCATCCTCAGTAGGAACTAAGCTAAAAGTTATCCCGCGCTGCCCCAGTGCTGCGTTTCTGTAACATCTACGTGGATATCCCATTACGAAATGCAAATCACATGGCTCTTAAAGCAAGTTATTTGATTTTCTTAAGTGCATTTAGGGCATGACTCTAACATTGTAGACTTCTGCACTTGCAAATAACTTTTAACACCATTACAGGGTGCAAATGAGGATATAGTCTGCAAATGATTAATTACTTGATTGCCGTAAATCACACTGGTAGATATCTGTGTAGTCTCAGTTGAATCCACAAGGAGTTGCAGGTCCAATCATTAGGCATATTAAAATTATAAAATGCAAAACAGGAAGAAAGGTGAAGGTGGCTTAAAAAATTGGAGACAGGATTTTGTGAGTACTAAACTAAGTTTGCTATCCTCTTTATCCCTACATATAGGAGCTGTTACTATAGCTTATTATTATACTGGCTAATACCTAGATTTCTTTGTCTTTTTCCTCTGTAATGTCCAAACTAAAAACATTGCATTGTTATATAAAATAAATCATAGATTTTTTATGGTTTTACTGCAACTGTGGTTGTCTCCAAAGACAGTGATATTTATTAAGGTATGACTATCTCAGCTAAAGCTCTTCTTTATCCATCCTCCTTCAGCACATCATATCCCCAAGTACTTACACAAACCCACAAGTTAAGGATAAAACACTGCATGTCTCAGCTTGCAGATACACTTTGAACTTACATAAACTAACACTGAACCAAGAAGTCCTGAAAAACTCTCTCAAGAAATGCCAGTCTTTCTTCATTGTTAGATCAATAATATCTCAAGTGCCATCATTTTCCTCATATTAAAAAAAAAATCTCAGTAGATTGCTGTAATAGTGAACATGTGAGACACAAAGCACCTTTTCTCCTGGCTTGAGCCAAACCGTGGGTGAGACTTCACAGTTAAGGGCCTTGCAAAATTATCTATTTTGGAAGAACCCGACTGCCTTGCTGCTGTGCTTCCTTGATTGTTTGTGCTGGAGCGTCATGGGCAGATGAAGAGTTTGGTGTTTCTTTTGAAAGCCACAGGAGCATGCAGTAGAATCAAAGCCTCCAAGTGAGGAATGGCTTCTGAAAGGATAGAAATTACTTCTTTTCAAAACATTTTTTGGAGAAAAAAAAGCCACAAGGTCAGAAGTTTTACTCTGAGTACAGATTTTTGGCCAAGGACAGCATGGATTTGACCCACAGGGATTATCACATTATGCAGCATGTCAGCACCAAGCCCAGGAACAATGCCACACCAGTCTGACTCCTACCCACAGTGCTGCAGGTGGAGCTGAGCCCTTTTTATGGGGGAAGAAATCAGCAAGCTCAGGAACACACTGTTCAGCATTGCTCCACAGCAGGAGTTCACAGAGGCTTCAGAGGCTGTTAGACATAGCTATTAGAAGGTATTTATGGAAGTGAGGTATAAGCATGTCACTGAGGCTTCTGCTCAGAGAGCGGCTCTGTAAACAGCTGCCTGGGAAAGACTTGGTCATTCTGCAGACGTATTAACTAGCACACAGAAAGCCCCAGGTCCAGCCATGGAAATGTTTGTTTAATGTTTGAAAAGAACAGAAGAGACATGCAGATTAACATCTGATCATCCCTTTCCCTTTTGAGCAACCATGCTGAATACAGTGAGGGACAGAGGTTAGTGATCAGTTCTTTCCCATCAGTTAAACTAACCAAAGCCCCTGAGTAGTGTAGCAAAACATGCTGCCTCAATTCCAGTGAGCAATCAAGCAGCCTCCCTGATTACTTACAAATCTAGCTTCCACAGATACACCCTCAAATGATTTCTGCAAGGATTTCTTCTCCAGAAAACTTACTAGTAAAAGAAAAGAGAGCATGTGGGTGCAACCGATGATTTGAAAGACATTTATAACTCTCCTGCTAGAGGCTTGTGCATTTGGTCTCAAGACATTAAGCAATCCTAACTCTAGAGTCCGAATAGAAAGATACCAGTAACACTTCTCCACCAATGTTTGACACTTGTGATTCAGGGAAGATGGGTTTGTTTCACACTTGCCCCAGACTTCCATATGTGCCTAAGGATTTTCCTTGCTACGGATAATGCAGTCACTCTCAAATGATCAAAGCTTCTCTTCTACACATACAGGTGTGTTCATTCCCTCCATTCCTCTCCCTCCACATAATTGTATTTGGTAAATACACAGTCACATTGTCAAATCACCCCTTTCTGGTCCCCTGCTGTGACACTCCAGCTGGTACTCTGACCTGAGAGGGTCTCGTCTGCTCTGAGCACATCATTCATCCCAAGATCATGGACTTCATCTAAACAGGTAAATGATCCACACTTTAGCAGGTCAGTATTTTGATGAAATTATCTTCAGCCCTCTGAAACCCAGTGCATTCTCTGGCAACCTCTGCCTTCAGTGCAAAACTGCATTTTTATAAGGATATCTAACTCATAATAAAACATTTTACAGGAAAACAGCCACTTACCTATAACAGCTAATCTGACAAAAATTAAGATCATTCATGAATTTGCCATGAACTTTTACATTAAGAATATGGTACAGTGCTGGAAATGATTGCTCAGAGACACTCTTGAATCTCCATCCTTGTACGTTTTCAAGCCTCAGGTAGACAAAGCCATGACTGACCTGGCCTAGAATTGAACAATAGTCCCCATTTTGAGGAGGCTTTTTAACTGGGTGATCTTCAGAAGTCCCTTACAAGCAGTAATTCTAAGCTCCTTTTAATTTCTTGCAGAATCACAGAATATTCTGAGTTGAAAAGGACTCACAAGGATCATCAAGTCTAACTCTTAGCCCTGCACAGGACCATCCCCAGGAGTCACACCATGTGCCTGAGAGTATCATCCAAATACTTCTTGAACTCTGTCAGGCTTGGTGCTGGGACTGTTGCCCTGGAGAGCCCATTCCAGTGCCCAACCACCCTCTGGGTGAAGAACCTTTTTCTAATATCCAGCCTAAACCTTCCCTGACACAACTTCAGGCCTTTCCCTTGGGTCCTGTCAGCAGTCACCACAGAGGAGAGATCAGTGCCTGCTCCTCCTCTTCCTCTCATGAGGAAGTTTAGACTGAATTTATGAGTGTAGAAAAGTAAAAACTACATGTACACTGCCTCTAGAAGTCTCTGTGACTTACCTTGACATAAGAAAACCCACATTTATTTTCAGTGGAGATGAACTTGGACAAGATGACCACGTATGTTAAAGGAGGCGTGGCAGCAGCTGTTCTGTTAACACAGCAAGATGACAAATTAATAACTGCACGATCTTTATAATCCTGTTCTATCTATGCAGATATTTGATTGTTTTCTAATTACTTTTTAATCAGATTATATGAAATAAATTTAAAGCAGGAAACCTCAATAGGAACCTCAACAGTAAAGCATGTCAGTTTTGCAACGTAATTTAGATTGATTTATTTGATGTGATTTTCATTACCTCATGCCTTGCACAAAAAAGTGCAAAGTGGGTCAAAGGAATCATAACATATGTCCATTCCCATTCGGAGTCACCTGGGACTGAACACAGTATCCATCCACATCAGTCATGGGAAGGCACAGTCTTACTCAAAGCGGCATGCCTTCCCATGCCTGCCCTTTGCCAGGCTGATGTGCAGGGCTGCTCTGTCTGGAAGGGTGGGCTGGCATACAAAGACAGTAGACAAGGACACTTTTTCCAGTTTCTTAAAAAAAACACAGATAAATCATCTCAGGCTGCTCAGGCATGAACTTCCACTTGTCTGCATTTGAAACTATTACTGGTGATTAGATGCTGAGAAAAAAATCACAGATGAAGGAGGTTTGAAAAGTGTAGGGGTTTGGAAAAGAATTTTAAAAAAATTTAAAAAAAGACATTACAGGTAGGCTTTATAAATCCCTGAACAATAAAAATACTTCTTATTGCTCCAATTCCACATAGTATTAAAGGCTCATCTTACTTTCTGTCTGCCTGAAGGATGCAGTGTAACTGGAAAGAAAGTTCTTTGCCAGTCAAGAGAAGTAAAAGATCTGTATTGAATCGCTGGTTTTCCTAACTCCACGTCTAAGAATAACATTTACAGTAACGCATATACAAAGAAGTTTCCTGTAAATATAACTCTAAAGACAATATTTAATCAGCCATTGAGAAATGAACATAGAATTTTCCATTCATGTTATTGTAGCCAGTAAAGGTTTACATTCTCATTCTCATAAAAGGATTTATAGAGTGCTGTAAATTTACAAAGCACTTTCCAAACATAGATAAGACATATTCCCTGGCCAAAATGTTATGGAAGACAAATGTAAGAGGAGATGTAGGAGGAATCCTTAGGGAGAATTAGGGACTACAGAGTCTTGAAAGCAAGTGTTGAGTAGATATAAGTGCCCTGGAAAATACACAGCCTAATGCATCAGCTTCTTGCATCAGCTTAGAGTTTCTTAAGAGACCTGATTTCTGCTCCACACCAATAAAAGCAGAAAGATCCTACTTCTTTCAATCTGGCAACAAAAAATTATTTAGAAATTAGCAGCAGTTAGATATCTGACTACTAGATTTGAACAAGAGATTAAAAACTGAATATGTTCAAAACCAAAACAAAATCTAAACTATCCTGAAAACCAAACTCAGGTTTTGTGACAAAGACCACTACTAAATTGGGCTTTCTTCAGAATTAAATCTTGAGTCCAGTTTTGGATCCTAACTTGAGACCTAAACCACCTACCCTAGAGATTAAAACATGCTTTCCATGCTGACCCATGGTTGATGAGACTTGGGAGCTCAGAGTTGCTTGAAGTGACTGAACTAGCACAGAACAGTTGCAGCATTCTGTAGAACTAACACTAGAAATGTTTGTTAGAACAATTCTGTTCTAGCTGTACATTTTCTCTCTTTTTATTGGATTTTGCTGCTGGAGCAGTTCTTTGAAATGCTCCATTTAATTTTAGATGAGTCAATGAACTGGGAAGACTCCATTCCATGAAAGCTTGTTTAAAAGTCTCAGTTTTATAATCTCTAAAATACTGCAGTTAAGCTCTACAAATTATTCGCAGGGCCTGGACTTGGGCCTTCAGTGGGAAACCTTTTGTTTAACTTTGTTATTTTAAATACAAAATTCTGCTTGGACAGTCCCAGTAGCTTCCAACAACAAGAAAGGAAAAAAAGGACTTCAAACAAACAAAAGTGGAAAGAGAAGTTAAGGAGTAAGGAGTGCCCTGAATGTAAATTTTTGTACCCAAATCATGAGGTGAAAATCACACTTTGTTTTAAAGCAATCTTTGCACAACTCTGACTCATTTCCAAATTGGCATCAGCAACTTGTGGCGAGATTCACATCCATTTTCTGGTGCATCAGTATATGCTGAGACCCTGAAGGCTAAAATGCAAGTCTATGTGGTGGATTAAAAAAGAGAAAAACATAACACAGGAGTGCTTTGGATAGCTCACTTCCATTATTAACCTTTTTCCCAGCAGAAGCCCTGGCCATATTTCAGTAAGGGAAAAGATTCAGAATTTCTTGTTGGAAAAAGACTGCTTTTTTGGACAATATTAAGAAAAAATATTAATATAATAATTCAAATCTGCACACTGTGGCAGCTGTGCTTTTTTATAGCTCTGAAGAGGTCTCTGAGCTCCTCAGACCCCACATTTTCAGTTGCATGAAGCAAACACCTGTGACACATGGAGTTTTGGCGCTCTGCCCTGCTGAAGTGTGGCAAGTTGAAAGATTTCCAGGACATAAAGCCATGGTCTCATCCTTTCCATACCATATGCCTCCTTCACACACATAGACTTGCATTTTAGCCTGTAAATCCAATAGTATAAACAAAAATAAACAAGCAATTTTAGAAATATTGAGAACCAAAAAGCATGTATGGAAAAAATCTTACCAAATGAATTGGCCTCTGTTTCTTAACATGAGCTATTTCTTTCACTGGGTTTTCCCAACATCTTTATAAAGAAACCAGCTGTCACTTGGCCAAAAGGTTTGATATTTCTGGCAACACAGTTCTGTTTGGGTTTATCTGACAAGACTACTGGAGATCATTCAATGGTCATCAGAGATTTGAGTGAAGCTGAGTGTGTTCCTCCAAGGGGCTTTTCAGCCCTGGGCTAATTTTGAGAATGCTTCAAGTTTGATGTAAAGACACTTGTCTCCCTCTGGAAACACAGCTTACAAAGCTCTAAGAAGCCTCCCAGGTGCATTCAGTTGTATGCAATCACATTTTTTATTCATCCTTTTAGCTAAAAAACCTTGAGTTTTACATGGTGCTACAGAGGAGAGATGTTTCTTACTAATTTTCTACAGCTTAGCTTGCAAAAGCACCATACAGCAGTGCCTTTATGTATTTAGTGCTGTTGAAGACAGGCCAAGAGTGATCACCACTTAAACATCAACATCATCCTACTGGGAAAAAAAACCAAAAACCTCCCAGAAAAACCAAAACCCAACACCACGGCACAGAAAAGCTCCCACCATCACTAAAAACAAAAATGCAGAAGCCTTCCACAGTAATCTTTTGCTACTAGTATCCTTTTCTACTCATCCTGACTTATCTTTTAAAAGTATCCTTGCCTGTCCCAGTGGTAGAGGAGATGTTATATCAACCAAAGGAATAAATCTTCAGTCACACTCATCCAAAACTTTGTTATCTCTAGTAACTATGTCCAGCACTGTTTCCTGCCTATAAAATTACATAGAGGGTAATAGTAACATTGGGGTGACATCAGACTGGCAACCTGTCACTAGTAGGGTTCACAGGGCTCCATCTTGGGCCCTGTCCTCTTCAACATCTTCATAAATGACTTGGAGACAGCACTGGAAGGGATACTATGCAAGTTTGCAGATGACACAAAACTGGGAGGAGCTCTGTTGGCAGAGAAGTTCTTAGGGAGATCTCAACAAATTAGAGAACTGGGCAATCACCAACCCTATGAAGTTCAACAAGTGAAAGTGCTGAATTCTGCACCTGGGATGGGGCAACCCTGGATGTTCGTACAGACTGGGGAATGAGATGCTGGAAATCAGTGCCACAGAAAGGGACCTGGTGGTCCTGGTCAGTGGCAAGTTGAATATGAGTCAGCAGTGCCCTGGAAGCCAGGAGAGCCAACCATGTCCTGGGGGGCATCAGGCAAAGCATCGCCAGCTGGTCGAGGGAGGGGATTGTCCCACTCAGCTCTGCACTGGGGCAGCCTCACCTTGAATACTGTGTGTAGTTTTGGGCACCACAATATAGGAAAGATATTAAGCTGTTAGAGAGTGTCTAAAAGAGGGCATGGAAGATGGTGAAGGGCCTTGAGGGCAAGCCGTATGAGGAGTGGCTTGGGGTGTTCAGCCTGGAGAAGACGAGACTGAGGGGAGACTCATCACAGTCTACAAAGTCCTTATGAGGGGCAGACATTGATCTTGTCTCTGTGGTGACCAGTGATAGGAACCATGCAAATGGCCTGAAGTTGTGTCAGAGATTTAGATTAGATATTAGAAAAGATTTTTGACCCAGAGGGTGGTTGGGCACTGGAATAGGCTCCCCAGGGAAGTGCTCAGAGCACCAAGCCTGACAGAGTTCAAGAAGCATTTGGATGATACTCTCAGGCACTTGGTGTTAGTCTTGAGGACAGTCTTGTGCAGGACCAAGAGCTGAACTTTGATTATCCTTGTGTGTTGCTTTCAACCCAGAATATTCTGTGATTAATGAATTACAGCAAGGCACATACTCTCTTGCCTTTGCACACCTCCCTCTATCACTTGCCTAATGTTTTCTTGAATAAGTAGATGCTTTACTTCTTCTTTTATGAGAATGTTAATCTTTTGATGCATGCTAGGTGTACCTTGGGAACACCTTCTGGACACCCAATCTTCTGCTGGCAAAGATATCTGATTCTTTGTTCCAGTAGGCTTGGATATCAGTTCAGATTTAAATTTCTCTCCTTTGCTAAAGTTGGGGCAAAGAAAGCAAAACATAAGGCTTATAGGAAAGTTTCCTTTAAAAAGAGAGATGACAGTGGCACTTAGGTGAGCAGGGCGTTTCTATATGTTTTGGGATTATATATCTAAATTAAGACTGAGATGAAGTGCATAAACCTATGCCTGGATGTAGCTGTTAGGACAATGGGAAAATTTATGATTGTCAGCCGTGATGCATATGTATCCTGGGCATCTCTGGATTAGAGAGCAACCTGATGAGCATAGACAATATTTTCAGAAGAGATTTCAGTACCCAAAGATACAGTTAGATATAAACTGAGAGGCTTTTTGTAGATCTAAACATCCCTGTCTGCATTTCAAAACCCTTATGTCTTAGGTATTACACAATTCACATTAAAAGCATTCTGCAGCAGAGCATTCAATGTGGTCTGTTTTTAAAGACAGTGATACCACAGTTGTATTGTGATTGATTGCTTCAAAATAGCAGTAGTGCACATTTATTTGCATATATGGAGATATAAATACCCACGCATATGTGCACACATGAAGAGACATGAGCACTGTCAGATTAAAAGAGTTAAAAATATTACCACATCATGTTTTTCAACCTGTCTCTCACCAACAATAAGAAAAAAAACTTCTGGAATGAGGAAAGAATCAAGTTAAATTAACAAACCCAATTCTCAAATAATGTAAGATGTAAAAGCTACTAGATGGAGATGGGGTCAATAAATTTAAAATGAGGAAAAACTTCAAGGAAAATTCTATCATATTGTTCTTTTTAGTTCATTGAAATTTTCCAGTGTGCAATTTTGAACATACTCCTCGCCATGGGTAATTAACAGACTGCAAGCAGCATCTTATTTCCTTTCTTTTATTTTTCTGATCTTCACTATACTTGCATTATCTCTGTAACTCCACCTGACAGTTTTGGTCTACTGATAATTCCTGCTCTGGCTATCCGTATTTACAACTGGGCACCATTTAAAATCTCAAAGGTATTTGTTTGAGTATATCCTTTGCATATTTATATGTTAAATACGGCTAAATCTACACCAGCAATACAGCCTGTCCTCTGATTCCCAAAGGCATGTTAAATTACCCCATGTTCTTACACAAAATTTTCCAGTTCCATGAAAATTTGAGGAAGACTCTTGTGCTCTCTGGGGTATGCACTCAAAGCCACTGCCCTAGTACTCCTAAACTCCTTTTTTTTCTTTCTTTGCTTTACAGGGAAAAGGCTAAAGTTATTTTCCTGCCCTGTTCTATTGACATTGTAGGCCTGACTGCTGCTTTTGACCATCTAAAATGTTTTGCTGCAAGCCTAAAGAAGTGTAGAAAGCACCTGCATCCGCTTTACTATTATTTATCAAATTGCATGGCTGCACTGCAAAACATTTGAGATGTTGTGGACCTCTATGTGTAACACCTTGAGTAACACTGCTGCAATTGAATAATTACATCATCAAAGACAAAAAGTATTTTGTATGATTCCTATTTTACTTGGGCCACAAATAACGTCTTACACAAGTTAGGATCACTATGAAATGGAAAAAGCTAAGAGTTAGAACAGGTGATAAGGCACATAGTGTTCTAAAGAGTAAGTCAAAGTCCCAATTACAGCATGAAAGGAACACATAATTCGCCCATAGAGAAAGGGACTCTTGTCCCCAAAATTTGTGTAATACATGTAGCATCACATGGACCAGATATAATATACTTCAGGCAATCAGTGAAAAAATCAAGATGGCAAAAAGTCAAGTACAGTTGCTGGACACAGGACTGTGACTTTGTCTAGTTCCTCTTTTGCCTTTTCAGAAAAATTTCTGGTCCCACATGCAGACTAAACTAACCATTCTCCTTGGATTTTACACAGGCTTCACTGTCATGGTATCTTTTTAGTAGCAACTACAAATAGTTTCCTTGATATTAAATTATTTTAAGGTTTTCATTTGATCAAAGAAGTTACAGACAGGAAAGAAGTCTTAATTCAGCTTTGGCCAGTCAGGAATTACAGCCTCTGCTCATCATGTTTTTCTTACTATGGAGAGCAGAAATCTTTCACAAGTCCATAGAACCATCCATAAAGAAGTTCCTTAGTGTGCAACAATCCTGGTTTATCAACATTTCACCAACAGGTCATCAGAGATCCACCACCTGCTCTGAGGAGTAGAATACTGATTTATATGTGGGCACTTGAGGAAAGGACACTTGAATGAGAGTGTACAACAACAATGAGGCAACTCACAGCTGCAGACGAGATTCTTCATTTTTAGTGTCTTGCTCAACAATCACCTGGTTAAATGAGAGCCCTGATCTTCCTTGTCTCCCCTCTTTTTGTCTTTGCAGCCATTCAGCTTCTCACTACTCTTTCTCCATTTCTGCTTTGTAATATCAGAAAGATTTCCTTCTTATTCAAGCTACACTGGAAATAACACAGAAAAAGCCACGTGCTTTGGCCTGCCAATACACCTGGTTGAAAGAGAGCCACCCAGCATCTCCAACACATTCCCCCGATGCAGTCCCCAGGCCCTCTTGGGCCCCCTTCTCTGCACACTCATTGTTTTTCTCTAGTTCATAATAATGCCAGTTTGCTGATCATGTTCCTCTCTCTCTGCTCCTTCCAATATATTATTTCACTCCTCTGTCTCCTCTTTGTTAAGAAATTACCCAGCCTTACTAGGGACATAGAAAGTGTTCATGACTATTACTTTTAGTGACTGCTGATCCAGCTGATCTTCTTCCTCTGTAGCTGCAGTTTATTATTAACATACAAAGAGATTTCCAGCTGTTCTTCCCAGGCAAGAAATAGAAAGCATGGAAAGAAAGGAGTCACAGATATGTTCTGCCAGCTCCCTACAGACTGCAAGTAAATGCTTTATGAACCAGAGTGGAACCAGAAGCCACAGCATGAGCCTTAGCAGGACTCCATTGCTTCTAATTACATACTGGGTTTGCCACACAGATACTTCCCTTTCCTTCTGAGGGGACAGCATGGCTAGAAGACAAACCTCATCACGCCTCCTCTTTAATCACACCTAGCCAAATGCATTTAATTCCTGGAAAATATATCTGTAAGCCTCTTGCTCTGGAGTTTAAGTATTTCTGTGGGTTTTTTAATAGTACAGCAGGAAATATAACCAAAGGAGATGAAGTAAAGTTGAGTCAACTTCAAGAAGTCCAGATGTTTGGAAGGATGGTATACAAATGTGTAGATCAAAACACTGTTTGGTCTAGAAGTCAATCTGGAATAGCATGACAAGAATATTAACAAAGTTAATTTTGGTAATTTCTTTCATGAAAATTCTAGAAAACATCCTTTGATATTTCCATTTGGAGTTTCACAAAACCCAAGGAAGTAGAAAGGTGGAGAAAACAATAAAAGTCAATAGTTCATTTATCTGAGGCATGAGAACAGTCTCATGGCAGTTCATATCTCTATCTATTTGCTCAACCTGGTTTAGGAACCCTGTCAAGCTCAAGTCCCTTAAAACACAACTTTTAATCAGCCTCTCTGTGATACCTGCTGTGATGAACAGTGGTCAGCTAAAGCTTAATCTGGACATTTGACCTCTTATTTGTCCTCTCAAATCCTCTCTCTCCTAGCTGTGTCTGCAGTCACCGTGAAGAGCAGCTCTACTCCTGTTTAACGGCTCACGTAAGTGAGATCACCTTCAACCTGTAGACACTGCTCAGCCCGTGTGTCCAGAGCACTTCAGCATCTTCCAGCTGGCTGCACTCGGCCTGTCTAAGACACTGCCCATGCCATCCATAGAATGACTGAACTACACTATCTTCCAGTTCCTTACTTTGAGGACAGCAATGCCTTTTTCTCCAGAATTGCTAAACAAAGCCACATCCCAAATTCAGTACTCAAAACGCTGCTCTGAAGATCATGTGAAGCTGCCTGTTTTTGTTAAGCCACCTCCACAGGCTAGTCTTTGCCTGTCAAATATAGGGTAAGTGTCTCACCTCAACTTTAAACCCTTTGTGCTCTGCTCCAAATCTCACTCACCTCTCACTTGCTGACTCTTGCTGCCAGGAGGCTGTTTTCAAACCAAAATTTTTCTCTTCCGTCCATGTTTTCTTTTCCACTAAAAAGCATCCTTAAGTAAATACCCGTGGCATATTCTTCTCATCGTTTTCTGAATCCTGCCTTAAAGCTTGAATGTGCTCTGAAACCTGCAAAAATCTTGACACTGGCCAGCATGCCTTTTTGCAGATACCACAGGCACTCCTGCTGCCCAAATTGCAACAGAGGGGAAAGGAGGCAAATCCTCCTTTTGTGAGAAGCAGGGCTGGTGGATGAGATCCCAGTACAGACCAAAAAAAGAGTCTGTTTCTTCCCCCTTTCTCTCTTTGCCAAGGCCAGGCACCCTGCCAGCAGCATCTTTCACAGAGTCTGAGGTGCAGGGATGGTAAGAGGCAACATCAGGACAGCCTGCAAAGCCACGACATGCACCACACAGCAGACCCACAACTCAGAACTCACCCCCTGCTCTTGTCAAAGCTCCGCGGTCGTCCCAATCTCTTTGATGAGAGCATCACATTTTCTACAAGATCCGTGTTCTTTATCCTTGACTGATTTCTGTACCCAGCTCTTTCTTAAGAACAGAGAAAGTAAAAAATGCAACTCAGAGAAGTCTTTGAACCAATTTTTTTTCCTACTGGAATTCTACTTATTTCATATGCAATTTTTGCTGGGGACTACAAAAAATGTGCTACCTCTTGAGATCCCATAAGGAGTTTTACTCAGAGCATGAACATAAATCTTCATGAAGATCATGAAATCTTCCACTGGACTAGGCAATTATCTCATTCCCAATGAATGGTACCTGTGCCAAATATCCATTTAAAAAACCTGTAGTTTGTGCAAATTTAGATGCCAGGTGCAAGGCAGTCATGTTTAATGCAAATGTAGACTATACATTTTTTAAAATATAATCATAGATATACATTTATATGTAAGTATAACTTCTAGAAATAAGCATTTGGAAATATGTCTGGTTTTAACATATACACACAAATACAGATTCCTCGGCTTACCTGTTTGCTAACTCAGGCCGCAGGATACCAAACCACACACCCTATGACCTTTTGCTTGTATGAGATCCTTATATATGTTATAAACCCATACAGTGTTTAAAGACTGTTTAAAGACATGGGCCAAATCAAGCAGAGTAGTAGACTTTTCTGGGTTATTTCATGAGCTACTGTTGATTGGACAGTGTGGTGGCACTTTGTGATACTGTTTGCAACCCTTAGAACTACATTTCTGGTACCACATTCCTAACTGTGCATTGG
Organism: Neopelma chrysocephalum; assembly: GCF_003984885.1. Taxonomy (NCBI): domain Eukaryota; kingdom Metazoa; phylum Chordata; class Aves; order Passeriformes; family Pipridae; genus Neopelma; species Neopelma chrysocephalum. The sequence continues at coordinate 4,272,198 of NW_020925744.1, forward strand.
GAGTAACATGCTTCTCATTCGTTATGATCATGCTTCACAGAATCAGAATTCCACCCTCAACTCTCTGTTCTGAGGTACCATCTAGAATTTATTTTCTTTAGTTTGAAGGCAGATGGTTGCTATTAGACACCTGAAGTCTTTATGTGAACATCCCACAGATTTCCAGGGGATCTTGCTGCACTGAGAGCTCAGGTTTTGATCCATTGTGAATCGAAACGTGGGTAGAGCCCTTCCCAAATCTTCGTTCGTGAAGCCTAGCCATGAATGAGTGACAGAATCACAGAATATGCTGAGTTGGAAGGGATCCACAAGCATCATTGAGTCCAACTCCTGGCCCTGCACAAGCCTCAGTCTGGAAGCTTGTCCAGACAGCTTCTTAAACTCTGTCAGGCTTGGTGCTCTGAGCACTTCCCTGGGGAGCCTGTTCCAGCGCCCAACCACCCTCTGGGTGAAAAATCTTTTCCTAATATCCAACCTGAACCTTCCCTGGCACAACTTTAGGCCATTTCCTTGGGACCTGTCTCTGATCACCACAGAGAAAAGTGCCTGCTCCCACACTTCCCCTCACAAGAAAGTATTAGACTGCAGTGAGGTCTCCCCTCAGTCTCGCCTTCTCCAGTGACCTCAGCTGCTCCTCATACGGTTTCCCCTCAAGGCCCTTCACCATCTTCCTTGCCCTCCTTTGGACACTCTCTAACAGCTTAATATCTTCCTTATATTGCAGTGCCCCAAACTGCACACAATATTCAAGGTGAGGCCGCCCCAGTGCTGAGCAGAGGAGGACAATCCCCTCCCTCGACTGGCTGCTGATGCTTTGCCTGATGCCCCCCAGGTTGGCCCTCCTGGCTTCCAGGGCACTGCTGACTCATATTCAGCTTGCCATCAACCAGGATTCCCAGGTCCCTTTCCACGGCACTGCTTTCCAGCATCTCATTCCACAGTCCATACAAACAACTGGGGTTGCCCCATCCCAGGTGCAGAATCCAGCACTTTCCCTTGTTGAACTTCATAAGATTGGTGATTGCCCAGTCCTCTGATTTTTTGAGGTCTCTCTGCAGAACCGCCCTGCATTCAAGGGAGTCAACAGCTCCCCTGAGTTTTGTGTCATCTGCAAACTTGCTTAGTATCTCTTCTAGTCCTGTGTCCAAGTCATTTATGAAGATGTTGAAGAGGACAGGGCCTAAGATGGAGCCCTGTGGAACCCCACTAGTGACAGGTCACCAGTCTGATGTCACCCCATTCACTATTACCCTCTGTGCTCCAGCCATGAGCCAATTGCTCACCCACCACATGATGTCTTTATCCAGCTGTGTGCTGGACATTTTGTCCAGAAGGATCTTATGAGAGACAGTGTCAAAAGCTTTACTGAAATCCAAAAAGATTATCAACTGGCTTTCCTTGATCAACTAGCTGGGTTACCTTGTCATAGAAGGAAATCAGGTTTGACAAGCAGGACTTTCCTCTCATGAAGCCATGCTGGCTATGACCAATGACTGCATTGTCTTTCAGGTGTTTTTCAACACTTCCCAGAATAATGATTTCCATAACTTTACCAGGCAGTGAAGTGAGACTTACAGGCCTGCAGTTTCCAGGGTCCTTCTTGCCCTTCTTGAAAACTGGGACAACATTCACCAGCTTCCAGTCAGCTGGGACCTCTCCAGTTTCCCAAGACCACTCAAAAACCATCAGGTCACATAGATTTGTAGGGATGCAGCTGGACCAGAAGTCTTGCAGTTGTGGTTCTCCAGCTCAGGGCACTGACACCCCCTTGGTCCATCATCCGTGTTAAAGACAGAGGCACAGAAAGAGTTAAACACCTCTGCCTTGTTTCTGTCCCTGTTTGTGAGGTGACCATCCTCATCCTGTAATGGACCAATGATATTTCTATACTGCCTATATTTGAAAAATCCTCTTTTTATTGTCCCCCACATTTCTGGGCATCTTCAACTCCAGTTGAGCTTTGCACACAGGCATTTTCTCCCTACAGTGGCAAGCAGAATCTCTGTACTCTCTCCACGCCACTTGACCTTGCTTGCAGTGGGCATACAGCTTTCTTTTTTGCCTTATTTCCAAGAGAAGATCCCTGTTCAGCCAAGCCAGCCTTCTGCCTCACCTGCTTGACTTCTAACATTTGGGAATTGCTGCTTCTGTGCTCTACAGAGGTGATGTTTAAAAAGTCACCTGCATTGACAGACCCCAGCACTTGAAAAAACCTTGTGCTTTACTTACCTCTAGACTTTGGGGCTGCAGATCAGGTGAGCAGGAGCCATCTGCAACTGTTACCATTTCCCCTTTGAAGCAAGGCAAAAACACAGTGTGAGCCTGCATCCAGTTGTTCTGATTGGTGACATTGCAACTGCACCAGCAGAGGTTCTGGGGATGCCTTGGCCATGCAGACCATAACATCCATACTAACTGCATTCCCAAAGGTTTCACAGAGGTCAGAATTACACCTACAAACCTGGTAAAAAACCAAACTGCTTCAGTGATATATACAATTAAGGTTGAGCAGGGAGCTGATTCTTGCTTCTGCCAAGCAAGAATCCCTGGGACTTGGGACTAGTTGCCTGTCCTTTCTCTGCCCTATTTTTCCAACTGTAAAATGAATTTCCACTTTCTTTCCATTAAACAGGAGAAGAGGGGGACAGATTTTGAGGGAAATACATAATCATACCCGGCAAAATACTCAGAAAACTATTGATTGGATTAATTCAATTGTTTCAGCTCAGAAAACTCTGTCTTGAGCAGTAAATATTTAACCCCAACATCCTGTAATTGAATTGAATTTATTTAACTTCATAGAAATGCTTTGTTTAGGTGTTTATGTAAACACCTAAACATTTTGAAATGGTTTTCTGTGCATTGCTTTTCCCACTTGCAATTTAAACACTTAATAAGTTTTCCTTAAAAGTGGGGAAATCATATTTTATATCTGCTTATCTAGAAACTGTAAATAACATCATTTCTAGGCAAAATTTATTAGATAAGTTTGCATCAGATGTTTACAATCCTGAACTCTATGTTTGAAAGATATGAGAAGATAGGAAAAATAATAATCCCTGATATTGAAGTTCTATAAGTTTTATACTCCTGGGATTTTTCTTTTTTATTCTTCTTTTCCTGCAGGGTTATGACTCTGTTCAGAGCCTCCAAGGCCTTTTCTACCTATCTTTAAGCACAGAATATATGTGTGCATGTGAGCTCATTTTAGCCTATGGCTACATAGAAAGGAAATTAAAAGTTTTATTGAAAAATCTCTTTTGTATTAATGCTATTTTGGGGCATTTTTTTTTTTCTCTCTCAGAGGACAATCCCAACTATTTGGTGGTGAAGACCCTCTGCTGAAAATACCTGTAAAGGTGCACAGCACACCACCCGAATTGATTAGTTAAAGCTAATGAAGAACATTTCTATGATATCCTCTCCTCTGAGGAAAGGCTGAGAGAGCTGAGGTTGTTCAGTCCAGAGAAGAGAAGGCTCCAGGGAGAACTTATAGCACCTTCCAGTACTTAAGAGGGACTTATAAGAAAGATGGGGACAAACCTTTTACTAGGGATAGTAGTAATAGGAGAAGAGAGAATGGTTTTGAACTAAAAGAGGGTCAATTCAGACTAGATATAAGGAAGAAATTCTTATAGTGAGAGTGGTGAAACACTGGAACAGTTTTCCACCAGAGAGGTGGTGGCTGCCCCATCCCTGGAAACATTCAAGGTCAGGTTGGCCCGGGGTCTGAACAACCTAACCTATTTGAAGATGTCCCTTCTCATTGCAGGAGGATTGGGCTAGGTGTCCTTTAAAGATCCCTTCCAATCCCAACTATTTTGTGATTCTGTGATTCTATGACTGTATGGCAAGGGCACCTATTGCAAACATGTGTGCACAGAAATACTATGAAGCAGGGCATTTTGTGGATACTTCCATGTGAACATTATCTGAATGAGTTTAAGTAACAACACAGCTGTGACTTGGTATGCTCCAAAGCCTTAAGTAATATAAACTTACAACATAACATTCATAGTGACCCTCTAAATAATTTTCAGTCTATAGCAATCAATTCACAGGTGCCAGGTATTTGCCAGTGTCAGTGGTTTTCATGTAATTAAAGATCACAGTTCAATACTTGAAATCAGTAGAGAAAAATTATGGGTCACAAAGATGCACACAAAATCCTGACTGTGAAGGAAAAAAGTCTTTGTGATGCTTTATCCTGTATTAAGCAAACCTCGGTCTGTGGCATGCAGAGGCAAGAGATAAGCAGAGAAAACATCCAAGGTACCCCGATCCACTGGCTGATATATCCTACCTCTGCTACACTATGGGGTCAGCATTTAACAGGGACCAGGGTGTCTGCTGCTCTCTTTGGAAGCACCCCATTCCCCACACTTGTTTTCCCCCACAGGCACATGTGCTGGGGGAAGGGACTGCCTCTTTAGCCTGAGCCTGCACAGGTACAGAGGTCTCCCCATAGAGGTGAACCCTGAGGTCAGTGTGGGTGCAGAGTCAGCAGCGGAGCTGATAATAGAGCCATAGCATGACCCCTGCTCTGATAACTCAGTGCAGTGATTACTCTGTGCACAGGGCCACTGTGCTGACACTGTCTGGCTCCTACAGAAAGAAGTAGTTTTGACCCCATATTTCTGTTTCCTCCTTGTGCCAGAGATACCAATCCCATGGCTGCAACAATAGTCAGAGCAGGGAGTTGATCAGGCAGAAACGTAACTGGGACTGAATCCAAAGCTTCATTTTCAACCGAACCAGGTCCTAAATCCGGTTCGTCAAGTGCATAAGAAAACAGGTAATGAGAAGTGGGAAGAAGGAAGGACCATTTCTTGAAGCAGTAGAACCATAACAGCATAAAGTGACTTTTCAGTTCCTCACAGAGATGGCAATAAATGCTCCTCTAACATCACTCTGCAATCCATGGATGGTTCATACAAAGTAAGAAAAAGTGGGCAATAACTTCAGGGATGTTGTGATAGGCTCCCTAGCAATCCAGATTTAGTAATTGGCTCATGTCCACGTCACTGCATTGTGTCATTAACCCACCCACACACCTGCTATCCTTATCTAAGCCAGAGCTATCCCTCCCTTACCTACAAGGCATAAAACACCAATGAGCAGGTTAAAAGATTTAAAAAATAGTATTTCACCTAGTTTGATGGAAATAAAACAACCAAATTCCAGCCTAAGTGAAGCAAAATTGTCTCACCTAAAGCCAATTTGCTGTGAATAGATGTGCAATCTGAGGTTCCCTAGTGCTGACAGTCCTGTGAAACTCGTATAAACAGAGAAAGAAGAGTTGTATACAACCAGTTCTAGACCTGCAACAAATGCACCTATGCACAAGACACCTACTGAAATACCACTGTTTGCAGCTTTCACAGAACAGGGGTGTAATGTTTCTGCAAACATCTATTTTCACGGCACCATTCAGGACCTTCAAGCCCAAACCTTTGCTGAGGGCAGGGCTAGCTCTGGATCCAGCTTGGATCCTAAACCAAGTTGACCAAGGCCTTCAAGCATCTCCAAAGGTAGGAACACCAGCCCTCTCCAGACAGATGTTCTGACAGAGACACTTCAATCCATCTAAAAGCCAAAGGGCCCAAGCATATAAAGTGCTCTGGGACAAAATTTTGAGTTTATACCCTTAAGCCAGGGCTGGCAATGTGTGTCAATTCAGTCTGCTGCCAGCTGTTCTGCAGGAAGGCAATTTGACCTGTCAAAATCTGGTAAACTGATTTTCCAATCAGCTATATTTTATGTTAGCTGATAGCAGACTGGGAGACCTGGAGCTTCCTCTCCCTTCTTGTCAGCCACATCCCCTGTTCCTTAAGTCAGCTTTTAGACTGAGCAGATGCTGGGCTCAGCTGCTTGGCCCTTTCCCAGCAACTACGAAACATTACGTGGGAGGCAAGGACTATGCTCTGGCCGTTGGCATGGACATGGATTAGAAAGCTGCTGCATTTTCCAGCTGGAAGCCTTTGCTGAAGAGCAGCTGGCAGCACACACTAGTGAATCCCCAGCCCCTGGAGAGCCACCTCCTCACCCAGCAAGGAAAGACACAGAGGTTGCCTTTAATTTTAAAAGAAGGTTCCTTTAGAGCATATTTTAAATGGGACACCAAAGTGCTGTGTTTGTCATAGCTGTAATGCAAGGGCAAGTCAGAAAAGAGCTTTGAAAATGCAGGAGAGGGAACTGACAATTGAAAAAATAGAATAAATACTGAGGCCTGCAGGCTTGTTTCCATCTAAATCAGCAGGTGCTCTGTTGGCTGATTTTCACCCAAGCACTGGTGGTGCCAAGGAAAGGGATAGCAGAAAGATTTCATTATCCAAATAAATGGAGTGATCCAGATTCTTCAGCTTTCTTCAAACTGGAGGATAATGTTCAAATAATTAAAAGGTTGTTATGCATCGGTCATCATGATCTGTGACTCACGCTCTTCAAAGTTCAGTCAAATTGCTTTTAAATCAGTCAACAGACTTCTTACTGATTGCTGGAGCATGTCAGGGCTCACTACCCATTTCAAGAGAATATTTTACAGGCGTGCCCTGCTCTTGTTTTCAAGGTCTCTGAATGCAACTCTCAGTGCAAACCTAGCCCAACTCTCTGAGTTTGTAAGTCTTCAGAAAAGAACATTTGTGGTAGCAATGAAGTATTAAAAGAGGAATTAAAACCAAGGAAGTCACTGCCCCCTCCTTATAGATCCCCTGTCTGCAGGGTGTTGAGGCGATGTTTTCTGAGGGGTCCATTTGAAACTCAGCAACAGCTGTCTCACACTGTAACCTAAAAATCCTGTTTTACTTTTGCTAACAAAAGAAAGATATCCTCTTTTGCTTCTGCAAATACCAATCCTCTGACCTTCAAAAAATCATGCCTAAAATTATCGCAGATCCTTTCCCAGGTACACAGCTAAGTGGGCAAATTTTCCAAGCAGGGAGTGTTTCTGTGTACTCTAATGTAGTGCATTGAGAACTGCTGAAAATCATCACCCAATATGCATTTAGCACCATGCATACACAAGTGGATTCTGAGAAAAATGTATGCTATTAAATGTTAACTAATATCTACCTAATCATTAATTCATAATAACTCTCACCATATACTAGGAATTCTAGATTTCCCAGCATTAATCAGCCTACAGAAAGCATGACCAGAAGATACCACTGATGTCAACAATGTAATATGATTCAAGTACACATGAATAAGGAGAATAATACTGTACAATAAGCTCTTTCATAAGAATCAGGGGAAAAAGAAGACTATATTCTAGCACCATCCACGTATTCAGTAATGGGTTAATCAGAAGTTTTCTGGTTGTTTTCTGACTGCCTATTACCAATTTACTTCTTCCTTCCAAGGGTAAGGTGCTGGCCTCTCCACTCCAGACTGCTGTGCTGGACAGAGCAGTTAAGACATTTGGCAATTTCCAAGTGACTATTAAATTACCATGCATATTTTTGTCGTAGTTATAACATATAATCTCTAGGCAATATCGAAAAGAACGCAATATCCAGAAGACTGATAATAAATTGCAGATCCTGTGTGACTAGTTCAAAAATCCAACCCTGCCAGTAAGCTAGGCTAATTTTCTGACAGTTGTTCTCACATCCTTTTTAATGCAAATGAGCAGGAAGCAGCAGAACATACATCGCTGCACTGGAGCTGGGCAAGCAGGCTGTCCCATTGGTGCTGTGACTGCCTGCTTCACAGTACCATGAGAAGCAAATTCTTCTTCAAACAAAAAATCTCTACGAAATATGGTCATTTGGCATCAACTGGGAATAGGGACGGAGTTCAGAAAGAAAGGCATTGGGTTTTTTCCTTGTTGTTACTTTTGCAAATTTTGTTTGGTGTTGTCCAAATACTGTCAGTTTTTCACCAACTTTGGAGGGTTTTTTTCCAAACTCACCTCTTTATCTTTCCACAAGCAAAACGGAAAGAAGAGGTTAAGAAGTGAAAACCAGTTTTATTCAAAGAAAAACCCAACATTCCCAGCAAAATTTTTTGTTTTCCTCAAAAAATATTGAGTGAATCTTATGGGCAACTCTTTTTACAACTACTGGATTTCCCACAAAGAAGAAAGCAATAACTTACTGTTGTACCAAAAGCAATAGGATACTAAAGAGTATCCCATCCAGCAAATTCACTGCACAGGCCACCAGGGCCTCCGGATGTCTCCATCACTAAAGCCTAACTTTCTCATGGAGGTGGTAATGCCAAAACCCATGTTTTACCATACTGCTATGAAATGTAACTCCTGCAAATGAAACCCCTCATAGCAAAAAGCAGTGCAGCCTCCCTTTCAAATGATGGTATTAATTTTGCCAAGCATGAACATGAAAATTTTCTTTGACCCCTTTCCGCTCTGCCCCATTATTTCTTTTTCACTGTTTATGAAATTCAGACTTCATTTTCTGTGTGGTCTATATTATGTCTCATGTTTTTGTTTGCAGCAAGGATAGGCCAGCATGAGCAGCAGCCCACTTCAGTAAACAGTGGATGACACAGCATATCTCCATCCCAGTAGGGAGGACCCCTGTCCCACTGGGGAAATGGTCTGGCTGCAGCTGGTAAAGATGGGAGAGCAGCCACCACGCTTTGAGCTTACTGCATCACCATGGTACCATGGTGTAGAAAACACAACTGAGGTGTGAGAGGGGTGAATGCCACTACAGCTGAAAGCCCCATCTCAGCAGGACATTGTCCTCTGCTCAGTGCTGGAAGAGTCTCAGTGCCCAAGCCTCCATGGCACCTTTTGCTGAGGCTCAGAGGTAAACAAATCATCAGGCATTCTCTTGACAAGGGGGAGAACTGTCCGCTGACAGGTTTCATTGCCATTAAAAGGACTAAAATTTTGGCTATGTTATAGCTTTCTCTGAAGTTTGAGATGCCAGTCCCAATTATTCTGCCATAGGCATGGGACAGCTGAAGGAAAGCAAAAATGGCAGCAGGGCGAGGGTCAGTAAAAAAGAAAGGATATGTCAAAGATGAACTTTAATAAAGAAGATTTCTACATGCAGACTTTGCACCCATCCAAACTAGCTAATGTGATACTCTGTATGAACACTCTTCCTTCCACTTAAGAGTGCCTTTGTCCACTTTAACTTAAACCTATTCCAAATCAGCTAATGCAAAGCTAAGATAAACCTGGATTAAATCAAGACTGGAATGTACAGAGGACTACTTGGAAATTGTGTCCCAAGGCACATGCTTATTTCAGCTGGCTGAAGCACTGATTTATATGATGGTTTTTACGGATGGAAAGTACACATTAATGGAAAAGGCATTAAAAAGCATTTACTTGAATGTACAGGACATTTTGGATGACCTTTTTTCAGTTGTTTTTTTAGAACGCATTTCATGAGGCTGCGATCTTTGAAAAATAATAGTACCAAGAAAAATACTAAATGATACTAAAATAATGACAATAACTATTATATCTAGATGAGAATAAAGAGCTGCATGCAATCCGAATGGCAGAGAATCAAAAAAAGGACTTGATTTTTTATCATTTTCATGTTTAAAAAAGCCCAAGTATTTGTTCCCTTAATAACAAACATTTTCAATATAATAAAACACGCCAGAAAAATAATATATCTTTGAGTACTATGGATGGCTTTACAAGACCTGAAAGATCATACAAACAACTCACTGCCCAGCAGCCAGGGAAACAAGACAGACTTTCAGGAGCCCCCAGTGTGGACCCATGACCACTCACACAGAGAAACCAGATCAACTCAAGGTCCCACATGTGGGAAGCCCAACTGCCTGGTCTGAGCTAGGCAGCTTATATTCAGCTCCTATTTGCAGTAGTCACAACATATGTATGATAAATTTAATGGCCTGACTTCATTTACAAACTGTCTGGGTCTAAAAACAAACTTCTATTTATTCTGGAAATTATATCAGAGGGATTAATTGAATAGCCAAGGACTGGCTTTATCATGTTTTCACAGACTGTACCCTTCCCTGCTGGAATCACAATGAGAATAAAGCAGAAGTTTGCACTTTCTCTTCTAATATTGTAAAAAAAAAAAAAAAGCCACACCTTGAGGAAGGACAGAAGGAAACAACTCCTCTTGGTTTTCTTCACATGAGTCAGAAAGGTCAACTGAGATTATATTGAGCTTCATTTCTGCAAGGGCTGCAAGACATGCTGTTCGTATCATTAATCCTGCATGGCTATTCCTATGTTCCAGGCCTGCTTGGTATTCATTCCCCTTGCAAATAATAATGATAATATTAGGTGTCTTCGGTTCAAGGCATTGCCTGTGACACACTAGCAATAGATTTCAACATTTTAACTTTTGGTTCTCAGAGTACCACTAAGAGAGATTCATGTGAGAGAATAACTTGTAATTAGATTGGTCAGGTGAGATCGTGGAGACAACTATAAAATCACAGTCGACTTTATGTCTGGGACCTCCTGCCACCATGCTAGGGCAGCAGTGAGAAAATTTGAAGAATATGGACTTTTCTCGTCTTGAGCAATATCCTGCTCCGTTGAGAGGGATACCCTCTCCCTTCTAGAGAGGGTATGTAGTTATGCTATTTCCAGCTCCTGCAGCTATGTCACAATTCATGGTTTGCAAAATTAGAAACTAATGAAGAATGTTGGCATTAGGAGGAATGCTTGAGAGAAAAAAAACAGCAATAAACTGCTGCTGAACAAGGGATTGATGGATAGCACACCACGCTGGTTCAGGTAGGTAGGCAAAATGACTCATGAAGCAGGCTATATAAAGGGATGAGTAATCAGAGACAACAGAGTGAAAGAACAAATTTTCTCATATAAGAAAGGCAGCTGTTGCCAGAGATCAGTCAGTAGGACATAGAAGAGTAACGAAAAATTTGTTGGACTAGAATAAAGAAGGTTAATGGAAGAAAGTTACAGAGTAGCAGCTCCCAGTCCCAATTTGTTCAAGAACTAACTACCAGCAGCTGCAGCATTTCCTGACCATGAGCAGAGGAGGAGGCAGACAATTCTTTAAGCAACTGACTCATCTTGCACATCCACAGCAGCATGCAGGAGGAATAGAGGCTGAGAGCTGACTGGAGGTGGTACCTGGAGGGTCAATTTTTTTCTGCCAATGAGACAATGCAGATTTGGAAGTGAGTGGGACAGGTTGTATTTCAAGACAAATACATTGTCATTGCATTTGGATGTTAGAGCATGAACATCCATGTGGTCAACTGTCACTGCAGGGAACAGCAGAGCTCAGACTTACTGAACAGGCTTCTTCCCAGACCCCAGTAAAGCAGACGTGCCACGGCCCGAAGGGAAAGGGAATGGGGACGCGACACTGCACAAAAGGGTTCTGACACAGTAGAAGGTCAGGGTGCAACGGCCAGTTTATTAAGGGGAACAGGGACTTACATAAGGTTTGGGTAAGGGGAGGTCTCATAACTGAAGTGGAGCATGAGATTGACAACCCAGGGTGAAACATAATAGGAGAACAAGGAAAAGATGGGTGGAACTTAGGAGTATCCAAGGGAATGACCAATGAGAGCTCACTCTGCACTGCGGCATCCATCAGCCAACCAGTGAGAGATGAGCAGGAAAATCAGGGGAGAACAAGGGAGTAAACAACTTTTGGCGGAAAAGTATGAGGGCAAGTCCAGACAAGCCCTGGACAATATAAACCAAGGGGATTAACATGGGAATAATTGTGGGGATACATTAAACATGGTAATAAACTGTGGAACAACGTGAAAGTCCATGAGTTCTTAAGTCCTTCAGGCCCCATACAAGTCCCTCCAGGCCTTGAATCTTTCCCAGTCATCTGGTGATCCTCCTCAGACATGTGCTTCAGTGCTGTTTCCCCAAGCATTGCTCCAAGCATCCTCGCTGCTGTGCACTTCCACAGCTGCACACAGCAGCAGTGGGAAGATGAAACTGGTCTCTCCAGTAAAGGGACCCCACACAGAGCTGGGACAGGCCAGGCCAGACATATGGATCCAGAAGTGCCACAGCAATGCCCTACTGGGAGATACAATGTGTTGAGACTTTTCCCTTATTTGTATAGGTGTGGTCCATTTACACATTAAATGAAGCCAGATCACCTCTCCTCTGACCGTGATTATTGAATGACAGTCAATAATACAGACAAGGGAATACTCTTACACTTCAGCACTTTGATATGTTGTTCACCCAATTCTTTCAGACTGTGCTAAATATTTGCCCAGTTATTCCCCCAGTAATTTTGTGTAATTGGACTGTATATTCAAACAATGTTTTGGAGTTAATCACCATGCTAGTCATTGGGACGAACAGGAAGGGGATGGATTTGCCTTCGTTCTTAGACAGGATAAGCCTACCCATTAGGAAGAAGTTTCCTGGTTTATGCTCTTAGCATAAAATGAAACTCCCTATCTGCATTACCCTTGATTAGATTCTGAGCCCATAAACACTTTCACTAAACATTTGCAAAGAAAAGGAAACGCAGCCAAATCCTATAAAGTTATAATGATCAACAGCCATTTTGCAGGACATTTATCTTTTCTGCATATTCCACTGGGGAGAGGTCTCTTTAAAGCTTTCAATATGATTTAAGCAAAAATGCTTTTTATATAGGTCAAGAAAGAGAAATGTAATTTCCCTTAGTTTTGTTTGGTTGAAGTTCTCTGTTCTAGCACTTAATTAATGACTCTGGTGAAATGCTTTGAAAGCAGCAATGTTTCTTACCACAAATGTGTTGCCAAATTGAGTACTTCCTGGTCATTGTCTATTTTGGAGAGGATACTGAACGCACACCCATGTGCTGCTAATAAACCCAAGGAAACTATTTTTGTGGCCAAGAAAATAAAGGTATTTCTTCCTCAGTACCCACCTCTGTCAGTTACAGCTGTAGGAAATAAAAAAGTGAAGTAAGAAATGAGGAAAGCAAGGGAGAGGAGGGAAGGAAAGCCACGTAGGGCAGTGCAACATTACCCCAGCTGGAACATTCAGCTTCACTAGTTGACTTTGACACTTAATTTCCTCTCCAGCCTTGAAACTAAAGCACACCAAGGACAGTCCACATAAGGATATAAGCACTCAGAATGGAAATTAGACAGAATTGGGTCCAAAGCACAATCCTCAAATCTTTACCTAATCCAGTGACTGTCTGTTCTTTTACCATTCTTTTTTCCCATATTTTTAAGCTTTCATGTCTCTTATGGTCCAGCATCTGCCTCAGTCACTGTAGCTCAGAGGGTACACACACTCAGAGCTCCCCTAAGGTTTGTTCCAAGGTGCCACTACAAACTGACAGCATCGCCATCAAAGGCCTGCCTAGATAAGGAGGTGACACAATTCCATTGTGCCCCCTTCACCAGGCAGCACTGAAAGCATCATTCTTGCAGACTCTGCTGCTACAGACACTTTTTACTTGCCAGAGCTACTAACTGCCATAATTCCAAGTTTTCATGCTCTTAGGCATACTGATAGGACTGCCCTGTCCCCCAGCAAGGCCAGACTTCACATCCTACCTCTTCAGCTCTTTCGCTACCAGATGTACAGTTCAACAGTGCAGAAAAATTTGCTGATAAAATCCCTTCATTTTCTGGAAGATTTCCCTTTCAAGCCCTTGCCACACCATGATATCATTCAAGCAAACACACATTGCTGGAGGAGGCTCCAGTAGGAAAAACTGCATGGTTTCCACAAGGACCTGAGGAACTAAGGAAAACACCAAAAGTGTTCAAAAATTTTAAGAGTTACTTAAGATGTCTTCATTTTTATTCAGAAAATGCTTGTCAAGGCTATAACAATGAAAGACTGAATCTGCATTGCAGGCAAAGCACAAAATAGCATCAGGCATGAATTTCTGCTGGGTGACTGACAGTGATCTTGAAGTAGAGTGTGCTGATGGGAGTGATGGCAGTGATAAGATGAAGAAACCACAAACAGAGATGAGAAGGTTTTGCTTCTAAGTGAGGATGACAATGATTTTGGTTCTGATGCAACAAGAGAGTCATCCCTGAAATAACAGTTGGTGAAATAGCAGTTCTGTGCGTCAATCTCTGAGCGATATTGAAACGAGATGTGGATATTGAGATCTCAGGTAAGGGTAACGCTATGGATACCAGCTAACAAGTAAACCATAAATTTCCTGTTAAAATATTTGGTGGGTGCATTGTCTATCTTTAACCAGCACAAACACTGTTCCTTTAATGTTGTTCCACAGACTCACAGCATCTGACAAAATAAACAACTGCGGACTTCTCATTTGGTATTTCTACTTTCTGCTGAAACACAATGATACTGGCTAAACATGTCACTTGTAAACATTTGCCTGTGGTGTTCTTGCTTTGTATATTTACACAGACATGTAAATTTTATGCTTTACTTTTGACAGAGAAAACATGCAGTGACTTTTACGTTTAATGCATTCATTCTGAAGTTGTTGATTCTCCTACTGCCAATATGCTTATTTTTTTGCTTAAGGACATTAAAACATATTAATAAAATATATTTGCACATAACCCTCATGCTGCTGTTACTACATGTTTCAGTGGCCAAGAAAGTGATCTGTCCCCAGGTTTTTGATCAGTGAAGTTCCTCTTCATCATTAAAATGACCAGGCAAGGCAAAGAAAACAGAGCTCAGAAGGTGAAGGGGATCCCATGCAAAAGCTTGCCAGCCTGGGAACAAAGAAGCCAGGGTAATGCCAAGTCAGAAAAGTTTAATTTGCAAAGCTGGATCATGCTAGCAGGAGATGCAACACATGGATGAGGAGGAGAACAGCTTTCTCTTGACAGCAACATGCAACACTTCAGACAAAAAGTGACTAGGCTACTAGTCTGCAAACTAGTGTCTTTATTTTAAGTTGTATGCAAGCTTTATAGGGACTGATGATATTGCTGGAGGAAAAAAAAAGCAAGCCACAAAAGATAACAAAGAAATAAAATAAAGGACTTTCTTTGCTTAATTGCTCCTCATTAAAGGAATGTAAGAACTAAAGTTATTTCAAGTATTTACAGAAATAAGCACTCCAGGATTGTAGCAGAGGTATTAAAATAGTCATTGTTTCAAAAACAGATCATGTATGGATCTCATCAAGCTGATAGCCCCAGGAAGAACAGGTAATCCATGCAGTTAGAAAAGCATTTGAGGGCACTGGGGAGTCAAGAAGCCAATAATAAGTACAGGCTAGGGTTGAAGGAACCCAGTCATCCCACTTGTCATGACTCAAAAATTATTTCTCTGCCAAAAAAGCTGAAACTGAAGAAGTTTTCTTTCTCGGGGAATTGTTGTAAGTAGAGCCCCCACTAGGATGGTTAAAAGAGAGAAAAGGGCTTTAGTGTGAAATCAGATTAGCTTTTTTAAAGGAAAGTCATTATTAACTGCAATTGATCTTAAACCAAGAGTTACACTTTCCAAAAGAAACTTCACAAACATCTTCCCGCCCTACAAAATACACGAATCCTATGTGCAACTTCAAGCATCCAAGCTGCAAAGCAGATACAATTTAGGGCAGTGTTACTGCTTTTCAGGACAGAACAGTCAGAAGAGCAAAGTCCAAAAGTAGCATTTCAATCTTATTCAGAAAAGAATCCTGCATAGCCCCAGGCAGACTTAGACTGGATTTGCCAGAGCTCATGCAGTTGTCCTGCAGAAACAGAGTCCAAACCAATAGCAGTTCTTCTAGCTTTTACTGGAAGCTAAAAGGAGAGATGGGACTCTCAGTATTAGTTAATAAGATTTTTTAAGGATAGATATTTACAGGATTTATGGAATTTGTACCCCTCAACTGCTCTCTGATAGCTTTGCCTCTGCTTTACTTCCTATCTGTAAAGCAGAAGTACATTCTGTTCCTTCCTACAATGTTTTGGGCAGGGAATGAGGTCTTTTAAGGACAGGCAAAGCTGAAAACAACAATAAAAAAATTTATAAAAAAATTTTAAAAGCTAGACATCCTTTATGCTGCCTCTAAAGGAAAAGGAGTTTGAGGAAAATGTTAAAAATTGTTACCTATGTCAAAAGTACAGGTTAAGTCAGGCAATATGTCCCAGCAGTAACACGAGAGAAGCAGACCTTGCAGTGGAAAAGACATGTACATTAATTTCCCAGACCAGACTTTTCTTCTCCTAGAGATAATTTCAGCAAATACAAGTAGATAGGCAATGAAAAGCTCATGCTGTGCATATTTGTATGGGACACAAGGTAACTGAAAGAGGATCTAGGCCTGAATGATCTCTAGGTAGCAAGCAGGAACTGGAACAGTTAGCTGCAGTATTTAAATGTAAGTATCTCACTAATAGCCTTAACCCTTAGTCCAGGGGGACAGTGGATAACAGGGTCAAAATGGCAAAGCCTGCACATAGAGCCCAAGCTCAGGCACATCTGCTGGTTATTGCCTTTCCTAAAACAAAACCTCATGAGAAAAAAGCAAGCATGTGAGAAGGGAGAATAAAAAACATGTTCACAAGGAACAGCTAGTGCCAGGTATTTCCCTGTGCTTGAAGTGTCAGCTGGGTCTGACAGGTGCCTTTGGAAAAACAACTCCCTAAATCCCTGCTGTGAGAGACTGGTATGCTAGTCATTTCCATACTTCTCCTTTTTGATTGCCATACTTCCTTCTGATAGCTGAAGGAGAACCACATCTTCCCAAGACATCAGATCTTGTTCATCTCCTAAATAAACATTAAGCTCTCACACATACCTAAGGGCTGAGATGCTTGGATGAGAATGCAAGCCCAGCTCCTCCATCAGACATCCTGCTCCTCCTGACTCCCACCATTACAGAAACATAAAATAACAGAGTCACAGAATGTGCCAAGTTGGAAGGGACCCACTAAGATCACCCAGTCCAACTCTTAGTCCTGCACAGGACCATCCCCAAGAGTGACACCATGTGCCTGAGAGCATTGTCCAAACACTTCTTGAACTCTGTCAGGCTTGGTGCTTTCATTACCCTGGGCTCTTCATCGCCAAAAGCCTTTAACCAAGTTGTAGTTCTGCCTGCTTCTGCATCCCCCTCTTGGTGCAGTAGGACTGCCTGTCCTGCAGATCTGTTGTTCAGCTGGGTTTTTTTCTTTTTTGAGACTTAATTCCTTGATCTGCCACATTTCCCAGATCCCCTGCAAATCACTCTCCCGTTGTTGCAACCGAGCACTATTGCTTACTGTTGCACTCAGATCCTTGGAGAAAGCATAGAATAAAGGCTGCAAGCTGCTCCATAGGGAAGAAAAAAGGGCTATAGACAAATGTTTCCTAAAGGTAATATAGATTCCTGCCTGCCACTTTTGTTTCCTGAACTAACGAATTCCAAGCATTTCTGTCTGCCTTAAGTTACCACATAGAGTTAACATATGCTCATCAGGAAGATGAAATAAACTTTCATCAAAATAATAGCACTACTATGAAATACTGATTTTGAGGTAACCATTTGACCTTGAAACAAGAAGAATTTGAAATGGTGTCTTCAAAGGCCAGAAAAGCATTCACTAATCTTTGGTCAGCAGCTGGACTAGAAAAGATAAGCCTGAGCTTTTACTCTCATGCACTTCATTTCTTGACGCAATGCTGATATGGTCTCTACAGAAGTACAGATCAGGGAAGGTTGGTCCTACTGAGCAGAAAGCAATTTTTCAAAACAAACCTGTGAAGTAAGCAACTCATTGGGGTCAGGAGAGAGAGGAAAGCAATGGAATAAATGACTGATGAATGAGAAAATTATTTTAAGCAGCTTAGTTAGACTTCCAGAACACCAAATGGAGAAGGAAAGATGACAAGAGAACAAAATTGGTACATACTGAGCAAGGGATAAAAAACCTACATTAAATAATCACAGTATTTTTGTAAATTATGCTGATCCACTGTAGATAACTCTTGCAAAATTAAGGGTTGATTTAGTGCCAAAAATTCCATAAATATTTTGATTCAGGAGGCTAGCAGGAGCAGGATCTGGCCTATGGATAATGTAAGGCAAATAGAACCAAGCCAAAGAGGTTCTCTTTGCTGGCAGATCTTTTAAAGAGGAACTAGAGATTTACTGTGTTCACCACAACAGAAAACATTTATAAAAGTTCTGTTTTTCAAAGGCAATTGTCCAACACCTTCTTAAAAAATTAAGATTTCTTTAAAGACGTCTCAAGTTAATACTGATGAACATTTGAAACTAAAAATCACCAGACTTTTACGGAGATTTAATGTGAAAAAGCAGATATATGAAAGCAAAGCCTAGTGGTTTCCCTTTACATGGTGGCAAGTTTTGACTAAAATTTGTATTTCTGGCTGGACTAAAATATAATTATATGACAATTTGATATTTTGAACCTATGAATATAAAAAGAAAGATTTAAACTTTGTGGCTTCCACTGGAGTCCAAAACCAAAAGCACACATCTGACAATCTCAGATTGTTGTAAAGTTCAGTTCTTTCACCTATCTGAACCCCAAAACCCTTGGGACTTTTTCATCTTTAGTTCTACTGGGCTGTCATTGTTTTACAGGAAAAAAAATCAAACAAACAGGTTTTAGAATATTTTATAACAAATGTACTGCTTTTGAAGCCTGCATAAGTACATAAAGACTCGAAGGAAAGGTATGTCATTTAAAGGAAAGATATATGAAAACATATAACTCCTATTAACCAAAATGTATACTTGGAAAGCTGCTAAGTTTATGATGGTGTTTCACTGTAACAACACTAAGAAACTCTCCTCCTGTAAATTTTAATTATTATCCTACTACCTATAAAACACAATATTCAGTCTACATCTATCTCTTTTTACTAGGCTGTGTATGAGTTAGGACTTGATATTCCCAGAACCTCCAGCACTTGTGAGGGATTCTCTTACTTAACTGTGTTTATCTCTATCTTTAAATAAACCTGTAACTGACATGGAAAATGGCAATACACCTCCACCGCCAACTCAGCCAAATGTAGTTTTCAACTGGAACAGATCCCAGGACTTTTAAACCACCTGTCTGGCTTTGTTTCGATGCCCTCCCACTACAGCTAGTGTGGATGAGGCTAATGTGCAGCCCCTTACTCCAGTTACTCTTAATGGTCACTGCACTGCACCTGCAATGCTGCTGGAATACAGCCTTCAACAGGAGGCTGCCTGGAGCTGCAGAGCCCTCATTCCCATTATGGTGCTATGCTGTGCTGATAATGTTCTGTGCAACAATAAAACAGTACCACTGGCTTATGCCCTTATAAAGGCTTTTACACAGTAGTGGGTGAATGCTTAACTTTCAAAGGGTTTTATACTGTTTCCGGGTTTTAACTTAGCCTTTGTAAAGGAAATCTGAGAGCGCTACCGCTGACGTTGACTGTTGCTTTTGAGATCCAGCAGGTCAGCTGCATCTACTGTCCTTCCCACATGGTCTGTGCTATCCAGAGGAAACCCTCCTATGCCTCCAAAGATGGGCACTTGTGCAAACAGACTGGTTCCTGAAACCCATGATCATATAGTATAGCTGAAAACCTGACAAGGGCCAGAGACATATAACACAACGCTGTATTTCAGCCTGAAGGCCATAAAACCACCACCAAGACACCAAGAAACAGCCCTGTGCTGTGCCAGCCCTGAGGAAGGGAGGGAGACAGGCAGGGAGACAGGCAGGCAGGAGGGCAGGAAGGAAGGCAGGAAGGCAGGCAGGCAGGTGGGCAGGAAGGCAGAAATGAAGGCAGGAAGGCAGGCAGGCAGGAAGGAAGGAAGGCAGGAAGGGAGGAAGGAAGAAAGAAAGGAGGAAGGAAAGAAGGAAGGACACCCCTCTACAGTCCATGTCCACTTCTCAGCATCATTCTTGCACTTGCTCTGTACTGTTTTGTCTGTTTTGTGTTTATCTACAGGGACTTGAACAAGGATGTTTTCCCAGAAAAGTGCTGTCCTACCTCCCTATGGCCCCTTCTACAGTCACATCTGTTTCTTTCTCCTGGTTATTAGTACCAACAATCCTTGTTTGGCTCCATGGCTATCTGGATATCAGTGTTTCAGATATACATATTAGCCCCTTATCTTCTCGGCTTCTACATATGGTACTAACATTCTAATGGCCCTGTCCCAAACTGCCCTAATAGGAGATTCAGACGCATTTCCTGATATCAGAGGAACATAATATATATCTGCAAGACACCAAGGAAAACTTTAGCAGCCTGGGAAAAAAAAACACAACAGCCTGAGAGAAAGATGTGAGCCTCAGACTTCTCCTTGGGTTTCCCAAGACCTGTCTAGGATGTCTTAATTTGTGTATGGTTGAATTAGTTTTGCTAAAATAACTGACTGAAAATAAAATATACCAATGCAGTCAAACGAATAAAAGTGAATTATTTTTCCATAACGACTATTTGCCTTAATACTCAATTGAAGCTGGATAAAATGAGGTGGATGTGAGACCTAGGTAGGCTACAATTTGCAGCAAACTAGCCACAAATGAAGAATAGCTTAAAGATTAAAGCTATGTTACAAAGTGCTTTTGTTCCACATTTCAGAGTGTGCTTCTTTCAACTTGCCTTGTCAACTCCACTTCCATTTCTTGTCTAATATGACAAACTGACAAAAGTCTTATGATGAAGCAACAATCACAATTGTAAGCTGTAACTTTTCATTGTTCACTGTGTCCTCATTGTGTTGTACATTATCTGATATACATTGCAATTTCCTCTGAATAGGGGTAATAATAAATTATGTAAACGTTCTGTAAGTACAAAGTACTCCAAAGGAACTAGTTAAATTAGCAATAAAGATACCATAAGCACAGTAGCCATAAATTCAAAGAAAAACTGCTAGTTGCTGTTCTTACAAAAAAAATCAAATTTTCACAAAACATTTGCAAAATATTCCAGTCTCAAATTGCTTTGGCAATTCCAAGGGAAAATCTCTGGGGTCAAAGTGTGCTAAACTGGGCAGAGAAGATGAGCCAAAGCAGCAACATACTTGAGACTGGGATACAATCTTTTGACAATTCCTGTAAGGAACTATCCTTTTTTGCAGAAGGGAACCTCCTGCAGTAGAATTTTGCAACAACTGGTCTTCTTTAGAGGTGAATATCAGAAGGGAAGTCAAGCGTATTCTGGACTGACTCTGTTTCTGCTGCCTGAGACTGGAAATAGGTAATGTTTCTCAACTGGACATGCTAATCCTCCTTACAAAAGCCAGACAAGTATGCTGAGCATTCATAGACTTAGCTGAAGGGTTTGGTACAGCAACCTTCTTATGGCATATCTGACACAACCCAGTTGTGTCCTGGCCTGGAGGGATCCTAGCTAACAAATGAAAGTTCAAGAAGTGTTTGGACAATACTCTCAGACACATGGTGTGACTCTTGGGGATGGTCCTGCGCAGGGCTAAGGGTTGAAATCGATGCTCCTTGTGGGTCCCTTCCAACTCGGAGTATTTTGCTGTTCTGTGATTCTGTGAAAAGTAAATTTTTATGTTCATATTGTGAGATTATAAGCATGCAACCCCTGAAAGCCACTTTGTTTCCACTAGAAGTGGGGGTAGGATTGATTAGTGTGTGAGACAAGATAAAAACAGAGGTATTTGGCTAGCAGGTAAGCTAGCCTGATCTCAGGCAGGAAGTAACAAATTCATTGGGTCTTTAGAGGTGCTTCCCCATCCTTTTTTTACTCCCCATACAAAGTTGCTCTTTTGTATTTAAAAAGCCCTGTGGCAATTTTTAAATGTCATGCTATGCAACTCCATAAATATTCTGGGACAGGACAGACTGTGCAACAAAGCCAACACAGTGCAGCACTGGAAGCAGAGGATAAAAAAGTGAGAGCTAAATCCTGCCTGGATTTGCTTATGCTGGTAAATAGAGAAATGAGGGAGCCCAGTGCCTCGCTCCTTCACAGCTCATGCTGCATCCCTCTTCCCTACATCCTTTCAGCATGCTCCAGTCACCACATCTTCACACAAATTTGTTATGACATCCTGCTTCAATCAGACTTGCTGTGCAATTTTCAGAGAGCCTGGAAGGACAGCCCGTAGACTTTATTTAGCCTAATTGCACCACTTTGCAATCACTGTCATTTAAGACTTTTTAGCAGCTGATAGGTCATCAAAATAAAATTATTCCAATAACTTGTTCTTTTACCTGTCTGAGATTCATGGAAATAGTAATCAGCATTAAAAACAGTTTCTCTCTGAAAACCAAATTGTAGGAAAGGATTTGAATTAAGGGGTACATTTGAAAAAACATAGGAGCTTTTCACCAAACAATGCTAATAACAGGAAGCCTTTAAACCCTATTGAAATATAATTAAATACACGTTCACCTCAAAAACAATTTGAAGGAATTAAGCTTTCCTAAAGCCATTTAATAAAACCCCTTGGAACTCATTATGTATCCTTTCAATGATGTTTTACAACTATTCAGTTATGGGGTTTTGGTTTTTTTCTTGTTGCCTTGGTACATTTCATGAGAGCAAAATGGCCTAGTGCCATTGTGTTAGCTTTGGGGGAAAATACAGTGCTACAAGCAAAAGCAAATTGTTTTCCCCTCATTACCCAACAGAATAAGAATAGGGGTGTAATTGAAAAAGTGACCTCACATTTGGGCACACACAGGAAAGAATGAATTGCATTTTATTGTAAGTTCTCTGGAGTTCCTATAAGCAAATCTCTCCAGATATTGCCCTAAATGTCAGATTATGCTTCTTATGAAGTAAGCGAGAGGTTTGCCATTGTCTTCTTTGTCAGCACAATGGAGCCTCTGGTACTTGTCTTCAGATGTGGTGACTTGTCCATGTCCACCCATGTCACTAGAGCTCTGTCTGCTTAAGTTAGCTGGAGATCTGCCGAGACTTGTTTATACTCTATCACTATTGAAATCACAGCATGCAGGAATTTAAGAAACAAAACCAAGAAGGCCCAACAAACAAACTAAACCTCTATGTTAAAGGAAATCCTCAAGGATGGTCCTGCACCTTTGGGAAAGGACTGCACATGCACAGAGCCAAAGAATATGGAAACCATTTGGGTGTGATAACAGCCAGAGCAGGGAAGTTGCTGTGCAGAAGATATGCTTGCTTTGCTTACTCCCAGTAGCACAGGAGCTGTAGCTCTCCACAGCTGGATATGTGAGAGCTGGAAGGGAGGATGAAGTGACCTCTCCTCCTTCTCATGGGGTCCCACAGGGACGAGATGAGAGAAGGGTGGGTACTGGGCATCAGTGATGGATGAGAAACACCAGCTGGACTGGCAATGGATTTATGGAAAAAGTCCTGCCGAAGATGGACTGGTGAATCAGAAGTTTTTAATGTTGTTTAAACATGTATTAAGATGGCTTTTTGCATTTCTGCAAAGTCATTGCCCCTTCTTCCCTACACCCTCTGTAAAGACCCCTTATCTCCCAGGCAGGAGTGTCCTGGGAAGATGTCCTAAGGTGTTCTCATTGGTCTTTTGTTAACCCTTTCCTATTGGCTGTTAACTCCCTACCTGATTGGTTTTTTTGTAAGACCCTTTACCTGTAATTGGTCCCCTTTGACCCTCCCAAGAGCTTTATAAACCCCTACCCCACATTAAACTTCCTCTTTCGTCCGTTCCTCCCTGGTGGTTTGTGTGTGTGGTCCTTGCAGGGTCACATGCCACATGGTGGGGGGCAGGGTGGGAGAGCATGAATCTTTCCAGGTAATGGACTGACTCCCGAGGCCTGAAGGTTCCCCCTCCAACTCATCCACTGTACTGGACCTTGGGGGATGGAGGGGATAGACCCAAAAATTCTACTATCAGCAAAGTCACTGAGTACACTGGGAGCAGGGACAGGCTGGCAGGGAAGGGAACTGCATACAAACCTTTCCCTCTTGTCTTTCCCCCCCCCCTCCTTTCTGACCCAGTCACTTTAAGTTTTCTTTATTTAAGTTTTCTTTCTTTAAAAGATTAAATATTCTCGAATTCAATTTTCAGTTTAAAATTCCTCCAGGTTTCCTGCAGAAAATCATTGTAGGTGAAAGGTTTGGCAGATCTGTCCCAAAACTCTGGTCATTGGAGTCCTGTCAGAAGTACCAACAGATACCATCTGCAATGGCTCATGGAATTCAAAATTTTTTTACACTGCTCTGTTTAAGCAAAGCCATTCCCCTTGCTATCACCTAAGCTGGAATACACAGTTCTTAAAATTTCAGTGCATCTTTGTTTTGTTTGAATGTAACTATTAGGGGGAAAAAAATTCTGCTGATGCTTACATCTTGCTAAGCATCTTTTATTCTGTACTAGACAAAAATCAGGTAAGGTGCAATGCTTAATACAGACAATAACTACACTTTATTTTGGAGTCAGCCTACCACAGAGAAGAGATGAAGACCAAACAGCTGTGATGAGATTCATATTCATAAGGATCATCCAACGTTTGCATTGCATGAACTGGCTGGATGGCCATGCAAAGAGTTGTGGTCAGTGGCTCATTGTCCAT